>NW_027186350.1:2845839-2855546 GCF_028583685.1 Petaurus breviceps papuanus
CTCTCTCTCTCTCTCTCTCTCTCTCTCTCTCTCTCTCTCTCTCTCTCCTAATAGAGCCTCAGTCCCTAAGGCAGAAGTATGATTGTGCAATCAGGAAGCTACTGCCACTGCCATTCACCTGAGTGCTGTGTCATACTGGGTGTGTCACTGCAAAGAATCTATACATAACACAAATTGGTCTCAGCTGCACAATAAAGGCTGACTGACACCTAGGGTCTGGGAGAGATGATAGAACATTTATAGGAGTACAGGTCCTTACCCTACAGGAAATAGAACAAAATGTTACCTGGGGAGATAGCCTGGGTGATGAAGGGAGAGGCAAATCTGAGGCGAAAGGAAGGCGGTGACATTGACTCCAGCCATCTTGTCAGATCTAACTCCTAATTCTAGTTTTGTGGGTGACTGGATAAGCACCCAAGGGCACAGCACATGACCTGACCATGCTTTCCCTTCCTCCTCTGACTAACCCAGACCATTTCTGTCAGGGAGAAGCTGAATCAGATAGCAGAATAATTTAATGCAGGTTGGAGAGCCACAGGTACAGTAGATAGATAGATAGTAATGGGGAAACAATGAACATGAACTTGACCAGACTTTAAGTGACAGTGGAGGATTAGTAGGGCCTGGTGTCGATGGGATCACGAAGAGTTGGACATGACTGAACTACTGAACAAGAGCAACAACAACAAAAAATTCACCACGGCTAAGTCATTAGGAAAAACTGGAAAGAGAGTCATTGAGGGGAATTTGTTCAGGTCAACAGAAACTATCTACAATGAATAGAGCACTGGCCCTGGAGTCAGGAGGACCTGAGTTCAAATCCAGCCTCAGACACTTAATACAAAAACTAGCCATGACCTTGGGCAAGTCACTTAACCCCAACTGCCCTGCCCTCCCCTCTCTAAAAAGAAAAAAAAAAAGAAGAAACTAACTACAAAGGAGAGTGCTGATAAGCAATTGGCGTTGGTACCCAGGAGATAATAACACAAGAAGTCTAGGATCACGGCAACTGTAGAGAGAACAACGTTGATGTTGTGGTTCCTTTTTCTCACAGTGTGCTTGTATCTTTTTGCTAATGCCTTTAATAAAAATGTCTGATCAAAAGAGGAAATACCTGTATGTCAGAGTCTACCAGAGATGAGCTTTAAGGCAAGTGATCCACTCATGCAGGAGCCCCAGTAGAACAGCTAGCCCTAGCCAAGCCAGCTTCTCTCTCTCCAGGGTGAGATTGTTTGGAGTCTCAGTAAAACAAGACTCCCTGCTTTAAGGAGAGGGGAATAACTACTTTTTCATGCTTCAGCCCTTGCATTTGTCTTTGGTGCCAGTGGCTCTGCTGAGAGGTCATGGAAGGCAATTTCATACAATCATAGAGAAGGAAAAGGAATGGGGAGATTTCTCTAGGAAAAGACAGATGGAAGAAAGGGGAGAGATGTTAAAAGCTTCTTTCATTGATCTAATTATTAGCCAAGGTAGGAGAGAAAGATTAGAACTAATAATCAAAACAGGTTAACCAAAAAAGGTATGCATGTATCTGAGTTCTTAGAAATACTTAGAAATTTCTTCTCCTCAAGTCAGGTATAAAATGGAAGCCATAGTGTAGAGAAAGAAGACTTTATATTTTTCCCAAAAAATTTAAATCTTTATCTTATCTCTCCACATCAGTTAATCCTTACTGATTTCTTAGTATCTGTGAAAGTAGCAGCTTCTAGAACCATAGAATCTTACAGTTGAGGAAATGGAGACCCAGAAAGTGGAAATAATTTCCTGTAAACCCCATATGTGATGAGCAGCAAAGCTAAACCAGACCTTCCAAATCCTATGCTCTTTCTTATCATACTCATCAACAAACCAGGCCCCATATTAAAACACTGTGGACACAAAGAGAGGGAAAAAAAGTCAGAGCAGTTCCTGTCTTCAGGACAACAAAGCCCTAGATTAGCAGCCAAATGACTTGGCTTCTAGTCCTAGTTCTGTCTCTGACTTGGGAGACTTTGGGCAGATCTCATCATCTCTATGGGAGTCACTTGCCCCATTTCTTTTTTTATTAAAGTATAGTTATCTCTGCACTACCTATTTCTAAAGATTTGGAGGTAAATAAAACAACAGAAGTGACAGCTTTCAGTTCTTAAGAAGATAAATAGTAGTAAACTAAAAGTAAATAAATTAAATTTTAAAAAAATTTTAAAACAAGATAAATAGTAGAATTCAGCAAAAAATAAATACAAATCTTCTGAACAGTTTCTGCTTCAAAGAACTTAACATTCTGCAAGAGGAATGCAAAGGATACAAGGTAATTGAAGGGTAAATAGAAAGGGGAGTGAATAGGGAAAGGCTTTTTGTAGAAGATGATGACACGTGAGATGAACTTTCAATAAGGATAAGGATTCTAAGGGGCAAAAGTGAGGAGGACAAGCATTCCAGGTATAGGACATAGTCTGTGTGAAAGTATAAAGATAGGGCGTCCAGGTAGCACAGCGAGTAAGAGCACCGGCTCCAGTGTCGGGATGACCTGGAGATCGAATCCCAGGCTCAGACACTCAGCACCACACCTAGAAATAACTGGCCATGTAACCTCAAGCAAGTTACTTAACCCCAATTGCTTAGGGGCAGCCAGGTAGCACAGTGAGTAAGAGCACCGGCTCCAGTGTCGGGATGACCTGGAGATCGAATCCCAGGCTCAGACACTTAGCACCCACCCAGAAACACCTGGCTGCGTAACCTTGAGCAAGTTACTTAACCCCAATTGCTTAGGGGTGGCCAGGTGGCTCATCGAGTAAGAGCACCAGCTCCAGTGTCAGGATGACCTGGGAATCAAATCTGGGCTCAGATACTCAGCACCACACCCAGAAATAACTGGCCGTGTAACCTTGAGCAAGTTACTTAACCCCGATTGCTTAAAAAAAGTTTTTTCTTAAAGAAAAAAAAGAAAGTATAAAGATAAAAGATGGGAGATAGGAAGTGGGATATCAAATTCATGTGACAGCTGGTAGGTCAGTTGCCTAGAACATAGAGTGAAGGGCAATAATATGAGAGAAGAGCCAGATTATGGAGTACAAAGCTGATGAATATGTATTTTATCCTCCTGGATCGAGGTAGTCTCTGAAGATTTTTGAGAAGGGGAGCAATGTGGTTAGAACTATGCCTTAGGGGAATTATTTTGGCATCTTGGGGAGGTTGGATTGCAGATGGAAAAGACTAGAAACAGGCATCAATGAGGAGATGATTTAGATAGTCCAGGCAATAGGTCCTAAGAGCCTTAAGTCAAATCAACAACAGACTTTTATTAGGCAATTACTAAGTGATGCAACTGTGATGACAAAGAAAGGGAAAAAATAGACATAATAAAAAGAGACATGCAGGGAAACTAAATTATGCTTAAAGGCACCATAGATAAAGATTCAATATTAATATTTAATATATATTCAGTAGATAGGATGGCATTTGATACTTAAAGGAACAGTTCATAGAATTTCAAGGAGAAGGAAACAGTAAAACTACAATGGTGAAGAAACTCAGTGTACTTGTTTCATACCTAGACAAGTCTAACCAAAAGATAAACAGGAAAGAAACTAAGGACCTGAATATAACTTTGGGAATATTACATATGATGGATCTCTGAGGATTTCCAAAAAGAAATAGAAAAGAGTTTAAATACTCTCAGCTGTCCAGGGCACCTTTACAAAAAATGCCTACATGTTCAGGAATGAAAACCTCACCAAAAAGAAAAGCAGAAATATCAAAAACATAATTTATTAATCACAATGCATTAAAAATAATATTTACTAAAGGGCCATAGAGAAAATAATTAAAAAATAAACTGGTCTAAGAAATTTAATTCTAAAGAACCAATGTGTCAGATAATAAATTATAAAAAGAATAGTAAAACCTATCAAAGAAAATGGCAAGAATGAAACAATACATCAAAATATATGCAAGACAGGTAAAACTGATTTTAGGGAAAATTTGGAGGCAGTTAAGCTCAGTGGATAGAGTGCTGGGCCTGAAGTCAAGAAGACCTGAATTCAAATCTTGCCTCAGACACTTACTAGTTGTGTTATCCTGGACAAGTCACTTAACTTCTGTTTGCCTTAATCCACTGGAAAAGAAAATGACAAACCATTCCAGTATCTTGTCAAGAAAACCCCATTTACAGTATTAGTGTAATAATGTCCATGGGGTCATGAAGAGACAGACAAATAAACAACAAGAGAAAATTTGTACTTGTAAATGTTTTCATCCACAAAAGAGAAAAAGAAAAAAAAAACAATGCATTGGGAATAAGACTAAAAAAAAGAAAACAACAAATCAGAAACTCCTCACTAAATGAAAAATTAGAAGTTCTGAAAATCAAAAAAGAGATTAACAAAATTGAAAGCAAAAACACTACTGAACTGATAAATAAAACTGGAAGCTATTTTTAAAATTTTATGAAACAGTAAGCAGTAAACAAATATGATTTTTAAGGGGAAGAAAACTGAATTTTTGTATCAAAAAATTAAGAAGGAGAATCTACAACAAAGGAAGAGAAATCTATTGATCAAAACCTACTTTATTATATTTAATATGACTATATTTCAGATTGCATGCTATCTTGGGGTGGAGGGACAAGAGGAGGGAGAGAAAATTTGGAATTCAAAACCTTGTGGAAGTGAATATTGAAAATTAAAAATTAATTAATATTTCAAAGCTATTTTACACATTATTTATCAATGAAAGTGATACCTTTGAGCAATGGATAAATGCATTAAAAATTAAACTATACAGATTAACAAAAAAGAAATAGATAAAGTAAATAACTCAATATCAGAAAAAGTGATTGAGGAAGCCATAATAAAAAAAAAGGACAAAAAGGATTCACAAAATAATTTTTTCAAAGATTCGAAGAATAATAATTTTAATAGTACATGAAATGTTAGCAAAAATAGAATAAGAAGGGACTCTTCTCAACTCTTTGATACAAATATTGTATTGGTACCTAAACCAGAAACAAAGAAGAAAAAGAAAGCTATAGACCAATATCCCTGATGAATACTGATTTAAAATTATCCAATAAAATTTTGACAGGTTACATTATGAACATTTTGGATTTATACCAACAATATAAAGCTGCTTCAATATAAAAATAATAAACTTTGACAAACTAAATAATAAAAGCAACATGATTATATCAATGGGCATTGAAAATGCTTTTTGACAAAATCCAACCTGTACCTTTTAAAAGCACTAGAAAATAAATTTAAATAGACTTTTCTTTAAGTAGTATTTATCTAAAACCAAGAGCAAATATTATATGAAATGAAATATTATATACCAAATAGAAATATTAGAGACCTTTTCAATAAAATCAGGGATAAAGCAAACATGTCATTACCACCATTACTATTAAGCATGGTGCTAGAAATGTTACCTATAACAATAAGACAAGAAAGAGAAATCAAGGGAATAAACAGATAAAAAAGGAACAAAACCACCATTTTTGTAAGTGATATACTGATCTATTTGGAGAGCCCTAAATAACTACTTAAACTAATTAAAACAATAAATTCAACAAAACTGAAGAATCTAAAATAAACCCATATAAATCCTTAGCATTCCAGCATATTGCCCACAAATAACTAGCAGGAAAAGAAAGAAAGAGAAATCAAAATAATAAGGGAATGCACAAAATATTTGGGAGTCTATATATCAAGATATATCCAGAAATAAATATAATTGTAAAATATTCTTTACAGAAATAAGGCAGCTGAGTGAAGGGAGCAGAACCAGGAGACCATTGTATGAAGTAACAGCCACAGTGTGGGAAGACAAATTTTGATAGATTTAGCTCTTCTCAGAAATGCAAAAACCTAAAACGATTCCAAAGGACACATGATGGAAGATGACAGCCACATCCAGAAAAAGAATTATGGAGTCAGAATGCAGAGCAAAACAGATTATTTTCTTTTTACTTTTGTTTTCTTGTTTTTTTTTTCTCATGGCTTTTCCCATTTGTTATGATTTCATCTATTCAACATGACTGATATGAAAATGTGTTTAATAGGAATGTATGTGTAGAGCCCATATCAGATTGTAAGCCATCTTGGGGAGGGAGGCAGGAGGAGGAGGAGAAAATTTAAAATTTATGGAAGTGAATGTTGAAAACTAAAAATAAATAATTTAATTTTTAAAAAGACTAAAAAAAGAAATAAAGATAAAGCCAAATAATTGGAGAAGTGTTTTTTTTTTCATTGTTGTTCATGGATACACTCTGCGAATATATAATAAATTTTTTTTTTACTAAATTAATTTACCTATTCAGTGCTAAGTGAATCAAACTACCAAGAATTATTTTATAAAGCCAGAAAAAAAACCCACAGAAATAAAATTGGGTCAGGAATCTAAAGGGAAACAAAGAAAATAAGTGGAAAGAGAGAAGCCTAAAAGTACTATATCTCAGATTATGTTACAAAGCAGTAATCATAAAAACTGGGGTTTTTTAATCATTCAGTAGAACAAATTATATGCATAACATATAATAGCAAACAAAAATTATAGTATAGTTTTTGATAACCCAAAGACCCTAATTACCGAGTGAACAGGAGAAGTGCAGTCGGCTGCTATCCCCAGGGCAAGAAGCAGAGGAAGCATGGTAGCTGCAGCTACTGCCTCTTGGTTGCCTCAGGAGCTCCTGGCCTGCAGATTGTAGGGGGACCATTCAGAGGGTAATTGCTCTTGCTTTAACCTGCTTGGATCTGGATTGCGGTCTTGGGTGGTGGTCCTGGGGTGTGTGGCCAGTGAGCCAGAATGCATGAGGGCTATAGAGAAGGTGCCCATCTGATAGCTCCGGCAGCTACAAAAACCCTGGTAATTTGGGACAAAGCTCTCTCCATTCTGGAAACAGAGTTCTACCATGGCAAACAGCTCTGAAGTCAAGAAATTGGCTGGCAAGATGAGCAAGCAACGGAAGCACAAACAAATCACAGAATCCTTTTTTGGGGACAAAAAGTATCAAGGCATGTAGCGGGAGGAAGCCACTGGAGTCAGAACTCCTGCATCAAAAGCCTCCAAGAAAAATTTGAACTGGTCACAGGTCATGCAGGAGCTCAAGAAGGATTTTGAAAATCAAGTAAGAGAAGAGGAGGAAAAATTGGGAAAAGAAATGAGAATGATGCGAGAAAATCATGAAAAGTGAGTCAGCAGCCTGCTAAAGAGACCCAAAAATACAATGAAGAAAATAACACCTTAAAAAATAGACTTACTCAAATGGCAAAAAAGGCCCAAAAAGTCAATGAGGAGAAGAATGCTTTAAAAAGCCGAATTTGCCAGACGGAAAAGTAATTTCAAAAACTCACTGAAGAGAATAATTCCTTCAAAATTAGATTGGCATGGGGAGGCCAGGTGGCGCAGTGAGTAAGAGTGCCGGCCCCAGCATTGGGAGACCTGCGATAGGTTCCGGCCTCAGATACTTGGCACCCACACAAAATAACTGGCCGTGTAACCTTGAGCAAGTTACTTAACCAAATTGCTATTAAAAAAAATTAGATTGGTGCAATTGGAAGATAATGACTTTATGAGAAATCAAGATACTATAAAACAGATCCAAACAAATGAAAAAAATAGAAGGCAATGTGAAATATCTCATTGGAAAAACCACTGACCTGGAAAATAGATCCAGGAGAAATAATTTAAAAATTATTGGACTACATGAAAGCCATGATTAAAAAAAGAACCTAGAAATCATCTTTCAAGAAATTATCAAGCAAAATTGCCCTGATATCCTAGAACCAGAGGGCAAAATAGGAATTGAAAGAATTCCCTGATCGCCTCTTGAAAAAGATCCCAAAAAGAAAACTCCTAGGAATATTATAGCCAAATTCCAGAGTTCCCAGGTCAAGGAGAAAATACTGCAAGCAGTAAGGAAGAAACAATTGGAGTACTGTGGAAACACAATCAGGATAACAAAAGACCTAGCAGTTTCTCCATTAAGGGATCGCAGGGCTTGGAATATGATATTCTGAGGTCAAAGGAACTAGGACTAAAACCAAGAATCACCTACCCAGCAAAACTGAGTATAATGCTACAGGGAAAAAATGGCCATTCAATGAAATAGAGGACTTTCAAACACTCTTGATGAAAAAACCTGAGCTGAACAGAAAATTTGACTTTCAAATACAAGAAGCAAGAGAAGCATGAGAAGGTAAACAGAAGAAAGAAATCACAAGGAACTTATTAAAGTTGAGCTATTTACATTCCTACATGGAAAAACGATAATTATAACTCATAAGACTTTTCTCAGTATGAGGATAGTTGAAGGGAATATATATATATACATATATATATATGTGTGTGTGTGTGTGTATACAAACACATATATGTATGTATAGGAGGATGTATGTGTATATAAATATATATGTGAGTGTGGGAATTTTTATGTTCATGTATACATAGACAGAGGGCACAGGATGAGTTGAATATGAAGGGAAGAATAAAAAAAATAAAATTAAGAGGTGAGAGAGGAATTTATGGGTAGAAGAAGAAAGGGAATTATAGACTAGGGTAAATTATTTCATATGAAAGAGGCAAGAGAAAACTATTATAATGGAGGGGAAGAGCAGGAAGGTGAAAGGGAATAGGACAACCTGATTCTCATTGAATTTGGCCTAAGGAGGGAATAACATACACACTCAATTGGGTATCTTACCCTACAGGAAAATAGGGGGGTAGGGGATAGAAAAGGGGATGATAGAAGGGAGGGCAGATTGGGGGAAAGGGTAGTTAGAAGCAAACATTTTTGAAAAGGGATAGGGTCAAAGGAGAAAACAGAATAAGTGGGGGGGCAGGATAGGATGGAGGGAAATATACTTAGTCTTTCACAATATAACTACTATGGAAATGATTTGGGTAACTACACATGTACAATCTATATTGAATTGCTTATCTTCCCAGTGGGCGTGGGTGAGGACGGAAGAAGGGGAAAAAATCTGGAACTCAAAGTTTTAAAAACAATTGTTTAAAAATTGTTTTTTTACATGCAACTGGGAAATAAGATATACTGGTACGGGAGTATAAAAAGCCATCTTGCCCTACTAAAAAGTTAGGGGGGGGAGGTGAAGGGGAAGGATATAAGAGAGAACAGATTGGGGGAAGGGGTACTCAGTAGGCTTGCTATGTTGGGGTGGGTAAAGGTGGGGAGAGAAAAAATTGTAACTCAAAACCTTTAGAAATGAATGTTGAAAACTAAAAATAAATTAATTAAAAATTTAAAAACATACACACACACACACAAATTATATGTGCAATCATCCTTCCCTCCTCTCTCTCCCCATTCTACAGTTATGGAGATGCTTGTTTTATTTCTTAAGTTCAGAATTTTTTTTTACTTTTTTTTTTTTTTAGAAAAGGAAATATTATGTGTGGCTATGAAAAGGAAAAAAATTCATGACCAGAAAGGAATAGGGAGCATCACATATGGTGAAGCGAACTGTTTTAATTACATAAAATTGAAAAAGTTTTGCAACAAATCTACACAATTAAAATAAGTAACTGTTAAAATCTATGCAGTATGTGGCAGCTAGGTGGCACAGTGAATAGAGCACCAGGCCTGGAGTCAGGAGGACCCACATTCAAATTAGGCCTCAGACACTCAACACTTACTAGCCACGTGACCTTGGGCAAGTCACTTAACCCCAATTGCCCTGTTTTCCCCCTCCAAAAAGAAGAAAGAAAGA
>NW_027186350.1:2855946-2913533 GCF_028583685.1 Petaurus breviceps papuanus
AAGGAAAGGAAAGGAAAGGAAAGGAAAGGAAAGGAAAGGAAAGGAAAGGAAAGGAAAGGAAAGGAAAGGAAAGGAAAGGAAAGGAAAGGAAAGGAAAGGAAAGGAAAGGAAAGGAAAGGAAAGGAAAGGAAAGGAAAGGAAAGGAAAGGAAAGGAAAGGAAAGGAAAGGAAAGGAAAGGAAAGGAAAGGAAAGGAAAGGAAAGGAAAAAATCTATGTGGTAAGCTTTTCTGACAATGGTCTGTTCTCCAAAATATTTAAGTCACTAATTCAAACATATGAGAATTGTGCCCATCCCAAAAATCATAAATGACTAAAGTATATATGTTCTCAAAAATAAGAATTTTAGGCTATCAATAATGAAAAACTCTAAATCATTAATAATAAGAGAAATGAAATTTAAAACAATTCTGAGGTTCTATCTTAACATATATCAGATTGTCAAAACTGACAAGAAGGGGAAATAACAAGTATTGGTGGGGAGATGAAGACTTATATAAACTGATGCAACAGCAAGGTGAACAGAACCAGGACAACAATTTACCCTGAAATTTACACAGAAAAAAATATATATAAAGAAAAATAACTTTGAAATACTTGAGAACTTTAATCAATGCAATGACCAACCATGATTCCAGAGTATTGATGATGCTCTTAACGGAAAGATTATAAATCCTAGAAGCAGAATAAGACATATTTTCCGAATTTGTTAATGCTTGATTATGCATTTTTGTCACTCTTCAGTTTCCTTTTTTTTCTTTTCCCCAATGACTGTGGTAGAAAGGAAGAGATGATAGGAATATTGTACAAGAAGAAGACATAAAAGAAGAGAGGGTCATTTATGAATCATTTTTTTAATGCACAGAAGGAAGGACATCATTAGTAATTTTAGAGAAAGGAGTTTCAGGTAGACTTGAGTCCAAATTTGGCCTCAGATATTTACTAGCTTTGTGACACTAGGCAAGTCACTTAACCTCTGTTTGCCTCAGTTTCCTCATCTAAAAATGCATATAACAATAGTACCTACTTCCCAGCCTTGATGTGAAGATCAAATGAAATAATAATTGTAAAGCACTTAGCACAATGTCTGGCACATAGTAAATACTACTGTATATAAATGTCAGCTATTAATCTATTTTAGACAACTTTTTTGAGGGAGAAGTGATACAGGAAGATAGCTAGTAGAAATAAATGAATTAAATGAGTTTCTGAGGATGGGAGAAGATGTGGGCACATGGGAAGACAGTAGGGAAGAAGATAGTAGACAATAACAAAAGAATTTTAAATGTAGTCTTGACCAGCCTGGTCTCTAACCTGTGGGTGGCCAGAGTCAAACATAGCAGACTAGGGACAGGAGAGTCAGGAATCAAATAGTGATTTAAATGATTTCAAAGTGAGGAAAATGGGTTTGCAAACCAAAGTTCCCCCCTAATCCAGACTTAACATGCTGGGGCAGGGGTAGAGCTTATAAACCTGAACACCACAAAAAGGTAGAATCCAACACAGTCATCCTCAGGTCTTGAGTAAACAGTTCCTACAACAGGCCCTTACAGGCATTTGGGGGGACATTACATGTGGTCTTGAGTCCTGTTGGAACAGTCCTTAATCATTGCATAAAGGTCATTGAGCCTTGTGATTGCTCAGTGGGGTACAAAAGCAGAATTAGTGCAGCAGGAACAGGAGTGCAGCCTCTGGCTTGGTTCACTTAGCACAAGCACCAGTGTCAGGAGGTATGATTGATTGTTTTGTGCTTCATTATGTTAGCTGCTTCTGGCTCTCAGATTCCTGAGAAATAGGGAGAACACCTGGTATTAGTCAAAGCAATACATTCTGCCAGAGGGTGAACACAAAGGATTGTTGTTATACCAAGTTCAGGGCCCAGCCTGCTCACTGGGTCTTAGCTCTGGGAAAAGAGTATTTCCAATATCTTGACAGCAAGGAGAAAACCATAAGTGAGGGGGGAAAATGAGGAAGAGGGCACCCTTCTGGGAAATATGGGATGAAATGGATCATCTGTGCATGTAGAGAGGTTTGTCTTGGCATTGAAAAGGGTTACTTCTTTATGGGAGATAAGGGTAAAGAATATAGTGAGAGAAAGCATCTGGGTGATGTTAGATGAGGAGAGTAAGTAAATTCCTAAGTAAAAGACGGGAAGCTATGCTTAGATAGCAGATTGTCTAGGAAAGCGATCTGGTGGTTTTAGTACACTTCAAGCAGAACATAATTGTATGATGTAGCAGCAAAAAAAGGTCAATGAAATCTTGGGTTTCATTAAGAAATACAAAACTTTCAGAAATAATTTGGTAATAGTCCTATTGTGTTCACTTTGCTCTGCTCAAACCACATCCAGAATATCAGTTTGGGGTACTATGAAGAATATTGCTATATGGGACAATGTTCAGAGGAAGGCAATCAGAATGGTGAAGTTTCTTAAGTCCATACCGTTGGAGGACTAATTGGAGGAACCAATGATGGTTTGTTTGGAAAGCAGAAAGCTCAGTGGAGACATGATAGCTTTTGAGCGTTTGAAGGGCTGCTGTGTGAGGGAGACATTATATTTCTTCTGTTTTGGCTCCATAGGGCAGTACTAAGAACAACTGGCATAAAGTATAAAGAGGATAATGTAGGTTTATTGTCAGGAAAGAGTTTCTAACTAATAGTGAAAAAAACTGCGTCTCTAGGCAATGGGTGTCCTCTCATTGTAGGGGGGAAACCTCAGTGAAAGGGTCAGAAGATCAAGGATTTTAACAAAGAGACACAGAAACAATAAGATAAGTCAGGAAGAATCCCAAAAGAGAGGGGTTCTGTCAGGAAGAACCCCAAAACAGAGTCTGGAGCTGAGTATGCAAGACAGTAGCCTAAACTCATTCCACAGCCATTAGTGCGGAAGAAAGGGGTCACTGTCAATGTTTTCATGCCTCTTCTAATAAAGTTGTGCATAGGGCTACCTTAGGAAAGTATGACAACATAAGGAAATGCTCATGCCCACTCCAAAGTTAGAAAGTTCTTCCCCTGGTGCAGAAAAATTTTAGTTAAGGTGAGGTCACTCATTTCTGGACTGTCCCCCCCAAATCCTAAACATCTCCCAGACCCCACTGCATACCAAAGAGTCAAGAATCTGGAGCACAAGATGATTGTGGAGGAAATGTGTAATTTCCTCACCTAAAATTGCAACTGTGATTGCCACTTCTCTATCTCTAGACTATGTGGATCAACAAGGCACAAGGAGAGAGAGTGAAAAGGGGCTTCCAATAGATAAAGGAAAATGAAAACTTTTTCCCTCCCTTTTCCTCTTGATCTCTTTCTTTTCTTCCTCCTTTCTAGGGATCAGAGTACAGCCTTATAAAGCAAAGTTTCACAATCTGCCTTGGACTCTACCCTGCTCTGATCCTGAAGTTCGCAGACGTAAAAATATTTCTTCTCAGATCAGTCTTTCCTGACACTGATTCCTCTCTCTCTAGTACCTTGTCTCTTGTTGATGCTACTGCTGATAATCCTCCCACCCTATCCACAATGTCCCCCAAAGGAAACAAAAACAGATGCTGGTTGTGCCTTTGGGAATAAACTGACAGAAATTAAGTTTTATCTTGTGAATAAAATCTTTTCTGCTCTCCCAAGTCAGCCATGCCTAACCCTGTGAAAATACAGTAAGACTTACAAAGACCTAAAAAAAGTTAACACAGAGTCCTGGGTTCCAGTTCACCTCTTCTCATTTTCTTTACTTCATTTATCATGTGTCCATGTGAACTGTGATAAATAACCCCAGTAGGTTACTATGAAGAATAACTTGATAGAAGAATCTCTAAAGACTGAGAAGGTCAAGAACTGCTGAAATCCTTGCAGGAACTGGTGAAGGAGGGCTGCTACAATCATTAGCTAAATATATTAGAAGATTTATAGTCAAGCATGTATTTCAAGCCTTTCATTACTTAAATTAAAAGCAGTTTTTGTTTCGTTTTGTTTTACAAAATCTTCAACCTCAAGTAGGGGACTAAATATGAGGGATGGAATGGATGGGGCAAGAACATAAATGAATGGACAGACCATAAATGAAAGTTCAGAAATAGCCCATGGGAGTTCTGTTGAGAACACATAATTCTCCGTTTTTCTCTGGGAAAGTGTCCTATGCAGGTAGAAACATCCCTTACAAAGCTAGGCTAGAAACATTCCCACAATGCCAAAGCCCTAGGCAAAATTTCTAAGAGTGTCAGGTCATTACTAGTCCTTTATGTTGGAGCAGCATACAAAGTAAGTATAGTTCACAACTACCAAATGTCACATTGTCCTGCCCATCCTCTTTGTCCACCCTCCTCCCACCTCTTAGGCCAGGTGGAACCTGCAGCCTCAGGGTCACATGTGGCCCTCTAGGTCCTCAAGTGCAGCCCTTTGACTGAATCCCACTGGGCCCTATGTGGCCTCAAAGTTGCAGGTCCTCCACCCCTGTCTTACTTAGGTGATCTAAACTGCTGTACTTGCCAGGGACTGACATAATTACCCAAGATGACCAAAGAACCTGATTCTGAGTCCCCTCAAACATAAACTCCCAAAATTTCACCTGATCCATCACTGGGGCCACTGTTTGGAAGCCATGTACAGGTACCATATTTTTAAAAAAATCAATTATCAATATCATACAACCAGTATCAATTATAAATAACATACTTGTTTTATCAATTGATGTACTTACTGGTCAGGACTGACCAGAGGCTGAAGGAAAAAACCACCGGGTTCAATGACCAACTTGAGGGTCCTCCTCATGTTCGTGTCCACAGCCAGATTGTCACTCAGTTCTTTTCTATGTGGGCCATCTTTATTACTCCCCAGTTTAGCTATCATTAAAGTTCACAGAGACTTATCTCATGCACTATCTTCATATACAGTCACAGCCTGTCACCGGAGTCACAACCTTGTATCAACTTCTTTTGATTACCCATCAACTTTGATTACCCAATCTGCCTGAAAATCATTTATACTATCTTTCTAGGTCAAGGTTCCATAACCCTATAATTGCTGTCATTTTCTACTCCACATTATCTTTGGGGAGTATACACTAATTTTAATGTTAATCCAAGAGGAGTAAAAACAGAAAAAAGGGAACTGTGTTGTGAAAAATGCAATACAAATAGGTAAACTATTTTTAACTTTCCATTGGTCAGTCAATAAACATTTATTAAATGTCCAGTACATGCCAGGAGTTGTACTAAGGACTGGGAAATACAAAGGCAAAAGACAACACCTACCCTCAAGGAATTCACATTCTAATGGAGGAGGCAACATGGAAACAAACATTCGTAAGCAATCTGAATGCATGCTAAATTAAATATAATCAATAAAGAGAAAGAGAATTAAAAAATGCTAACAGAAGATAAGATTGAGCCAGGATTTGAAGAAAGCCAGGGAACCTAGGAGGTAGATGGGGAGAAGGGAAAGTTTTCTAGGAATGGGAAACAGCTGTGAAAACGTCCAGAGTGTGAAGACAAGAGTGCTTTGTTTGAAGAACAATAAAGAGGTCACTAGATTGCAGAGTACATAGGCGGGAAGTAACGTATAAAATTGGAAAAGCAGGAGGGATCTAGGTTGTAAAGAACTTTCTAAGTCAAACATTCAAAAGGTTTCATTTTTTGATTCTAGAGATGTTACACTAGACAAAGGCCACAGTATCTTCCCAAAACTTCAGGCTTGCAAAACTAGCCCAAATGAAGCTATGGCTATCTGTCTCCCTAAAAAGACAGTATGGTTCAGTGGATAAAGAGCTAGCCTTGGGGGTGGCTAGGTGGCTTGCAGTGAATAGAGCACTGGCCCTGGAGTCAGGAGGACCTGAGTTCAAATACTACCTCAGACACCTGACACTTAATTAGCTGTATGACCTTGGGCAAGTCACTTAACCCCAATTGCCTTACTTTCCCTCCCTCCAAAAAAAAAGAAAAGAAAAAGAGCTGGCCCTGGAATCAATTCAAGTATGACCCTTAAAAAGTCACTTTGCCTCTCTCTTAGTGGAACAGATAATGCTATAAGTCTATAAATTGCAGAGCAGTTGCTGCTGCATTGGCAGAAGGAACTTCCTCAATGGGAGTTCCCTACAGCAAGGAGATCTCAGATCTGATATGAAAAATCAATTTTTCTCCATGATTTATCATCACTGCCATTTTTTTTATTACATGGATGCCAAAGCTGTCTAGGCAATGTCACTTGTCTCATAGCACCCAGCAAGTCAAAGATGAAACCAATAATGGAAGCCATAGCTCCCACTGCCACTCTGTAGCAGCAAACACCCTAGCATACCCAGGATTGCCACTAGCACAGGTTCTTTGATCCGCTTTTCTAAAGGAAAGCAACTCAAAAAGGTTAACCATCTCACTTTAATCAATCGAACATATATCATTTACCTAGTTCAGGGACAAAAGTCAGCACCCTGAACTTCAAAGAATACAAACAGAAGTTGCAAGCAGACAAAAATACAGGCAGAAAAAATAACACAATTGTCAGCAGACAGGGCTTCTAGCTGTCTGACCATTACATCCATAACTAGTTAGTCACCAGAAGGAGAAGCACCAACATCTGGGTTTTCAAAGGCGGGGGCTCAACGGCTGCCCAGGGTCTCATCTGACCAAATCACACAACTCTTCCTAAGGTGAGCCCTAAAGCAAAACCTCACATCAGGGTATATATATATAATCTTCTTCAGGGTCAGAGACCATCACAACCCTCACCCACCTGACTACAAAGTAACAAAAGTTGTGCCTTCCTGAAAAACAAGCCTCCCACCACAGGCTCCAGGTGAGCACATGCAGCCCATTAGGGGGAAGAGTAAAATTTCACATCAGGAAAGGTGCTCAAGTTCAATGTAGGCTTATTAAGGGTCAGGGAAGATCTTCAAATTTCTATTACCATTACACACCCCCTTAGTCAGGCCATCCTTTTGCTCATTATTATGATGATAGTATTCTTGGAAACTGGATCTGAGCAACTGCTGGAGCAGGAATCCCTCACCCTCTCTGAAGTGGTATCGGTTTGTCACGGATATGGTTAGTAGGAGGTGGGACACCCAAACCTGGTAACCAGGGGCCTGATAATGAAGCTGTTGATGAGCAGGGTCAAAACTCTTCCCCTTTGTGTGAAGAGAATAAGAGCAACACCGAGACCTGGCTTTTAGATAATTTAAACGTGGATTTATTGATCAAGTGAGCGACTGCCTGAAGTATACACTCAAATCAGGCAGCTCCCAAATGGAGTTCAGACAAGGCTTATAA
This sequence comes from Petaurus breviceps papuanus, assembly GCF_028583685.1. NCBI lineage: Eukaryota > Metazoa > Chordata > Mammalia > Diprotodontia > Petauridae > Petaurus > Petaurus breviceps. Next base: position 2,863,195 of record NW_027186350.1, read on the forward strand.
AGGCAAAAACCACAATTGGGAAGGGGAGCTAGCATAAGCAATGACATACAAAAGCCAAGAACAGCCATTGGTTGGATCCATAGTTCAGGGCTAATTTGGAAAACATGGCACAAGGGTACAATGACGTGACCAGGGTCCTTCCTAGAACAGGGTGGAGGGCACAGGGGCGGTGGAATTCCCTGAACAGGCTAGGGTCATAAACAGGTCAGGGTCATGTTCTGGGTGAAGGGTGTGGGGGTCCCTGCTTGGTCAACATCTTGGGTGGAGGACCTTTCTTGGTCAGCATAGACTTGCCCCATGATCTCTATACAGACTTGCACCATAATCCTTATACATGCTGCTGTTTCAAAGTAACTGATTTAGGGAAGTTCTAACTTAAGAAAAGATAAGGGAGAGGGGGACTATGCCTTGGGTAACTCTTACCTAGGACTACTCCTTTAAGCTGTTACAAGCAGTTACAGGGTTTATGATAAAAACAAAGACAAGGGGCTTTAATGATGGCTTAATGGTGGGCTCCAAATCAGGTGGCATGTGATTTGAGTTACCTTACAACACCCTGAGCTGAAATAAGAGGACCAATTTTCCAGTTGTAGAGAGGTGTAGGTCAAGGGCACAGAAAATAGTATGAAAAGTCCACTTGGGCAGGAGTGGCTAGCAATCTAGCCCTTAATTGGGAAACTACATGTCTGGAGCTCATTACAACATGTTTTCATGGATCCCATGTCCAGATTGGCAATGTATCAACTATCTAATTTCTGCTATGCTTTTAACAGTTTCAACCTGATTATTTATTTTAGTAGAGGAGATATGATGTCTCTCATGGGTGCTAACATATCCAAACTAAATCTGTATAAGGTAGGAGGCATCTACAAAATTCTTCCATTGGTTTGGAGACCAAAAGGACAATCTTTGATTGTTTCCCTCAAGGCCCCAGACCACTTGGCCGGACCCATGGCCACTGCCAAGGAATCAATATAGATGAACCATCCTTTGCATGCCAGCCATGAGGCCCACAGCACAGCCCACTGCAAGGAGTTCCTAGAGCTTCAGTTCCCTTTTTGTCCTCTTTTATTATATATTAATGGCTGCTGAAGTCCAGTTGGAGAGGTGGAATCCAGTATAGGGGTAGAATTACTGGTTCCTTAGGAACCAACCGCAATGTTCCTTAGGAACAAGACTTTCATAAGTTTGATCCATTGGACTTACAGAGGCACTGATTGTTATCAAAGTTGCATCCTTTTAGTGAAGAGTACAAAAACCTAAGGGATCCAGGTCATCATGATTTTGAATGGTGCATTCACATTAGAAGCTTCCTGTGCCTTACCCATCTTTTTTAGATAGACCATCTTGCAACACCCCACTGATACTAGATAACTCTGGAGAAAGTGATTTTTTATTTCCATGTCATCTTTTCATAGCACCTGGGGCCCAGGAACAACCAAGCAACTGCTTTTCAAAACAATATAACAAATTAACACTTTGGGGAGCTTGCAACTCTAAAAATGTAATGGTTCTTTGGTCTGGACACTCCTAGGCATCTATCAAAGACTCCAGGCAACTTGGTCTCTATGGAAAAACACTTCAAAAACTAACAATCTCATAAAGCCCAAATGTAGAGACTGTTGGACAGTCTTTGAAAGATTGGGGTCAAGACAAGCTGAGGGGGGGGGTTCATCAGAATACCCAGCTGAGAAATATCGTACTCCAAAACCCAGAGTCCCTTAGTATTTGAAAATTTTTTTTTAGATTGTGGGGAATTGATTTATTCTGGATTATGTCTAAAATTACCTGTTACCTGGGTTTTTTTCCAACCACTGTATTACCAAAAATTTGACTGAATGGACTGAACCCTAGATTTTTGGAGGTTTGATTTCCCACCACTATCCCTCACATTGACTTCCATTCAATCTAAGGTCTCAGCCACTTTTGGCCTTGTCTTGCTTGGTTAACATTATGTTATCAGTATAGTGATATACATCTATGCCCTTGGGAAGAGAAGTTTCTGTACAGGTCTCTGTACAGAAGAATGTGTCCATTCAAATAGCCCTAGGGAAGGATAATAAAGGTATACTGTATTCCCTTCCAGGCAAGGAGCCAACTTTTTCTGACTAAGCTCAAACACAGGAATAGAAAAAAAAAAACAAAGCATTGGTGAGGTCAATAACTTTATATTACTCACCCTAGATCTGAGCTCCCCAATTCTTCCTGCCTCTTTCCCTATTCATGCTAACAGTAATATTTGTCCTGGCCACCACTGTCTGGGTCTCCTGCTGAAATTTAATCAGATGAACTGCCTGCTCCTGTAAGATTGGCAGCAGAGAAGACCCATAGTTAAAGCCTGATATCATTTGGGTAGGGCTCTATCTAGAAGGCAGTATGTAATTGTCTCTTTCAAAGGCATGGCAAGCCATTTGGGAAATGGGTGGCACATAGCCACAATAAATTAAGCCCATTTTCTTTAGGAATATCACTCCCCCCCCTCCCCTCGCAGAACCCCAAGAGAAAACCAGCTACAATAGAAATTCATCTTTTGGGGGCCAGGAATGCACAATTTCCCATCTTAGTCACCTATGTAGAGATTATAGGAGGTCTCTATCTGAAGTCTCTACCTGAATTAACTGGCTCTGCAAAAGGAAATCTGAAAGATGCCCAAGTCAATAGAAATCTATCACCAAGTGAGTTTCCACAATGGTCCCACTGGCCTCCTTCAGAGATTACTGTTTTAGTGAATCATCAGGTTACTGTTTAAAATTCTCTTTCAGTCTCCCCAGTCACTTGGTGGTGAAACCCCCCATTTGCTTTCTCTGTGGATGAAATCATACTCTGGGTAGCAGTAATAGGATAAACCCAGGACACTTTTCTATCTGGTTCCCAAGTTCCATCCTCACTTCTGCTCTCAGCCTCATGCCTTAGGGTTCTGATCTCAGTAGAATGCAGCACATTTTCCAGTGAAAATTATGGGTTGAAGATGTAATTCCCACCCATAGTCCTGCGCTATCAATTCCTGACAGAGACCTGTCAGTTCTTTTTTTTTTTTTCCTTTGGAGGGCAATTCGGGTTAAGTAACTTGCCCAAAGTTACACAGCTACCTCCTGACTATGGAGCCGGCACTTTACTCACTGCACCACCTAGCCACCCCGACCTATCAGTTCTTAATATAATAATAATCATAATAAACAATAATAGCCAACATTTACATAGCACTTACTAAGTGCCAGGCACTGGGCTCAACTCTTTACAATTTTTATCTCATTTGATTTTCACAGCAACTCTGGGAGGTGGGTGCTATTTTATTATCCCCATTTTAAAGATGAGAGGCTGAGGCAAACAGGTGAAATGATTCACCCAAGGTCATACAGAACATTTAACTGGGATTTGAGCCAATGGTATTATAATGCTATTTTGTTCTAGCTGCTAACTATTCTAGTCATCATGGCCTAGACCTGACTTAGTCCTGCCCTTCCCCCCACCCCTCAGTAGTTTATCGGATATTGGATTGAAATGGTCACTTGACAATTTAAAAAAGGTTTGCTCAGCTATAGCATAGAAAGTATATACAACAAGGATATCACTTTGAGGTCAGGTAAACAGACCACCTCCCATCTCCATTCTAAAATAAATATTTTTTTTATTTAGGAGGGTACGGTGACCCTCCAGGGCTTTGGCATATATACCAATTCTGAAGGGCCCCAATTCTACATGCCTTTTATGCCCTTAAGTGACCAGGAAGACTGCTGACACGTCTTAAGCCCTAGCCCAATTAAATTTTAGAGACCATTTCCTTCACTTAGAAAAAGATCTAGCTTAACCAAATGGAGGAATTGGGAGAATAACCATGAACCAGATGAAAATATTATTGGGAAATATTTAACAAAAGAAATAAAAATATACTAAAATATAGATAACATTACATTTTATGACCAAGCCAATATGGAGCCCGAAGGGATCCCTATGTATAGATAAGGGACCAAGTTTCTATTTCAGTTTGATACCACTGTTGTAAAAACAATGGAGATCAAAGGGGGAAAAACAAGCCTTATACAGATACCTGGACAGAAAGAGGACTTTCAGAGGCAGATCACAAGCCTGGCTCAGAGTCATAAAAAAGTACTCATGGAAAACTTCAATTATCTGTACACGTATGTCAAACACACTCTGTCAAAAGCAGGCTAGCTCATAATTCTTGACTTGTCTTAAAGATAATTTCATATTTCAATAAATGGAAGAACCAACAAGAGGAATTTATATTGTGGACCTGATTATCCACAACAAAGAACGATTGCTGAAATGCCAATAACAGGAACATGGCACAGGCTGCAGAGAGTGCCCACTCCACCCTAAAATTTGAGACAGAGGAAGTTGAGGTTAGTAATGTTAAAGACAATAGAAAGGGTATTTTTGCCTACTATGAATGGGAGGATAGAGGAGGATCAAAGAAGAGACAGAACTCTTGCTCAGGGTGAGTGGGAAATTAAAATGGAAGACAGAGGAAATGGAATTATTTAACCATTATCTGGCTTCTGGCTTCTATACCAAGGACTTTAGACTATGAGAAATAGAATGAAAATGATTAACAAGAAATTGATATTGTGAAAGTATTGAATCATCAGGTCCAAATAAACTATATCCTGGAGTTCTGAGTTCTAAAAGAAATGACAGCTCACCACAGATAACGAAGTAATATCAATATTATATTATGTTGCATAAATTATGCATAATAAAATTATATTATATATGCATATATATTATATCTATATGTGCAACAAATGGAATAGCATACAGATTATTAAAAGAAAAGTTAAATGAATTATAGGAGAAAATAAAAGAGCAAAACTATACTAATAGGGGTCATCTTTCCCCATTCAGAGCTAGATCAATCTAACCATAAAATAAATGCATCTAGAGAAAGAACTGATAAATAGAACTATGCATGAAATGATTTTACATATTATATATACATGATTTTACATATATACATGATTTTGCACATACACATGCATGCATACATATATATTTGTGTCTAATGATAGCCATTAGAGGAGGAAGGAAGAAAAAAATTTACATGATAATATTTTCATATATTTAAAAGGAATAGCAAGTTGTACATGATGAATTTGTGGTTTCATGCACAATTTTGTTTTTTGTTATACTATGTTATGAAAATGCTTGTTTTATTCCATAAATTAAAAATAAAATTAAACAAGAGAAATTCAGGAAATGAATAGAATTTTAGAAAAGTTAGATATGATGGACCTCTGGAGAAAATTGATTGGAAATGAAAAGTAGTATACCTTTTTCTTAGCTGTATATCATGCCTTCACAAAAACTGACTATGTATCAGGGCATAAAAACCTTATGATCAATTTAAAAAAGCAGAAATATTAAATGCACCCTTTCCAGACCATAATGCAATAAAAAATTATATTCAGTAAAGTGCTATGGGTGCATCAATTAAAAAGTATTTGGAAATGAAATAATTTAATCTGAAAGAATGAATGGGTCAAAGAACAAATAATAGAAAAAATCAATAATTTCATCAAAGAGAATGACAATAATGAGATAACAAATCAAAATTTGTGGGATGCAGTCAAAGCAATATTTAGGGGAGAATTTGTAGCTCTAAATATGTACATTAACAAAAGAGGGAAATAATAGATAAATTAATTTGGCATGTAACTAAAACAAAATAGAAAAAAATTTTAATCTCAAATTAAACATTGAAATGGAAATACTAAAATCAAAGGAGAGATTAATAAATTGAAAGGTAAGAACAAAAGAAAAAAACACTGAACTAAAAAATAAAAGTAGGAGCTGGATTTATTTTTTAAAGCAATAAAATAGATAAACCATTGGTTAATTTGATTTTTTTAATTGTATGTATAATTGGGAAATATTTAATGAAATAAGTAAAATATATTTAAGAAATGACAACTGTGGTGGCTAAGCCACTATCACTGAGCAAGTAAGGTTTGGCAAGACAGGAAAAGGGCAAATATTGTCCCAATTTTTTATTTAATGAAAAGTTATTCATTAAGGACTTACTATGTGCTAAACACTGTGCTAAAAATGAAAGCATCAAGTTGGGTTTATATTTACAAATGATTGTTGACTGATGTTTTTATATAAAACCCTTCTCTCCATCAATCTGGAATCATGCCTAAACAGGAGCACCAGAGGAGATATGGTTAAGAAGCATTCTGACAGTGAATAGAGAAAACAGGGAGTCAAGTTTGCCTCATATCTTCAGGCTGTATAACCCTCAGCAAAATGACTTCAATTCTCTGTTGTCTTTTTATTGTTTGTTTTTTTTCCAATTGTGTCTGATTCTTTTTTGTTTTTTTTTTTTCCAAATCAAATGCTTTATTAACTTCTGGTTTACATTATTCATTTCCACAAGATTCTGAATTACAAATTTTCTCCCCATTTTTACCCTACCCACCACCCCAAAATAGCGATGCCACTAGATATCCCCTCCTCCAATCTGCTCTCTTCCATATCTTCTCCCATACCCCCTTCAACTTTCCAGTAGGGCATGGTGGATCTCTATGCCCCAAATGCCTGTATATCTTATTTCCCAGTTACATGTAAAATAATAGTAATAATAATACACACACACACACACACACACACACACACACACACACACACACACACACATATATATATATATATATATATATATATATATATATATATACACATATATATTTAAATATTTGATTTTAAAACTTTGAATTCCAGATTCATTCCCTTCCTCCTTTGTCACCCACCCTTACTGGGAAGATAAGCAATTGAGTATAGGTTGTACATGTGTAGCTATGCAAAATATTTCCATAGTGGATATATTGTAAAAGACTGACTATATTACCCTCCCTCCTATCCCACCTCTCACTTGTTCTATTCTCTACTTTGATCCTCTCCCTTTTCAAAAGTGGGTGCTTCCAACTTCCCTCCCCCCAGCTTTCCCTCCCTTTCATCATACCCCCTCTCATCCCCTTCCTCCCTACTCTCCTGTAGGATGAGATATCCTATTTAGTGTGTATGTCATTTCCTCCCTAAGACAAATTCAATGAGAACAAGGTTGACTCATTCCCTTTTGCCTTCCTATTCTTCCCCTCCATTGTAACCATTTTCCCTTGCCTCTTCTATATGAGATAGTTTACCCCATTCTGTCTCTCCACATCTCTTCTCATTATATTCCTCTCTCACCTCTTAATTTCACCTTTTAAGTATCATCCCTTCCTATTAACTTGGTCCTGTGCCCTCTATCTATGTATACCTGTAAACATATATACACACATTCACATATGTATTCATACGCCCATATACCCTCCTATATAGACACATATATGTTCATATATTTATATATACATATACATATATATATATTCCCTTCAACTATTTTCATACTGAGAAAAGTTTCATCAGTTACAATTATCGTTTTTCCATGTAGGAATGTTAATAGTTCAACTTTGATACATTCCTTATGATTTCTTTTCCCTGTTTACCTTCTCATGCTTCTCTTGCTTCTTGTATTTGAATATCAAATTTTCTATTCAACTCTGGTTTTTTCATCCAGAATGCTTGAAAGTCTTCTATGCCACTGACCATATTTTCCCCTGAAACATGATACTCAGTTTTGCTGGGTAGATGATTCTTGGTTTTAATCCTAGCTCCTTTAACCTCTGGAATATCATATTCCAAGCCCTTCGATTCCTCAGTGTAGAAGCTGCCAGATTCTGTGTTATCCTGATTGTGTTTCCACTATATTCAAATTGTTTCTTCCTGGCTGCTTGTTATATTCTCTCCTTGATCTGGGAATTTCAGAACCTGGCTATGACATTTCTAGGAGTTTTGTTTTTGGGATCTTTTTCAGGAGGTGATTGGTGGAATCTTTCAACCTCTATTTTGCCCTCTGGTTCTAAAACATCAGGGCAGTTTTCCTTGAGAACTTCCTGGAGGATGCTTTCTAGGTTCTTACTTTGGTCATGGCTTTCAGGTAGTCCAATAATTTTTAAATGATCTCTCCTGGATCTATTTTCCAGGTCAGTGGTTTTTCCAATGAGATATTTCACATTGCCTTCTATTTTTTTCATTTGTATGGATCTGTTTAATAGTATCTTGATTTCTCACAAAGTCACTAGCTTCCATTTGCTCCAATCTAATTCTGAAGGAATTACTCTTATCAGTGAGCTTTTGAGCTTCTTTTTCCATCTGGAAAATTTGGCTTTTTAAGGCATTCTTCTCCTCATTGCCTTTTTGAGCCTCTTTTGCCATTTAGAGTTAGTCTATTTTATAAAAATAGAGTTAGTCTATTTTTTAAGGTGTTATTTTCTTCAGTGAGGTTGTTGATTCTCATTTCATATTTTTCTTGCATCGTTCTCATTTCTTTTCCCAATTTTTCCTCCACTTCTTTATTTGCTTTTCAAAATCCTTCTTAAGGTCCTTTATGGCCTGTAACCAGCTCATATTTTTCTTTGAAGCTTTTGGTGAAGGAGTTCTGACTTCATTGTCTTCCTCCTGTTCCACACTTTGATCCTTTTTGTCCCTAAAATAGGAATCTAATGTTGGATTCCTCTGTTTGCGTTGCTTCCCTCGTTTATTCATGTTGCCACTCAATTACTTGACTTTTGGGCTTTTTGCCACAGTAGGACTTTGCTACCAGACAGGGGAGCTTCGTACCAAATACTGGGTTTTTCTCAGCTGCTGAAGGTATTAGTTGGGTGCCCTATCTGAAGCCTCCACACGCCTGGCAAGCTGGTCACACACCCCAGGACCTCCACCCTAGACCGCAATCCAGATCCAAGCAGGTTAAAGCAAGAGCAATTACCCCTCAGACTGGTTGCTTGGTCCCCCTACAATCTGCAGGCCAGGAGCTGAAGCTGCCATGTGTGGATGCAGCTGCAAGGTCGAGGAGCCTCAGCCACTTCTTGCCCTGGGAGCAAAAGCTGATGTACTCTCAACTACTGGATCCCAATGTCCACACTGCACTGACCTCTCACTTTGTCCTTAGCATCTATGTGTTGATAATTCTGGAAACTGCCATGGCTGCTGGTGATCTGAAGTCCCTCCAGCTGGTGGTTGATCAGGTCTACCCTGGGGCTAAAACCTCCAGTTCCCTCTGGGCTGGGGTCAGCTCACAGAGCTCTGTGCTGTCCGCTCCCTGCTGGCCTGCTGGGCTGTCCTCAGCAGGAGGTTAGCTTCTCTGTGTCATTTTGTGGGTTCTGTAGCTCCAAAGTTTCTTCAGAGTCACCTCTTACATGAATTGGGGAAGGTGGAAGCCAGAGCCCTGAGGAAGTCCTGTTTCTACTCCACCATCTTGACTCCACCCCTGGTATTTTCTTGACAGATACTGGAGTGGTATGCTATTTCCTTCTCCAACTCAATTTACAGATGAGAAAACTGAGTCAAACAGGGTTAAGTGACTTCCTCAGGGTCACACAGCTTCTAAGTATCTGAGGCAAGATCAAAAAGATGAGTCTTCCTGATTCTAGGCCCAGAACTGTGTCATCTAGCTCCCCAACATAAGAATAGCCTTTCTAAAAACTATATAGTACTGCAATTATTTTCTTTTTTTTAAATTGATTTGTTTATTTACTTTTAGTTTACAACATTCAGTTGCACAGTCCCTTGAGTTTCAAATTTTCTTCCCCCCCAACTTTCCTCCCTCTACCCCCCACCATAGCAGCATGCAATCAAGTATAGAATTTACAAATATCTTCACATTAATCATTAGTCAGGTTGTAAAGAAGGATTATAACTGATGGAATGATCAGTGAGCCCCAATTTTTTAAAGCATCTAGTCTGAAAACCACAAGCCAATGAGCCTGACCTATTTCTAATAAATTTCTAGACTGCACTATTACACAAAGGGTTTGTGACCCACTTCTAGAAAAGGAAACTAATCATTAAGAGTCTAGTTCCATCAAGAGCAGACCATGCCAGCTCAACCTTATGTCAGGTTGTTTTGGGGGGTTTTTGGTTTTTTGGACAGGGTTTCTAGGCTGGTAGAACTAGGGAATGGCAAAGACACAGGGCATTTGAATTTTAGCAATAGTTCTGACAAAGTCTCTCTTGCTATGTTTGTGGACAAGTTGGAGAAATAGGAAAAACAAAATAAGGTGAATTGGAACTGGTTAAAGGATTAGAACCAAAAAGTAGCCACGAATGACTGATCATTCATTTGAAGGAGTACTCCAGTGGAAGCTGCTTTGGCTCCTGAACTAGGGACAAAGCATGGAGGCTACTTAGAGGAAGATTTAAGATGAAAGGAAGGAAATGAGCATTTATTAAGTACCTACTTTGTGCCAGGCATTATACTAAGTGCTTTATAAATATCTTATTTGATACAACAACCCTGGAAGGCAGGTAATATCCACATTTTTTTGTTCAAGTCATTACAATTACATCTGACTCTTCATGATCCCATTTGGGGTTTTCTTCTGAAAGATACTGGAATGGCTTTCCATTTCCTTCTCCAGCTCATTTTATAGTTGAAAAAACTAAGGCAGACCAGGTTAAGTGATTTGCCCAGGGTTATATAGCTACTAAATCTGAGGCCAGATTTGAATTTAGGAAGATGAGTCTTCATGACTTTAGGCCCAGTTTCCTATCCACTGAGCCACCTAGTCCCATTGAGGAAACTGAGGCAGACAGAACTTAAAAGACTTGTCAGACTAACATAGCTAGCAAATGCCTGAGACTGAATTTGAACCCAAATCTTCCTGACTCCAGGTTCAATGCTTTATCTACTCCATCATGTAGCTGCCTCTATTTATTAGCTATATAAAGAAAAACTACCTAACAATAAGACCTTTCAAAATTTCTCATTAGAGTTCTTCAAGAAAATGCTGGATGGCCATTTGTTGGGAATTCCTATACAAGTACATGTTAGACTAGATGGTTTCTTCTAACTCTGAGATTCTGTAATCAATTATGTTCTTTGAAACTTATTGATTAATAAGGAAGATGCATGTAAATAGCAACTCAAGTACTAGCTTATGTCCCCCAAATAGTAAATTCAACTTTTGGGGTGTCAGAAGGACAGTGGGCAGTGACAAAGATGAGAGAAACATTTGCTAATGAACTTAATGATCAAATCCACAAAAACCTGATGCTGGGCCAGAAGGAAGTATAACAGCAGTCCCCTTACCCTGGGGCTTTCAACAGAAACCATCCCCAAAAAGAGTGAAACTAGGTGAGCCTTGGTGAACACAAGAACAAAGTAATATCTGCTCCTAGCATGGTGAAGTGTCTGCCAATGACAGGGTGTGGTTGTCATACCTCACCAAAGATACTTCCACTCTAGGCTAAATTAATGGAAGCTAATTTGTATTTTTGGAGAATGCCTTGTATTTCTTGGCTCCCAAGAGCTCACATGCTGATCTCAAAGCATCAAGATACACAGAAGTACACTCTGTTTCTTCCCCACATAACCTTTCTGTTTTTCTACCCAGTGTCCTGCTGGTCTCTCCATTCTTTCTTTCTAGGGCTTCCTCAGCTCTTGGCTCCTTCCTCTGTATCCTTCCCATTCATTTTTACCATGCCACATAAATTGTTAGGAGCTTAATGCCTCTGAGAGAATAAGGGGTACTTCAGCACTTGGTATTCACTCAGTCCCCCTCTAACTCAAAGATAACTAAGGTCTTTCTAAATATTAAACCCTTCATGATAGGGAGCTACTACTTATACCTGTTCTAACATCAGGGAAACTGAAATATAGGCAAGGAAGGAAGAAAGGTCAAGAGGAAAGTAAACAGGAGAACTAGGACCTTTTAAAAAGTATTTCCAGCTATTGCTTTCTCTAAAACTCTTTTTAAATTAGATTTTGTAATATGATTATACTTTATCTTCTTTTCAGGAACTGAATAACATAACATGGAACTTCATTCTTCTCACCATGCTATCTCTGAATAACCAGTCAAAATAATAGCTATCCAAAATGTTGCAGTAAAATGTCCCTGCAATGGATAAAGTACCAGGCCTAAAGTCAAGAAGACTCATCTTCCTGAGTTCAAAGCTGGCCTCAGACACTTAATAACTGTCACTTCACCCTGTTTGCCTCAGTTTCCTCCTCTGTAAAATGAGCTGGAGAAGGAAATGGCAAACCACTCCAGTATATTTACCAAGATAACCCCAAATGGGGTCACAAAGAGGCAAGCACAACTGTAACAACTGAACAAAAACAATAATAACGTATGGGGGAAATCTTCTTACTGGAAAAAAAAATAGCTTCCATTTCTTTCACTCCCACATAGAAAATATGACTGGATGGATGGGCTAAAGTGTCAACAAAGAAAAAAAGGTAAAAGGAATCATCACCCAGAGATGGTGAAGGCTAAAGTGTCTAAAGGAAAGATCAGATCCATACTAAGGCCATGAGACTTCAATTAAAATAAATTTTTTCCAAAGAGCTGGAAAGCACCTTGGAAATCATCTAGTCCATAAGTTTTAAAAGTTGAATATTGTGGATCCCAAACTTCTCATTTTACAAATAAGGAAACTGAGGCCAAGACAAGTGAAATGGCTTACTCATGGTTCCACCATAGTAAAAGAACTAAGATTCAAACCCAGCTAAATTCCCAAAAAGTGGAGGAAAAAAGTCATCCACACTTATGTCCTCCTTTTATCATCTCCTATTCACTTCTCAGCCCCTTGAAATCTAGCTTCTGACCCTACACCTCTATACTAAAACTGGTTTCTTTAAGGTTATCAATGTTCTGTCAAAGTAGGTAGAGCTACATGTACAAAAATATTTATAGTAGCTCTTTTTTGCAGTAGCAAAGAATTGGAAATTGAGGGGATACCCATCAACTGGGGAATATCTGTGATATATGAATGTAATAGAATACTATTGTGTTATAAGAAATGATGAGCAGGCAGATTTCAGAAAAACCTGGGAAGACTTACATGAACTGATGCAAAGTGAAGTGAGCAGAACCAGGAGAACATTATATATAATAACAGCAACATTGGGCAATAATCAACTATGAGTAACTTAACTCTTCTCAGCAACACAATGATCCAAGACAATTCCAAAGCACTCATTATGTAAAATGCTATCCATATCCAGAGAGAGAACTGATGAAGTCTGAACACAGATCAAAACATACTATTTTTGTTTCTTTGGGTTTTCTTCCATTTTTTGGGTCTGTTTCTTCATTCACAACATGACTAATATGAACATGTTTTACATGTCTACACATATAGTGACTACACTATATCAACTGTTTTTAGGGCAGGGGGAAGGGAGGAGTGGAGAAAATTTCCGAACTCAAAATTTTTTTTAAATCAATGTTATCATCTTTACATGTAACTAGAAAAAATAAAACACTGTTTTGTTTTGTTTTTGCCTTTTGGAGGGCACCTGGAATTAAGTAACTTGCCCAAGGTTACACGACTAGTTTTTTTGTGTGGGTGTTAAGTGTCTGAGGCTGGAACTGAACTCGGGTCCTCCTGACTCCAGGGCCAGCACAAAATACTGTTTTAAAAAAAGGTAAAGCCAAGACAGCAGAATAGCAGGGAAACTACTCCAAACAGATCTACGTAAATGTGCCAGACCGATTCCTGATCAAGAAATTACCTGTTCTTGATGCTAACTCGTTGTGATACCTATTTACTTTTCTAAGTGTTCACTAACAAACTTTGTAAAGTTTTGTTCAAGAATTTCCCCAGATTTTGCAGCAAGGTTCACCAACTTATAATTTGAAGACCCTGTTCTCTTTCCTTCCTTTAAAAGTTCCACATCTTCTTCACCACTAAGACATGCTAGTCACAGAAATTTAAAAGACTGAGTAGAAACGTAAAATACCTGACATACTTGAAAGAAAAGCAGTATGGCATCATGGAATGAGTATAAATTTGGAGCCAGAGAACATAGGTTCAAATTCTAATTTTTTGGCATGTCATCTAACCTCCCAAGTCTTCGATTTCTTTTTCTCTAAAGAAGACAGACTGAACTAGATGAGAAAGCCTGGAGGACACGGAGATAAATTTGACCTTAAACAAAAATCACTGAGATTTGAAGGGAAGAGTCTCATGACTGAAAGAAGGCACAAGAAGGCATATCTAACTGAAAAGAACCAGGGTAGGATAGTTTATGAAGGGGGAGGGGAGTAGCATTGTACATGGTAGAGAGTATTTGGGTGAAGATCAACAGAAGCATTGTCACTGGTGGATACTACAGATAACCTAGACAAAAAAGAAGAAATAGATGATGTATTTAAGAAACAAATTGTGTGATTGGCATGGAGTCACAATATAGGAGTGATGGAGAACTTTAATTATCTAGCCAGCTGCTAGAACTCTGTCAAAAGCTGAGTGGCTAGTAACTTAACTAGCCTTAATAACAATTTCAACCTTAGAAAGTTGGAGGAAAGAACAAGGGTATCGGTATTTTGGGTTTGACTCACCAGCAAACAAGAACTTTTTATTGGAGTGGAAATGGTAGGAACCTTGGGGGGAGGAGGGAGATGCAATCACTCCCTTTTATAATTTGTGAGAGAGAATAAAAAGAAAGCTGAGAGCAATCTGACAGGCACACTAGACTTTGGGAAAGCGGATTTCAAAAGTTGAAGAGGAAGTTTATATAGGATTCCATGGACCAAAATTTTACAAGGATGGTAATTAGGAGAGATGAGAAATTTCCACGAATGAAATTTTAAGGATCCAAAAACAGTTTTGATTAGTAAGGAGAGTTTTCTAAAGAGACTGATGCTGATTCATGGCCAAATTAAATGAACCAAAATTCATCAAACAGATTAATTTTTAAAAGATGTACAGAAAATGGAAATATAGCATGGTCCTATAGGACCTGTGTGACCATAATCAACTCCTCTCTGGGAATGTTTGCCTTTAAAATGAGAGGATTAGATTCAACAACTTCTAAGGTTCCTTATATGTCTAAATTTGTGATTCTGTGACCCAAAGGATATCAGGAGTGCCAAAGCTCAGTATGGGCTAAAAAATTATATTTAAAAAAGCTAAAGACAACATAAAATATTAAAACGCACACAAATTGGCAAACCAGAAAAATCAAAAAAGGGATATGACAATTGGATAGGGTGGATGTTACAAGAATAACTGATGATGGGAGGGAACCTTCTCTCCAATTTTTATTTTGCTTTTATTCTGTCTGCCAAGGAAAATGTTCTTTGGATTGGAAAGGAAAGAACAAATATGGTTAATAGGAACGTGATGGCCCAAATGAGTAAGGAAATAGAGCATTTGGTCATCCTTAATGAATTCTAGATACTCAGCCCAGGTAAACTATCTTTTCACATACTGAAAGGATATAGTTACTGTGTTACTGAGCCACTGTTAGTAATCTTTGAATGATCCTGGAGAATGGGAGAGGTACCAAAGTTTAGGAGAAGGACAATTACTTTCCCAGTGTATATAAAAGAGAGAATGAAATCTGCAAGCAATAGGTCTATAAACTTGACTTTTTTTGATTCCTGACAAAATGCTACCATATATTGCTAATGGCATGGTTAGCGAACACTAGAAAAGGAAGTGATGGCTTCAAGGACAGGTCCTCCCAGACTACCCATTTCCTATTTGACTTGCTAGACTGGTAGACGAGGGAAATGCTATACATAGTTTACCTGGATTTTAACAAAACGTTAGACAAAGTGTATCCTGCTATTCTTACAGAAAATCAGGAAAGAAGTGGCTTAGATGGTAAAACCATTATGCAGATTCTGAACTGGTTGGACTGGCTGTACAGGCTCAATATCAAGAATGTGGTCATAGGGATTCTCGTTCAGGTATGGGAATGGACTAGATGCCACTGTGTTCCCTTTCAGCTCTGAAACTCTGTGGGTCTGGGGCTGGAAAGAGGAAAAGCGTGTAGTCCAAAGTATTCATAGAAAGCAAAATGAAAATCAAATCAACTTGGAGATCCAATATCACACCCATATGGTTGTGGGAATAGGCATTTATATAGCACCTACTATGTGTCAGATGCTGTGCTAAGCACTTTAAATATATCTCATTACATCCTCACAACAACACTGCAAGGCAGGTGCTGTTATTACCTCTATTTTATTAGTTGAGGAACCCAAGCCAAAGAGAGGGTAAATGATTTGCCAGGGTCACACAGCTAGTAAGTATCTGAGGCTGGATTGGAACTCAAGTATTCCTGACCCCAAGCTCAGAAATTTATCCATTGTGCCACTTAGGTACCTCTGCAATAAATTGGCCAAGATGAGCAAAAAAAAAAAAAAAGAAAAAAGAAAAAAAAGACATAATCAGTGTTGAAGGAGTTGTAGGAAAGACGGGTATATTAATGCATTGCTGGTGGAACTATGATTTGGTCTAACTCTAACCATTCTGGAAAGTGATTTGGAATTATAAAATGTCCATATTCTTTGACACTGAGTTCCCACCACTGGACATATACACGGAAGTGGTCAAAGATAGAAGGAAGGTCCCACATTTCCCAAAATATTTATTGCAGTAATTTTTGTAGTAGCAAGAAAACTGGAAACAATACAAAGACCCACGGATTTGGGAATGGCTAAACAAAGTCTTCTTATACTGTACTCCCTTTCATGTACTCTGTAACCCAGCTTCTCTGGTATCCATGTTATTCCTTGTACATGACACTCATCGCCAGAAAGGTGCATTTTGACTGCCTATCCCCCATGCCTGGAACACAATTGCTCCTATCTCTACCTTAGGCTTATTTGGCCTCTGTTCAAATCTTCCTTTTTGCAGGAGGCCTTTCTTGGGCCTCTTCACCTTTTCCTTCCTCTACTGCCAGTACCTTGCCTCTAAGATTATAGCTGTGTGACCTTGGTCAAGTCCTCTCTGGGAATGTTTCTTTGCCTTCAATTTATACTTTATATCTCTTATACACATATAGTTGTTTGAATGTTGTCTCCTCCTTAGAATGTGAGTTCCTCAAGAACAGAGAGGTGTTGTCGTTCTCTGTATCCCCAATATGTAGCCTGGCATATTTTAAGCACTTGATAAATGCTTGTTGACTGAGTGATTTCCCCTCCCCCTTCAAAAGCATCCTTTGTTATAAAGGATAGCTCATTGAGTAGGGGAAAGGGAGGGAGATACTGGGAAATGAAGATCCTGTGAAAACAAAGATATAAATAAAATTTATTTTTCAAAAAGGAATGCCTAGCATGCAAAAGACTCAAAGAACTCACTTAAGTTCCTTTCCCTTTTCATATTTTCTGAATAATATATAAAGTTCTCTAAAAAAGATAAACCGTTTGGCGAGATCTTGTCCCCATACAAATTTAATTATCTTGCCTATATCTAAAATGGATCTGCTTGATAATCTGTTTAAGTCACTTTAAATTGGGTAGTAGCATCATTTTAAATCTATCGGCATGGCTCAGCCACAAACATTGAATCTTAAATTATATCAAGACCTTCCTTTATTTCTGTTTAAACTATTTTTGTAATAACATTAGTACAAGTCCTGTGTACATTTCAAGGCGGATTGACTCTCAGATATTTAATGAATGTTGTTATCTGAAATGGAATTCTCTATTACTTCTTCCTGGTTTGTATGGGTTTCACTCTTAGTAATAGACACAAAAACTGGTGGTATTTTATGCATTTATTTTGTGTCCAATTACTTTGCTGAAGTTATTCAATATCTTCATGAAGTTTTTTTTGATGTTGATTCTCTAGAACTTTCTAAATAAAACCATTACTAGTACAGGGCAAGTGGAGTTTTGCCCTGCTATACCACTCACAGAGTCATACTTCCTTCCTTTCTGGGATTAGCTCCTGCGGCTTTTCCAGGTCCCATGGCTCCTCTCAACACTCTACTCATTTGTTCTGGCAGGTAGCACCACTTGCCTGGGACTTCTCCATCTAAGATCCCTCTACTAGGGTATCCTTGTGGGGAGGGAAAACATTTAATTGGGGGGAGAGTGTTAGAGAGTTGGTCTTTGAAAGCCCAGAACCTAAATCACAGAAAGAAAGTGGCAGATAAGAGAGTTCATTAATTCAGGCGTATTCCTGTTAGCAAAGCATAAAGATTTATAAACAAATCAACTAAATTAAGGGGAGGGGAACCAAATGCCCCCCACATACACCTTATTATGAACTTCCACTATTCCGAACTATTGATTTTCGTATTTGTCTTGTTTTGTTTCTAAGAGATCCCAATTTCATCCTTGAATGCTGATATTGCCCTTTAATTCTTCTTGCTGTTCGGTCATCTCTTCATGACCCCATTTGGAGTTTTCTGGGGAGGGTGGGTGAGACAATCAGGGGTTAAGTGACTTGCCCAGAGCCACCCAGCTAGTAAGAGGATGAGGCCACATTTGACCTAAGGAAAAGGAGTCTTCTTGACTCCAGGTCCAGCACCCTGTCTACTGTCTCACCTATTTGCCCAGTAGAACAACTGGAAGAACCTCCATTGTGATTTAGAAACTGAGGAGCTTCTGAACTCAGCTGAGTGGCACAGTAGATAGAACATCAGGTCTAGCTAGAGTCAAGATTCATCTTACTGAGTTCAAATCTGGCTTCAGACACTTACAAGCTCTGTGACCCTGGGCAAGTCACTTAACCCTCTTTGTCTTCGTTTTCTCATCTGTAAAATGACCCGGAGAAGGAAACAGCAAACCACTCCAATATCATCATCAAGAAAACTCCAAATGGGGTCACAAATTGTCAAACATATCTGAAAATAATTTAACAATGACAGTAGTTCTGGTTTCTCTTCAGAGATCTAATTGTTTTAATATTCTTCAGCATGATGTAGTTGAAAGGGATCTGGAGTCAGGAATCAGATCCAGGTTCAAATTTCCACCTCTGACAGTTTAGTCATACAATTACAAGTAAATTACTTAATTTCTCCAAGGCTCACTTTCTTCATAGGGCAGCTGTAAGAGTCAAAGAAAATAATTTATATAGACACTTTATAAGTAGGACTTATAGAAGTACCAGATATTATTACTCCTTCTGAAGACCAATTAGGAGACTATTTCAATAGCTAGGTGAGAGGTGACAAAGGCCTAAACTAGAATAAAGGCCATGTGATTAAGAGAAGAGAATGAGTGTGATGAGACTGGGGGAAGGAGGGCGAAATGGGGAGTAACTCCATGGTTATAAACCTGGGTAGCCAGAAAGAAGATGAATCCACAGAAAGAGAATTTGGCAAAAGAGCAGATTTATGAAAGAAATAAGTTCAGTTTTGGATATTGAGTTTGAGATACTAAAGACACATCCATTGGCAATGTTTAGCAGGCAATTGGTGATAAAGAGCTGGAACTCAGAAGAGAGATGAAGGAAAGAAAAAACGGAGAGAGAAAATAAGGAAGGAAACAGGTTTTATGAGTCTGCTATGTGCCAGGCACTTTATAAATATCTCATTTGATCTTCACAACAAGTGGTGGGTGTTATCTTCCCTCATTTTACAGTTCAGAAAACTGAGGCAGACAAAGTGACTCGCCCAGCATCACACAGCTAGCAAGTGTCTGAAGTGGGATTTGAATTTCGGTCTTGACTTCAAGGTCAGAATTCTATCTACTGGACCACCTAGCTGCCTAGATGAGAGACTGGATATTTAGATTTGAGAGAGATCTGCATAGAAATGATTAAGTAAACTCATGAGCATGAATGAGATAACCAAGGGAAAAAATAAAAAAGAAAGTGGCACAGGGAGACTGCTTGGAAAGCTATTTTAATAGTCTTAGTTGGAGTGCTAAGGGTCTCGATTTGGACGAATATTGTAGAGGCCTTGTGAGTGAAGAGAAGACAAATGAGAAATGCCATGATGCCACGAAGGCAGAATCAGTAAAAATTGGCAACTGATTAGACAGGGAACGAGAAGGGGCAGGACAACGAAGAGGAAAGGCCTCAATCTGAGAGAAAGAAAAATACTAAACTGAAGGAGGAAAAACATCTCTGCTAATGAAGAGGAAGAAGACTCAAGGAGAAAAACTTTTGTTTTTAAAATAATATTTTATTTTCTCCCAATTATGTGCAAAAACAAATTTTAATATTCATTTTTTTAAGTTTTGAGTTTCAAATTCTATTTCTCCTTCCCTCCCGTCCCCACTCTCTGAGACTTAGGTAAGCAATCTGATATAGGTTGTACATGTGCAATCAAGTAAAACATTTCCATATTCGTCATTTTGTGCAAGAAAACTAGAATAAAAGGTGAAAAACAGTATGCTTCAGTCTGTATTCAGACTTGAGGTCTTTCTCTGGGGCAGATAGCATTTTTCATAAATTCTTTGGGATTGTCTTGAATCCTTGTATTGCTGAGAATAATTATTCACAGTTCATCATTGTACAATATTGCTGTTACTGTGTATAAAATCCTCCCAGTTCTGCTCACTCACCCTGTATTAGTTCATGTCTTTCCAGATTTTTCTGAAATCACCCTGCTTGTCATTTCTTATAGCACAATAATACTCCATTACAATCATATACAACTTTTTCAGCCATTCCCCAATTGATGGGCATCCCTTTGATTTCAAATTCTTAACCATCACAAAATGAGCTATCAGTTTTCTGTATAAATAGGTTCTTTCCCCTTTAAAAAAAATATATATATCTTTGGGATACAGATTTGTAAGTGGTATTTCTGGATCAAAGGATATGTAGTTTGATAGCCCTTTGGCCATGGATCCAAGTTGCTCTCCAGAATGGTTAGCTCAGTTCACAACTTCCAAGAAGAAAAATTTAAGGAGGAAGACTCAAGAAAGAAAAAGATGGTAAGAAATATACAAGGTTATTAAGGGACAGGACGTCGATTATGACTGTAGGGGTACTAATAAGGCTGGTGCCTCTAGAACAGTTTTCCACTACATATTGGAGCCAAGTAACACATACAGGGCTTTTCTCAAAGAATAGGTGATTAAGTCCTAAGGAGGAAGCAATGACTTGTGCTCAAACTAATGATATGAATCTCAACTGCAATCAGGTAAGAAATAAGGGTCAGAGATAGAACAAATGAGTATAGACAGCATGTTGTAGGGGACAGAGAACTTTGATTTAGGAAGACCCCAACTCAAGTCCCATTTTTCATATATAGCTTATGTAACTCTGGGTAAGTCACTTAACCTGTAAATACCCCCAGGACAACTCTAACTTTTTTATACTCATGGATGCCTTTGGGAACCTAGTGAAGCCTACAGATGGTCCCCTTCTTAGGATAATGTTTAAATAGCTAAAGAAAATGCTAAATTTCAGATAGAGGTTAGAAAAAATAAAGAAGCAACTATTTCTCCTGCCCAAGTACAAGGACTGGGGGGCCGCAGGCAGAGTAAAAGTAGGGACTCTCCCCAAACCCCTTCAAATACCTGTAAAAAATTACTCTAAAATTCTAGAGCTGTAGAACCCACACAATGATGGAGTGAAAAAGATCTCCAGTCCAAGACAGCCTGGAAGGTCGACAGAAGTATCTCACCAAGCTGGGAGCAGAGCTCAGTTCAACATGGGCCATGCCAGCAGGCAGGGCTGGAGCAGGCCTCAGGGGACTGAATCACTGGCAGCTGTGGCAATTTCCAGTTTTTTGGCCCACAAATACCAAAGATAGCACAGAAGGTCAGTGGGAAGACTGTCAGACCTGGGTGAGAGAGGACTATGGTCGGGCCCCAGGGCCGCAGAGGTGGCAGCAGCAGCAGCTTCCAGAACTCCCAGCCTAGTGTGGGAATCAAGTGGCTAATCAGAGGGGGGATTGCAGGGATCTCTCTGCTGGAGCAGAGGCAGGATTCTCTTGCTTTGCCCTGCTTGGATCTGGGGTGCAGTCCTGGGGTGAGGAAGAACACTGGTAGTGGCAGAGCTTACAGTTGCAGTGAAGATGGAATCCTCCTCACGGTTCCAAGGCAGAAAAGAGTGCTTGTGGTCACTCACAGACCAGAGCACAGGCCAGGATCATACCACCTTGGAAGAGTTGAAAATTTACAGGACCCAGAAGTATCTTTAAAAACAGCTGCACAAAACCCCTAAAGCTTGGGACAGTAGACCTACACCCAATCCCACTGGAAGCAGAGTCATATCTTGATAAAGAGCTAGAAAGTATTTGGTTGGGAAAATGAGCAAACAGCATTAAAAAACTCAGACTATGTAAGGGCAGCTAGGTGGCACAGTGAATAGAGTATCAGCCCTGGAGTCAGGAGGAACTGAGTTCAAATCCAACCTCAAACATTTAACACAAAACTAGCTGTGTGACCTTGAGCAAGTCACTTAACCCCAACTGCCCTACCTTACTCCTCCCCCCAAAAAAACATCTCAGACTATAGAATCTTACATTGGTGACAAAGATTAAAACATACAACCAGAAGAAGACAACAAAGTCAAAGCTTCTACCATCCACAACCTCCAAGAAAAATATGAATGGGTTGCAGGCCATGGAAGAGCTCAAAAAGGAGTTATTTTGAAAACCAAGTACAAGGACTCTCAGATAAGGCATCAATATGCATTGGTAGAAGTTCCTCATGAGTAAGGGCCTACGCCAATAAAATCATAGATTTGATTAAAAAAAAAACCCAACAGATTAATAGTAATGGTTGGTAATTACCAATCAGTGTGGTTTGGAGATCTGCTGTGCTGCTGAAACCTATCTAGGATTACAGAATGGAACACTGATTTAGAACTCAAGGACTTTGTTCTTGCTATTTCGTAGTTTCAGTCATGTCTCCTCCAGTTGAGATTTTCTTGACAAAGACTGAAACTTTGCCAGCTCATTTTACACATAAAGAACTGAGGCAAACAAGGTTAAGTGACTTGCCCAGGGTCACACAGTGTCTTGAGTCCAGATTTGAACTCAAGCAGATTAGTCTTCCTGACTCCAGCCGCAGCACTCTACCCGTATTACCTAGCTGCCCTCTTAAGTCCTATAAATATGCTTCAAAAGGACCTTAAAATGAGAAGGGGGGGAAAGCCTATGTATAACCCCACCAACCTAGTCAGGAGAAGAGCTTCATTGTAGACAGAACACGCAGAAATTTACAGGTTAACAAAATTCAAGAAATTCCATAGCCTCAGATGCATGTACACAAATACACAAAGTGTGGATAACAGAAAGGTAAACCACAAATCCTCAAGCATGAAGGCAAAATTTGATCTCACAGGTATCACTGAGACCTGGAGAAATCTATTTCTCTAGCAATGAACAAGTATTCTCTGCCATATGCTGGGAGATTTAAAGACAAAGGTGAAAAAGTTCCTGTCCTTGACAATCTTATCATCTACATCTGTATTTTTAGGCTTATACAAAACAGTTCCAAGACAATGAAGGCTGGAGGAAGGAAAGGCACTAGCAGCTAAGGGTATCCCTAGAAGCAGCCTTGGAGGGAATGGAATATGGCTCCAGAAAAGACAGAAGTAAAAAGGGAATGGGAAAATGTGTATGAAATGATGGAAAGTGAACAAAGTATAAAAAAGGTAATATACAGGCTGATTACAACACTGTAAATGAAGAGAACTATTAAATCTGGAAAACACTACCAGCTGCCAGTGATTCAGTCCCCCGAGGCCGTCTATGGCTGTCTATGCCAGCACGGCCCTCCTTGGACTGCACTCTTCCCTAACACACCTTTCCTGTCGACCTTCCAGGTTGTCTTGGGCTCAAAATTTGTTTCACTCTGTCATTTTGCGGGTTCTGCTGCTGTAGAATTTATTCAGAGACATTTTTCACAAATATTTGGAAGGGTTTGGGGGAGAGCTCAAGTGAGTCCCTGCTTTCACCCCACCATCTTGGCTACACCCCCCCCTACCCCCCCTTAACCCTGCCCCAGTCAACATTCTTAAGAAAAAATGGAGGGGACTGGCCCTGTCTCAATCACTTTAACAATCTACTTTTTAGGGAAAATGATTAAGGAAAACAATACAGAGCCATTCATGAAATCAACCACAATTTCCCCTCAAAATAAGGACTACAAAGTAAAAAGTTTCACCAAAGCTAGGTTGCTATCAGGAAGTGTCTAGCTTATGTCAGAAAACCTGGGTTCAAATATTACTTCTGCCACTTACCACCACCTATATAATTTGTAATTCTATGTAATTCTATCCCCTGGGCCACCTAGCTGCCTCTATATAATATACATTTCCATCATTTCTGTATAACATACAGAGGCAGCTAGGTAGCTCAGTGGATAAAATTCTGGGCCTGGAGTCAGGAAGACTCATCTTCCCAAGTTCAAATGCAGCCTCGGACACTTACTAGCTGTGACCCTGGGCAAGTCACTTAACCCTATTTCAGTTTCCTCATCTGTAAAATGAGCTGGAGAAAAACAGCAAACCACTCAAATATTTTTGCCAAGAAAACCACAAATGAGGTCATGAAGAGTCAGGCACAACTGAACAAAAATTAAGTTTCCAACTCCTTAGTTTCCCCATTTGTAAAATGGAATTTGAATTAGATGTTCTGTAAGGCTCATCCTAAAGAAATTATTTTTTTCACTTCCATAGCCCCAGTTATATCCTTAGATGACAGACAACAGCTGGTTTAATTTCTAGAGCCTATTTTAATAAATTTGTTTTTCATCTGATACCAAACAGATGAGCTGTCTGATCCTTGCTATGCATGAACTCAGTCTACTCCAATTTTTGTAATATTATTGTTGGTTTTATTAGTAACAAATGTAGTATTTTGCTTTTTGGAATATCAGGTTCATATGAAGCATGCCACACAGCTATCTAAGAATAGGGGAGGCTAGATGGCACAGTGAATAGAGTACCAGCCCTGGAGTCAGGAGGACCCGAGTTCAAATGTGATCTCAGACACTTAACACAAAAACTAGCCGTGTGACCTTGGGCAAGTCACAACCCCAATTGCCCTACCTTCCCCCCTCCAAGAAGCACAAAAAAAAAAAAAGGGAATACTTTCACCCAGGTACTTGCCTAGAAATACTTATATGAACTAGTGCAAAATGTCGTGAGCAGAACCAGATCATTGTACACAGTAACGGCAATATTACATGATGATCATCTGTGGATGACTTGGCTGTTCTCAGCAATACAATGATTCGAGACATTCCCAAAGGACTCATTATGAAAAACATTACCCACATCCAGAAAGAACCAATACAGTCTGAATACAGATCAAAGCAGATGATTTTTCACTTTAATTCTTTTGTGGGCTTTTCTTTTGCTTGTGTCTTCTTTCACATGACTAATATGGAAATGTTTTGCACGATTATAAAGGTATAAACCTATATCAAATTGCTTCCCGTCTCATGTAGGAGGGAGAAAATTTGGAACTCAACTTTTGAAAATGAATGTTAAATTTTTATGCTGAGAATGCAAATTTTAAATTGGGAAAAAATAAAATATTTAAAAAAAAAGAAAAAGACTTATTGCACTTAATCCAAGACAAGAGTCAAGTATTTAAAAAGAAAAAAATGGAGGTGATCTACATCACTGCCTTTCTTCAGGGTCTTTATTTAGAGCTAACCAAGGTATCACATCTTCAAATACTGCGAAAGGCTGGAAAGGCCAAGTAACATTTCACCCACTCAGTAGTTCCTGTGAAGGGTGATGTGTATGATACACAGAAGCGGTATGGAGACCATCCTGAATGTTCCATCAGTGAATCTGGCACCAAACCTCACCTCTGTCTCTCACTGTCACACTGGTCAAGTCACTTAAATTCTCTGGGTCACATCTGTAAAACAAAGAGAGCAGACTAGATGGCTACCCTATTTTCCTTTAAACTCTATTTTTCATCTGATTTATGAAATTTAGGGAACATTTCCCCATCTCCTTCAATTTCTCAACCCTGGAGTGCAATTAACTATGAGTTCATTATGACTGGGTTATAAAGCTTGACAAATTCCAACATAAATCAATTACCCCACAGAACTCTTTACTTCCACATTTATCCTGGAAGCCTTTCACAGCATATCAGGTGTTTATGGGCACAACAAAGACCACATGCTTCTGTTTCTCCATCACCCACTGTAAAGAAAGCTCAGGCAATTCTTAGGGTTAGTTTTATTTTTTTTTGGGGGGGGGGGGGGGGCAGAGGACTGCTGGAGGAACGAGGATGGAGGTCGAGATCTGGGTTATTTCAATCAATGTGGAAATTAATCAGTAACTACAACTCATGGAGTTGTTTAGGGTCCCTTGAGATTAAGTAAGTCACTTAATCATGATCCATGATTGTGTAGAACCAGCACATTTCAGAATCAGTACTTGAATCCAGGCAATTCTTGATTCCAAGGCCAGTCCACCACTGCCTCTCTCCATAGGACATCTATCTCTGGACTCTGAATATTGTATATATGGCATATCTGGATTTCAATAAGATAAAGTCTCTCATCACATCCTTGTGCTAAAATGAGACATGGAGAGAAAGGGTAAATGGTATGATTGACTGAATTTATTGATACCAGCCTAGACAGAGGGTGGCAGACCTAAATGTTAAGAGTTTATCATTGGCCCTGTTCCTGGATGAAGACATACATAACAACACAAATTTATCAAATAAACAAATAAGTGACACAAATGACACAATCAGGAAACAAAGTGATCTTAGAATTGGCCAAAACTAAAAAAAGATAAAACTGAATAGGAATAAATGTAAAACTGTGTATTCAGGGGACTAAGGTGAGTTTAACATTAAAGGGCACAGCATCTTAAACCTACATCTTCTTGCATAACCCCAGCTGAGCTAGGTCTGTGGGGTAGGTAAAGTGGCCATGACTCCTTTTCATGGTGTGCACATCACACTTTCTACCCCACCTGCATTTCCAGCAATATGTCACTCAGAATGACACCAATCTACTCCATCACCCTTCCCAACAGGCAGTCCCTGACACACGCACAGACAAGCAGATCAGCCTGAAGCTTGGCAGGTCACAATGGCCAATGTAAGTGAGCAAGGGAACTCCAGAGAACAGTATAGAGCATCACTGGCTCACCAAGAGATTGATAATGGAATGAATATGACCAGTTTGAGGGCTGATAGCCTGTAAAGGAACTGGGGGGCCAAGGGATTGAAGTTTGGACAAGAGAAGTAAGAGGAGTTATGTTTATAATACCACACTTCTGTTCCCACCCCCTTATCCTAAGTCAGTTTTGCATTGGTGGATGAATGAGTTCAAAGCTTGTCCTCTCCACTGACATTTAGGGAAGGGTCACACTGGATCATTGTCATGAACCAAACAGGACAGAAGCTGCTACCACGACCAAGGCTCAAAATAGAATTTGTTAGGGTGGCTATTAGTGATTCACAGCAAATGTGCGTAGAGGATTGAATCTGCCACGTTAGCCTCATGATATTTCAAAAAGTTCCTTGCCCAAAAGTTTTCTATCTCTTCTTGCTGCAATTTAATGTATAATAATGTGACTACCTATTTCTCACCTTTCCTATTCTGAGCTGAGGTTGCCTGTGTTGCAGACTCATGTCACCTTACAGGATGACAGTACCCAAATTCCATCCTCCTCCCATCTCAATTAACTTCCAGCTTTACAATACTACCATCTTATAACATGTTAGGTCCACTCTTCCCAAAAGTTCAGGTCAGATTTTTAACAAAGCTTATTTTAACTATATTCCTGGCAAATAAAACCAAGAACAGAGATGATCAGATGCTACAGTTCACATATGAACTTGAAGGAAAAAGAAATAGAACCTGGCCCAGACCTACTGTAGAAGGTACTGGTGCTCAAGACAAGAATAAGTTCGTTCTAAGCAGTCTGAGTGCTGTTAAAGGCAATCCTTAGAACAGTGCTTCCTGCCACACACACACAAATCCAAGTTTTTACTTAGGTCATTAAATACAAAATACCTGCCAATCCTATGAACCCTTAACATCCACATATGAATTATCAAGGAGACATCAAGACTTTAAATTCATAAGTATATACACAGAAAGGATACAAGGCATTATAGAATTACTAAATTGTTATAGAATTACTAAATTCTGATACTCACCACAGGTAAAATTTCATAATCTTAGGTCTGGGGCTCCTGTGTAGCTTAGAAGTGGTACAGTAAACTTTTATGAGTTTGAATTAGTTCTCCTAACTAGTAACTGGGATACAGGAATATATATTGGGGCACAAGAAAAAGTCCTGTTAGACCTAGAAGCGAAGACTGAAAGAACCATGGATGAGTCTCAGATACAATTATCTTTTGCATATACAATTTTTGAATTTTCAGGAAGCAATCACATACAGTATGTATTTAACTAATATACTTCTATTCCTTTACCTCTACAAATTTTAGCTAGGGAGGGAATGGGGAAAGGACAAGGAGAGATCATCCAAATACTTCTAGCTTCCAGGAAGGCTTAATTTTGTATTTCCCTTTTCACAGAGACTTTAGATCTAAGAAATCAAGGTCTTATTTTGCAGAAGAAACAGACCCAAGGAATTTGTGACTTATGCAAGATTACCAGGGTGGTTTCTATTTGAAGATTACTTCACAAAATGTCTTATATTTCCCCAGTTCAGCAAAGCTATTGATTCCCTTTAACCTCGGGCTTAAAATCCTGAACTAGAAATACCACAGAGAAACCAGCTCTTTATAAGAATCTAACAGATTAATGAATCTTGGATGGTCTGACATTCTCTGAAAATTAGAATTACTCATCTCATCTCACTGATTTAGGACTCACCAACCAAGATTCGCAGACCATGATCAAAGCAGGATTCCAGGTGGGTTAAACAGAGATTGAATGAGACTTCTCCCTCAGTTTTCCTAGGGTACCTCCCTAGTTTCTCTTTATTAATCTATTTTTAGCCCATATGAGTAACACATGTATGATGTTGCACCCCAAAAGTAAACCGATTTCAGGAAGAGAAGAAGGATCCAACACAAAAGAACTACACTGAAGCTAGATGTCTTTTTCCCTCAGAGAATGAAATCATTTTATTTCTGAGGAAGGTCACTCATGCTGCACATTTTCCAATAGCAGGAAATTTCTCCTCCCCACATCCTGAGAATACAGGATTGGCAAAAGAAAAAAATTAAACCACACCTGTAAAGGTTTAGCACCAGCATAAAAATAAAAATAAAAACAAAGCATTTACTATCATTCCTTTGGTTGGGGTCCTTCCCTTTAGAATCGGTGCCAAAATTTTCTTTTTCCATTTATAATAGCAAAATGGTAAAGCCAGAAAAAAACCACAGTTGCTGCTGAAATTGAGGAGGCTGTTCCTTTTCTATTATCTTTTGTGCAGACATTCCTGGGATCTCAACTTGCTGGTAAGGATGTTTTCTTTCACGCTTTTAATTTAAAAATAAAAAAGTTTTGATCTTCTCAAGAAATCCTGGTTAGTTTATTCTTCCATTTTATTGCTTGGATGTTTCTTTGGTGTTGGTAAAGTGTTTAAGGTTTCATTTTTTGTTTGTTTTTTTTCACCTGTAAAGTAAACAGAATCAAACTTCAAATATCTGAACTTAGAAGCATAAGAGTCAAGTACTATGAAAATAGCAAATGCATACATTATTTGAAACATAAAAAGCTATTCAAACTATTTCTTTTTATTTCTTTTTGGAGGGGGGAAGGCAGGGCAGTTGGGGTTAAATGACTTGCCCAAGGTCACACAGTCCGTGCTAAGTGTGAGGTTGGATTTAAACTCAGGTCTTCCTGACTCCAGAGCCGGTGCTCTATTCACTGCGCCACCTAGCTGCCACTATTTTGACTTTAAAACAACAACCAACAAAAACAGCTAAAAACCTTCTGTTCAAAGCATATTTACAAAAAACAATAGCCATCCGTCTCCCATGGAAATGGCTTTTTCCTAAGAGTCAATGAAAATATTGCTTACTACCCAGAGATGGAAAAGTTCCCAAGACAAATTTTCAGCTAGGAAGAAAGTCAATTTATAATGCAACTTTGAAAACATAAGTCTACAGCGTAATATATAGCATAAGGCATCACATTCAAAATAATTTTATTATGAATTAAAAAGGTAAAAAAAAATCAAGCGACTTGAGTTTCATTATAGCTTCCCATTTTATGGGGAAAGTTATGACAGAGCCAGAAACACAATAAACAAACAGGTTATCCTGCTTCCTCCCCCCAAAAGGAGCCTTCTGCATAGCTTAAGGCAAACAGCAGACTGTGTCCAAACTGGGCAAAGTTACAACACTGTTCTGCAGGACTGGGTAAAGAAAAGGTACTTTATTTTTTTTTTAAACATTTGTTTTTAAAACTTTGAGTTCCAGATTTTTTCCCTTCCTCCCTCCTCACCTGCCCCCACTGGGAAGATGAGCAATTCAATATAGGTTGTACACGTATAGTTACCCAAATCATTTCCATAGTTGTCATATTGTGAAAAACCAACTATATTTCCCTCCATCCTATCCCGTCACCCACTTATTCCATTTTCTCCTTTGGCCCTATCCCTTTTCAAAAATGTTTGTTTCTAACTACCCTCTCCCCCAATCTGCCCTCCCTTCTATCATCCCCTCTCCCATCCCCTACTCCCCCTATTTTCCTGTAGGGTAAGATACCCAATTGAGTGTGTATGTTATTCCCTCCTTAAGCCAAATTCAATGAAAGTAAGGTTTTTGCATTCCCTTTCACCTCCCTGTTCTTCCCCTCCATTGTAACAGTTTTCTCTTAGAGAAGGTACTTTAAATGTTAACTGACTGGCTGTACTGGGGAGTACTTAAAAAAAAGTCATAGGATTTCTCTTCCTTCTACTTTAGAACTAGATTCACTAAATCATATAATTGGCCACTAGGGGTCAGAAGAGTAAAGAAGAACTTCGGCTGTAATAAATGTTATTCTGAGAATGGGCAAATTCAGCTTAGTGCAACAGCCATAAAACGATTTATGTAATTCCCCTGTAACTAGCACTAAGTAATTCAAACAGTTAAACATTCTCCCCTCATTATATCTGTACTCTTTCTGGCCATGAACTCCAACTAGATTCAATCTGTGAAAGAAAGATTACACATTTGAGAAGTCAGAGGAAAGCAGGACAGGTCAGCTGCTGGTTTTATTTTTTACCTGCAATGGTAAAGGTGCCTGTAGAGAGCCAGACCTCACTCAGCACTGCTCTGCTGAGTGGTTGGAGCAAGGTTTTCAGCTGGTGCTTCAGCCACCTTGGGAAAAAAGATGGGGGAAATCAGGTCAGATTATTGCCTTAATAAAGGAAATGCTATTTAAAAAGTGAGGTATCTGAAAAGCAAATGTACTCTAAATGGATTTGTCAACTACAAAGGGAAACATCAACCTTAAGTAATTATCCATAGGCCAAGAAATTTGCTCCATAGTGGAAAACTTATTCCTCCAAAGAAAAAGGGGGTGGCAGGGAGGGCAGTCCTCAGCAGGGCCACTGGACAGATCTGTAGTCACTAAGGGTAGTGAGAGACAAAATTAAAACGCTGGCCGTCTTACTCCAATTTCAGTACCTTTGGATGGACTAGATGATCTCTAACATGATATGACTGTTTTTGAGGGGCTTATTTCAAAACATCTTTTACTCAACTGCATCTCCCCAAAAAAGAAACCTGTTTGATATAAGAGTTAACACATGCCATTCCAGGCCATGTCACCCTCCCAAATACTAAGACTTCTTGGATTCCAAGCAAGAACTGACTTCAACACCTAGTTATCAAGAATTAATTTAAACAGGAAGCTACAAAAGGGCCTCATTTGCTTGGGAGTGATGTTGGGGCTACCTCCCAATCAACAGTATCTGGGTCTGTCTTCACACCTTTTCTTCAGGATGGTTCCCCCAACCCAAATGTGGGTGCCCTTCTTATGCTTAACTCCAGTATAGTTTAGGGTACAAACTAGTTACAACTCCAGTTCTAAAAGATAAGCCTAGTCATTCTTTCATAGATCAAGAGGCTGTGGGTGTGGTAGGGTTTTGGACCATCAACAAACTGGTTTGTTGGTATGCTAAAATGTGAGAGATCCTTCTCCAATGATCACTGAGGGAAAATACTGCTGAAACAGTTAAATCATATCAACATTCATTTCTTACAAGAATGAAAAATAAAAAGGAGAAAAACTAGCGTGTTAGGCTTTTGAAATCAGAAAACCCAAGTTCAGATCCTGCTTCAGATACTTGCTGTGTGACCGTGGTTAAGTCACTTAAAATCTCTCATCTGTAAAATGAGGCTAAGAGCACTGACCTCACCGGGCTGCTGGGAAGACACAAAGAGTTTACATGCATACAGTGTTTCTCAAGCTTTATAGCATTATATAAAATAATGCTATTTTTCCTACAATATTGTTTTACAGATGTTTGGCCAATTCCTTATGGGTCCAACAAACTTGGACAAATTATGAGAAACTCAAATGAAAATCCCTATGTCCAAATTCCCAGGTCTTTTTTTTTCCCACTATCACTCAAATACTAAGATAGATCTGGGATCTCATTAACTCAGGAGTTCTGATGCCTTCCATCCCTGTCTGCCTTCCCAATGTGCCAGAAATGTTCTTTCCTTTCTTCTGACATCTTAAGCACACCAGTGGAGAACTCTCGCTGTCTGCTCCTCATTCCTCACTCACCACATCCTTTATTCCTGTTCCTAAGAGTCCCTAATTGGTTATATGCTGGAGGCTGCTTACACCCCACCCTACCCAAGTAACTTTCCACTACCTTTGTAGGATGTTCATTTTTAGCTCTTCAGAAGCAGTGGGAATTAAAAAAAAAAAGCAAGATACCCATTTTTTTCAGAGGGAAGGCGGCAGACTACACAACCTCTGATATTCCTTTCCATCATTTGATCCTACTGAATTTATTAATTACCATGTGCAAGGTACTGGAAGTCATGAATTTCAAAGGAACACTGTAAGGTTCAAATGGGAACGGAGAACATAAAAGTCCCTTCACAGTCTTCGCTGCAGTGGGAACACATTTCAGTTGAATTTAAAATCACAATCTTTCTGCCCCTGTGACACAAACAATGCATCTGTCCTTGGGCAGGACAAGGCATCCATGGGGTTTGGTTTGGATACAGTCAATATTTTCCTTAGTTGCTGAAGTGCCCTCTTTTACTAAACTCCTTCAATCTTTCCATTTAACAAGTTAACATCTTTGGAGAAGCTCACTATCTAATTTGTCATCTGAATATGTAAAGGAGTCTCTTCACAGGGTAGTTATTTGAAAATTAAGAGGTGAAAAAGACTGGTCTCTTCCTGGAGTCTCAACTCACTCGGTTTACTCATTCAGGTCAGATAGCTCACCATTATCCTGTAGACAGTAAGTAGCAGAGGCAGGACTCTAATGGAAAAGTTTGCTCTTTTTTCCCCACTGTATCACAGGCTTAAAACCAGCTCTTTGTATCCGTGTTCAGGCCTACCTGAACTAAAAACCACCTTTCTTACTTCTCCAAAGTCTGCATTACCTCTTTACTATCTTGTGAAGAAGCATTTGGAGGACGAGGTCTGCGACGATAATTGTACGGGCGCCGGTAACCACGACGAGCTGACGGCTGTTGTGGGCCATTGGCTCCATGCTGGTTCTCCTTGTCTTCCGCCTCTCCAATAGCGGGGACAGGGCGTGGTCGAGAAGGGCCCCTGCAGAAGATTGCATTAAGAATATAAAGGGCAATGGGGTTATAGAATGGGGGAGGAGGGGTGGTGTGCTTAAAAATCTGAACATTAAAAAAAACTGGCAGAAACTGAAAGAAAAGTCTTGGCTAAGTTTGTTGTGTTGTTTTTTTTTAAACTTGCTGGGACAGTAATAATTTTACTGAGAGAATCAAGTGACCAGCATCACTCACAGCTCTACCTTGGACAGTTGTGTAAGAAGGCTACAGAAGTCTGTGGGAACCAAGCCCCCACCTCCACCCACTCCCACCCCCTTTGCAGAACTCTGCTTAGTGAATGCCTGAGGCAGCATGTGCAAAGTAGACTGAAACCTCCAAATATAAGTTATACTAACTCAACAGGCTGCTTATCTGATTTCAAGGCATAATCTTGACAATAACGCTCATCTTTCCAATACCAATATTCTCTCCATGATGTTAATCATGAAACACCATGATCTCAGAGGAAGCAAAATTGCAAGTGACCAAAAAGAAAAAAGTTTCTCTTCTTCCTCTTTTTTCTTAAGTTATTTGTTATAAGGGATGGTTTTTTTGGGAGAGGGGAGGGAAAATACAGGGGGAAACATGGGTGACAGGAAAACCAAAAGATGTTAATAATAAGTAAATCTAATACAACACATGGTTGCAGACTACATTAGGAATAATGACTTGGCAGCCAGGTATCAGTGTCAAGTGCTGGACTCGTGGTCAGAGAACTGGGTCTGACCTCTCTAAACCCAAGTTTTCTCATTTATAACATGGAGGGGCCTATTTGTGCCGTACTTCAACCTGACTGTTGTGAGGCATAAATGAAATCATGTGCATGAACCATGAAAACATGCAAAGTGCTGTAGAAATAACAAGCACTACAATTACATCATTTAAGATATGAGTGCCTAGAAAAGGGAGGAGGCTAATCACACAGCAGGAGGATCCCCCTTCTTCACTGACATTCACAGAACACAAACATTTCTACAGAAGGCCTTCAGCACACAGAGAAGATCTTCCATAAAGAGCCACAGATGACAGGAATAAAAGGTATGCAGGTGTATATGGGTTTTAATCATTACCTATGCAGAAAACCTGAAATGCGGTTAATCAATCTCCCAATGTAATTTTTTTAATTACTTTGAAAATGGTAGAGTGATATACTACTTTTCTCCCATGTTAAAAAGACAAGTCACTCAAAAACTCAGAAATCTAGGTACTCTGGCATCATCTGCATTCCCAGAGAAGATATCACAGAGAAAGATAAAATGAGGCATAAGGAACCCCAGGCACTTATACATGCCTTTAATTTTCTTTCAAAAAGACAGAGCCGTATTTGCCTCTAATGTAATTAAGTCACACAAAATAGCCCCACAACATTTTAAGGCCAGATGGATGATCGCTGTTACCTTCGATATCGTGGCCGATAGTTGGGATTCCGGTGTGCTGATGATGACTGAAGTTGTGTTCCTTCTGAGAGTCCATCCTTCATCTCCCCCATCTCACCACCCTAAAGGGACACAAGTAGGAAAGTCAAGATAAACAACAAAAGACTAGCAGAGACAGGCACTCATTCAAGACCAAACCAGTAACTGGCTTGCCTGCTTTGCATGACGCATCTCTTATTCCTTGATCCCAAATAAATAGAGGATGTTCCACTAGTATCTCAAAGTGTCCAAAACTGAACTCTTCTTCCCCTCTCACCTTGCCCAATTCTTCTTTATTTCTCATGTAATACAGGATGTCCCACAATATGAGCTTAAAACAACATTAAGACTTTTGGAATACTCTAGGCATCCAATTAATCTCTGCTTTCTTTTTCTCCAACTGTCTTTATCTTCAGGAATGGACTATTCTTTCTTCAACCTTCCCATCTCTTTTTATCCATTCTTTACTTGCTTCAAGGTCTGACTCAAATAACAGCTTTCATGAACCATTCCTGAAATCCCAAAGGAAAATTTCTTCTCCCTCCTCAAAATATTTCAGAGTACACAGACATCTCTTAAATACTAATTATATAAAGATTTCTAACCCACATTTTCCCACTCACAAGATGATATAGCCAACAATATAATGTCAGCACCTAAATGTGCCTTGATACACAGCACACTTTAAGTCTGATGTACTAAGCACACCATGCTCTCCTCAGCACCATGCCAATTGTGTCTATAACAATTCATATTTATATAACACTTAAATGATTATGAAGTGCTTACCTCACAATAGCCTTGTAAGGCTGGTAGGTTATTTAGTATTATTTCATCTTATGAAAGGGGAAAATTAGAGCACTAATTGTGGGATACTCAGCAAGTCACTTAAGTGTCAAACTAAGAATTCAAACTCAGGTTTCTGGACTACAAGTCTAGCAACTTTAAGGCTTGCCAACACTCTGTATGGATAGCTCTATATGTTTGCTAGAAAATTTGAACAGAACACATGCAGATGAAGAATAAGTCAATTTTCTGTCAGAGATAATTATTTATAGAGGTTAAAAGAATTTCATACTTGGGTAGTTACTTCTGACATCCCTTTCAAATCTCTGAGACTTGGGACAAAGCATATAACCCCTGGCTCTCCCCTCTCTCTGGTGTCTGGGTAGACTTGTCACTGTTCAGTCATTTTTCATCCATGTCCAACTCTTTGTGACCCTATTTGGGGTTTTCTTGGCAAAGATACTGGAGTGGTTTGCCATTTCCTTCTCCAGCTCATCTTACAGATGAGGAAACTGAAGCAAACAGGGTTAAGTCGCTTGCCCAGGGTCACACAGATAGTGTCTGAAGCCAGGTTTGAACCCAGGAAGATGAGTCTTCCTGACTCTAGGCCTGGCACACTATCAGTTGTGCCACCTAGCTGCCCCACACCTAACAGGTGTTAAATAGGGAACCAATGACCTTGTTCTTTCTGAACATCAAATTCTACATTACACAGCATACTTCAAGACTATTAGGGATACCATGGTATCAGTGCCAAGAATGTGGAAGGACAGAGAAATTCAAGCTATCAGTTCTTGGTGCTACAGAGTAAGTTTACAAAGAACTTGCAAGGTGCAGCTTCTAATTTCTAATGCGACAGGGGTGCTTTGTTTTTTCAGACACATTACAAAGGCCAACCTGACTGCAGCAAGTAAAGACAGTAAGCTCAGAATATGACCAAGCATGATAGAACAGGTTCAACTAGCTTCCTGCATGACCATAAGCAATGATAAGAATAAACCTGGCAATTATAAAGCCAAGATCCACAAATCTGCTTAATATGAGCTCAATGAATTTCTACAGCAACCCTGTGAGGAAAGGCAGCTACTCGTGGTATCAGTAGCCCCATTTTACAAACAGTAAATGAACTGAGGCTGTGCAGTTAAGTGAACTTGCCCACAAGATGTATTGCTATTCAGCGTCAGAAGTGTGCCCATCTATAAAACCTAACATCTTAAAGGTCTGGCAAGGAATACCTAAAAATACTCTGAGCAAACACAAGTGTTATGCAAATGCTAAATACTAAGTAGATGACTTCAAGCATGCAGTACTAACTCACTAAAAATAAAAGTCCATGACAAATCTCACTGACTCCTCCCAGCTCCACTTCCTAGAAGCCCAGAGTGGTGCCCTAGAGAAATCTACTGTGTCATGTACTAAGTCCTCCCATATATGTCGTCTGCCAGTTATTTTTAGCATTCTTTTCACGGGCAGCTGCTAAAGGAGGCGAGGAAGAAAATGAAGACGTAAAAAGCACAAACATACGTTGGACAGGAGGTTGAAGAAAAACCCAATATCCAATTATATAATGGGACATAATTGATCCTAACATCCTCTCTTGGTGTCTTTCTCATCTCAAACTTAACTCTTCATTCTCCCTGTAACTTTTGTCCATTAAAATGTGCTCATCCCCCTAAACCACAATCCCAACTCTGACTTCATTTTCCTTCCTTTCCAATTTTGACCCTATAATTTACCAGTTTCAACTTGATATTGTTCTCTTGGCCCAAATCCTCTGCATTCTATTCATTCTTCTAATTGTGGATACCCCTTCATCTTGCCATTTCCTCTGATTATATTCACATGCAGCTGCTGAACAGCTCTTGAAGTCACTTAACTGTGCTGGCTGACTGATCACCAAAAGTCTGATTTCTAATTCAACTGGGCCCTCATTGTCACAAGCCAATCTCTGAATGGACTTCATATCATTAGAGACTCAAAGTAGCCTGTACTTTAGCTGCCTGATGACTGCTTCTAAGGACCCCTTCTCCCACTGGTTGAGTTCTTCATGGAATCTGTTTTGCAGAAGGCCCCAAGACAAACCATCCCTCACTCTTAGAGGCAAGCCATCATGCTCCATACCGTCAAGCCCCACCTGAAGGAAGTACACATACCTCCTATTGTCTTCCTCCATTTAAATGTAATCTCCTTAAGGGCAAGGGCTATCTTTTGGTTTGTAGCTCAGCACAGAGCCTAGTACATAGTAAGCACTTAATAAATGCTTACTGAACAAACCTTTTCCTTTCTCCTCAAACTTCCTACACGTCCCCTACTTCTCCACTCCCTTTCTGCCTCTTACCTAAGAAAAGTAGCTATTTGCAATGAGCTCCCTCTTCCATGATATTCTACGTCTCAAACCCCTATAACATTACTATTACATTTTCTCTTTTGCTCCTATCTCTGATTTTTTCTCATCTTCTTACCAAGGCCAAACCCTCTGCTTATATGCCAGGATCCTATCCTATGCAGCAGCTCACCTATGCAATCAACCAATCCCTTTCTAATTTTTCTCTCCATTTACAGGCTCTTTTTCTGCTAAGTACAAATACCACAAACACCATTAAAAAGATAAAAACACTCATTTGATACTATCTTCTTTCATCCAGAATCACAGAATTTAAGAGTTGAAAGAAACCAACTAATGGCCAACTAGTCCAACCCATATATAAATAGAACGAAAACAGCTCTATCCAAAGAAAGATATACTAACACTCCTTGTAAGTTCTGCTTGAAGACTTCTAAAAAAAAAAAAGGGGAGACCATCATGATATCTCATTCTCCTTTGAAAGTTCTGTGAAGAAGTTTTCCAAAACTGTGCCCCTTTCACTACTGCTTTGGGTTTTGCCCTGTGGTATTTCACAGAACACATCTAATTCCTTCACCAAATGACAGTCCTTCAAATCCTTGAATATGGCCTTGGGTTGTCTCCTCTACAAGCTTAGTATTCTCACTTCCTTCAACGGATCCACACATCATAGACACAAGACCCTTTGCTATGCTGGTTTTCCTCCTCTGTAGACCCTCCACCTTATCAACGCCTTTTTTAAGCTTATCCCAAACTGAAGAGAGGACTCTAAATGAAATCTTATAAGGACAGAATACAGGGGAACTGTCATCTTCCTATTCCTAGAAGATAGGGCCTTCTTTTACAGCTCAAGATGACATTAGTGTTTGGCTGCCACATTATACTGCTGACTCATAATGAACTGTGGTCCACTAAGCAATCAGATCTTGTTCAAAACTGCTATTGAACCATGATTCTCCTCATCTTCTACTTGTGAGGCAGCCCAGGGACAAGAGTTAACATTTCTCCCTACTGAATTTGTTAAGAGACAGTTCAATGGCCTATCAATAACTTTTCAGATCTTGATGATCATCCAGTATGTTAGTTATCCCTCCCAGATCTATGTCATAAGCACAACCAGGCATCTATGCCTTTATCTAAGTTATTGGAAAAAAAAAATTAACCATCACAGAGCCAGATTCCCAGAGTAGTGCATGAGACATATCATGTTGACATTCAACCATTAACTACTGAGTCTGACCATTTAACAAATTTTGAATCTGTATAATTATTGTCTGATTTTTCTTTCCAGATTCTCTGAGATATTTTATCGAAAAATTTGCTAAAATCTACATAAAACTACCTACCATAACTTTCTCCTCCTCTACCAGTTTCAATAATCCTGTCAAAAAGAAAGTGAGGTTAGTCTGGCACAACCCATTCTCAATGGAATTATGTTTCCACTGGTTATCATAACTGTTTCCTTTTTTAAATGCCAACAAACATTCCACTAATAATCTATTCTAGAATTTTCTCAGGGATCAAAGTCAAACTCACTGGCCTATCATTTCCAGATCCCTCTTCTCCTCTTTCTGAAAATCAGGATAGCCTTTCAACTCTGTAGTGTCTCTCCTATTTCCAATGATCTTTTGGATTATCATCAGCAGCGCTCAGCAATCCTATCTGCCAGTACTCAAAGTTATACTTCCATTTGAACAGAGTTTTTCCTGACTGGCCATTTTTGTTTTGGCATCTCCAGTTCAAAAGAACTTTATCCTTGATAGAGAAAACAAAATGAGAATTGACCAGCTCA
This sequence comes from Petaurus breviceps papuanus, assembly GCF_028583685.1. Lineage (NCBI taxonomy): Eukaryota > Metazoa > Chordata > Mammalia > Diprotodontia > Petauridae > Petaurus > Petaurus breviceps. The sequence goes on from NW_027186350.1 coordinate 2,902,962, forward strand.
TTCTTCAGGTTATCACCCACCATCCTGCCCACCCCAGGCAAAGGGCTTCTCTTCTTTCTCCCAACACCCTCCATAGATGAGCATTCCTTGGCTTCCTTCATCAGCCTCAGCTCATTCTGAGTTTCCTCACTCCTGATACTTGTTAGAGGCCTCTTTTCCCACTCTTTATGTCTCTTCTTTTCCCTGGTCTTGCTTCCGTGCTTCACTAATTTCTTTTGAGTTGTTTGAAAAACCCCCTGACCATGCAGGTTCTTCGTACAAGGCTACTTTTTCTTCTGTTTTCTAAATGTTCTCCTTTGTATCTTCAGCATTTCATTCTTGAGCATCTCCATCCCACTGGACCCTATTTTTCTTTTGAATCCTTTGAAATGTACTTTTCCCAAAATACAGAGTGCAAACTATACCCCGATTTCCTCTCCTTTCCTATCAAAAAATTCTAGGAAGTAGCCTCTTCCCCTAATTTCCACCCTAGTGACTATTTTCTATCAGTTGAGGAAAATTCAGAAGCAGAATAATAATTTCCTTTTGTAGATATCTCCACCTTTTAAAAGTTAACATGGCTAATAAGAGCAATAATTTTTCATTTAAATCTTCCCTTCTAACTCACTTATTTCTCAAGGTTACCACCATCCCCCAAGTTCATGACCTTTCAGAGTCAAGCCCAAACCTTCCATTTCCCCATTGTCATTATGCTTATTTCCTCCAGTTTATCTCCACTTACATGGCCACCATCCCAGTACAGGCCTGGGCTGAACTAGGCCTAGACTACTCCAATAACCTGGGCAGTTAGGTGGTGCACGGATAGAGTGCCAGGCCTAGAGTCAGGAAGACTCATCGTCCTGAATTCAAGCCTGGTCTTAGTCACTTACTAGCCATGTGACCCTGGGCAAGTCATTTAACCCTGTTTGCCTCAATTTCTTCATTTGTGAAATGAGCTGAAGGAAATGGCAAAACACTCTAGTATCTTTGCCACGTAGAGTGAGACGTGACTGAAATGAATGAGCTACAAAATTCCAATAGACTGCCAATTGGTCTAATCTATACTTGCTCCAATCCATCTTTTACCCAGAAGCCAAAATGATGCTTCCCAGTTCAAAAAGCTCCAGTGGCTTGATATTGCCACCAGTCAAACAGCTCTGTGTCCTTCACATTCTGGCTCCATCCTACCTTTCCACCTTCATTACATGTTAATCTCTTCCATACACTTTATGTTCAAGCCAAACCAGCCTGCTTATTACTACATGACATTCTACTTCTCATCTATTTGTCTTACTACAGGCTCTTCCATGTCTGGAATGCCCTTCTTCCTCACTTCTACCTCTTAGAAATGACCCCTTCTTACAAGATTCACCTCAAGGATATCTCCTACACAAACTCTCAGCTAATTCCTCCATGGGCTACTACTTTTTCTTCTCCCCCATCTTATCACTAAAATTTAACACATCCAAGGTAAAGAAAAATTTTGCAGACATAAAAAAGGTCTTTATTCTATCTGCTATTATATTTTTCCTTCCTTCACCTCAAAAAAAAAATGCAAGTTTCATGGGCATTGAGAAAGAGTAAACACTGATGGTGATGCTATAGCCAAAGAGACCAAATAGCTTCAATGCAATCTAAAAGATCCTTAGAGAATCATAGGTAGGAGGCAGACTGCAAATTGCAACCCTACTGCAGTTATTTTTTTCTCCCCTACCCAAGGAAATCGAAAAGCGGTTCACTCACATGGTATGTTTTTTAAAGCACTACTACTGTTAGATATGATAGCCATGAAGAAGTACCAAGGACTATGGGTTACTCTGTAGCTTTTAGAAGGTCAAAGAGAAGATTCTGCTCTCACCCAGCTGGAGGAGGAGGAAGAAGAGAGCAGTAGGAGAAGGATGGTGAAACAGGAAGGATCGAAGGGTAAGAGCAGCCGCAATGAGAACTTGGGTGCCATTTTACCTGCATGCTGTTGGCATGGGCAAAGACCCGTGAGCGACGGTCAAAGGTCTGTCCCACGTGGTATGGAGGGAACCGCCGCTGCCGGTACTGTGGGCGGCGCAGCTGACTCCGAGCCCCAGGGAACTGCCCATCACCGGTAGGGGGGTCGAATCCTTCACTGCTGCCACTCCCTTCCTCCTCCTCCCCAGGGTACTAGCGAAGCAAAGAAATGCAAAGAATCAGAATAGCAAGGAAGAAAGATAGGCAAAGGCAGCAGCAAAGACTACCAGAATACTGCTGAGTGTGAGTCCCAAGAAAAAGAAGTTTCATATATCCAGAAGAGGTCACCCTATGCATCCAAGCTGACAAGCAGAGGGCTACATCCAATCCATGCAAGTGAGCTGGTAGGCACAAAATAGTATGAAAGCAATAGATTTGATGGTTATTTGGGTAAATGTTCAATATATTTTGATCCACAATCCCGAGTACTCCTGATTTTGCAAAACAAAATTATTAGTTCCATCAATACCCTGAAATGCCATACCACCACTACCCCCAATAAGTTAATTTCAATCCAAGCTAGCAGACAAGAATGTAAGCATTTTACCCAAGTACTCAGTGTAGCTATGTTGTAATTTATGCATAAAAATCATGCTAAGCCCTATTCCGTTATAATGACTGAATATGACAAGCACCTGCTGAAAATGGGACCTGAAGGTCAAATATGGATTAGCTTTTTGTAAGTTATACTCAATTATTTGACTTGCACATATATGAAATCACAGACTGACATTTTTAAGATGTTATCTCAAATACTTATCTTACAAAAACAAGGCAAGTAACATATTATAAGTAAACTAATATAAACATCAAAAAACGTGTAACTTATTTCCACAACATACCAATATGGAAAAGATACTTTTATTTAAAGTTATTGAAAGTCAGTCCATATCCTTCATAGAAGTTTAATAGCAATTGCCATATATACAATCCAAGATGTCAAAAATCCCCAAAGGTTTAAAAAACAAAACACTAAGGTGACTACCAACTATTATATGGAGATATAGATATAGATAGACAGATAGACAGATATAGATATCTACATCTATATATATATATATACACACATACCAACTATTCTCTGGTCTTCCTCATCTTTAGGAAATCGGAAGAAAATGCTCTAAGGGAAGTTTCCTCTATTAAGGGATGTTAAAAGAAAAAAAACACCAGACCCAACTATTAAACCTGTATTTTACACCTGCTCAACACCATGAAATTTTGAGAAAATGTGTCTACCAGAGGGGTAGGATTTTAAAAATTCTACAGTAGCAGAGAATGTTGTCACTAATCTATATGTAGGAATTTTCTTCCTACTTCTCAAACAAACTTTGAGACAGCTTAAAATAACTAAAATTTTTAAAGTGCAATTAAACTTAAAGATGTTTAAAGACTCTTTTGTTGCTTAATAATTAGGCTTATTTACTCAAAAGCAATTTCTACTTAGGGAAGCTTATAAATCTCAAACTAGACCTCTTTAGTACTAGCAATACAGTCTAGCTCAGGAACATCCCTGCAGGCAACACAGCGACTTAAAAAAAAAAATTAGCATTATTTATGTTGTAAAGTACTTATTTTTATTTATTTTGCTAAACATCTCTCCATGATATTTTAATCTCGCTGGGGCAAGCTCTGGAGCATTTTGAGGGCCTGGAATAACCCCAGTTTGACACTTCTGCTATAGTTTATTCAAAAGTCAAAAGTTACAGCTAACATCTTCCTCTCCACAAAATTATATCTTATTGTGCAAGGGATTAACTGAACATTTTTTTTAAGAAAGTGGATTGGGAAGGGAGAGAATAAAGGAAACACCTAAGGAATGCTAAATTGTAGGAGTGGAAAGGGGGGAAAGAAAAAGGCAGAAGGGGAAAGGCAATATAACACAAAGGAAAATAGGCAGGAGGTTATGAGATTAGGTAGTGAAGGATCATGAAATAAATCAGAATTAGAAAATACTCTAACTGTGTATTCTAGAACCCTGGAATAACTGTGATAGCATAATTCTCGATGGAATAATTGCCAGATAACTTAATCCTTTGAGATATTTGCTGGATCCTTTATCGTGATAAAAACAATCCTGCATATATTTTTCCAGACCAGAACCTAAGCTTCCTTGGGTACTTAGGATCATGAGTGTTTTGGTGGTATGCTGCATAGAGCAATGAACTTGGGAATCAGCAAGACCCAAATCTGAATCCTGCTTCAGATGGAGAGGGGGGGGAGGAGGGAAGGAGTAGAGGGGAAAGGGAATGAGAGAATGAGAGGCAGAGGAGAGAGAGAAAGAGAAAGGAAGGAAGGAAGGAAGGAAGGAAAGGAGGGAGGGAAGGAGGGAGGGAGGGAGAGAAAGAGGGAGGGAGGGAGAATATATGTGTTAGGTTATTATTATGATGATTATGGACTTGGGCCACCTTTGACCCCTCACATAAATATAAAAGAGAGCATTTCCTTCCAAGAGAACTTCAAATAAAAACCCAAAGGAACAGAATCTGAATGAAGAAAAACCTCTAGGGCCTGCATTTGATTTTATGAACTTTAAGACTGATACTGAAATAGTTTCATCATATGTGGGAGTTAGGTTCCTTAAAAAAAAAAAAAAACTGCACAAGGTAAAAATCAGTTAAGGTAAAACCATCCTCTCTCTATAGCAGGTCTGGAAGACATATCCAATAGCATATCACCTTTGAACAATGCAGGTTAATAGAAGTCATCAAGCCTAAAGTGTACCTTCAGGGAAAAGATCGGTTCTAAGATTGGGCCATATAAAACAGGGCGAGGTGCAAATTCACATTTTTCACCTCATGCTAACTTCAGGGTAACACACCAAGTAGAATAGCAGGACTATACTACCTAATCAATATTGAATAAGTTAAATGTGCATAAAGTGGATTCCACAATGAAATCATCAATCTTAATCAAGGAAAGATATTTGAAAGTTCAAATTAGTAAAAAAAAATCTGTGTTAGCCAGTGATGGTATCTAACAATTGATTTTTACAAAAATAAAAGGCTTCCTTGGCAATTATTTTGGGGGGGGGGGTAGGGTGGGAGTGGGAAGCAATCAGGGTGAAGTGACTTGCCCAGGGTCACATAGCTAGTAAGTGACTGAAGTTGGATTTGAACTCAGGTCCTCCTGTCTCCAGAACTTTAAAAGTCTTAACAATAAATTATCATCTGATTATTACTTACAGTCTTAATAGTAAATTATCATCATCTCCTATTCCAAGTATTCACAGATGATCTAGGGTCTTACAGTAGTGATTAGTAGAGAGGTAAATGTAAAATGCTGTAAAATGAAACATACTTTGTGCATGCACACAAAACTAGATAGTTGAAATCCCGTGCACTAACATACTAACTAACTAGCCTAAGCCAGCTCCAAAGGGAAAAAATACTCAAGAATTAAATCCTGCAGACACAAAAAGAAACAATTTTAATTGAAAAGTTACATAAAGAAATCAATGGGGATATAGAGAAAACTCACCAATTAATAAATGTTTTAAAAACCTGTAAAGGGCAAACTTTGTCCTTATTTACATAAAAGAAAATAGAATCTGCAAATCATAGTCCAGTAAGATTCACTTCGATCCCTGGCAAAATTCTAGAAATATTAAAAGGAAGGATGAGTAAACAGAAAAGGAGAAGCCAACAACAGCTTCATAAATAACAAGTAATTACAAACAAACCTCATTTCTTTTTCTGATGTATCTCATTCTTCAACAATGACTTGGATAAAGACACTGACAGTACATTTATAAAATCTGAAGATGATTCAAAGCTAAGACAGAAAGCTAACAGTATGAATCCAAGAAAATCTCAGCAGGCTAAATAAAATGTAATAGTGATAAGTGTGAAGTCATCTTTAAGGAGGAGGTGTGACTAGTCAGAAGTTCATGTGAAAAAGCTCTCCAGTGGATTTAGTGAGCTTCAACAAAGTACAAGTACAATATGAATCAAATCTATAATATGGTAACCAAAAAAAATTTAACATAATCTTAGGCTGTATTAAGACAATTAATGCTGACAGTCCCGCTTTACTGTGCCCTGTTCAGACCACACTGATTATTATGTTACCTTCTGGGGTATCATATTTAAGGAATGACATTGATAAACTGGAGTGCATCCAGAAGAGCAACCAGGATGACACATAAAAGGATGAAAGGCATGACCATTAATTCTATGAGCACTGGTCAAAGGAACTAAGGATGTGCAGCCTGGAGTAAACACTAAGGGAAAGATGATGGCCATCTCACATGATAGGTTTTCCATCACCAGGTCTTCCTCCAGCCAGATCATAGTTTGTTGAGTATGTTATAGACAGGATTTTTATTCAGATTTGAATTGGCCTTTGAGATTCTGTGACTACTCACACTACGAGGAGGTCCACGACGCCGGCCATAATAACCACGTCGGTAACGGCGCCGATCTGCAGCATAGCGGCTACCTTCCACCGGAACTCCATCTGGGCCAGTTACATTGGCTGCTTCTGCCCCCTGAAAAGAAAATTCTACTTTTAACAAACCATAAGAAACAATGACATGAAGTTAATATGGATATATGGATAATATGGATTAACCACTTAGGAACTGAAATAACAGTTTTAAAACATGTAGGGAAAAAACAGCCGGGAATGTGCCTCCTGGACCCTGGATGTAGAATCAGCTGAGACCTAGACTCAACCTCTTGTCCCACGCTAGGTTAGATGACCTTTGAGCTCCAGCTGCCCTACAAATGGAACCAGCACCTTCACATTATTGTGAAGTGACACACAACCATAACAGATGTTCAGGAATTAGAATAGACCTCAGGTCATCTAATTCAATTGCTCTTCCAACAGTGGTTCCCAACCTATGGAACAGAGACCCCTGGAATTGAATTTATATGCAAAGAGTGAAACTCAAAAAATGACTCAAATTAACATATTTTTTATAGACAGAATAATTTATTGCTTTTTTTTCTGAATTTAGTACAGTTTTGTCATTGTGAAATTTCATAGTACACAGTATGACCACTTGACATCCACAAAATTTGACATTAAAAAAGGGGGTCCACATGCTTGAAAAAGCTATAAACAAGTAGATAACCTATCTTTCCTTTTTGGCCTTTTGTGAAAAAAGGCCACTACCTTTACCTTCCAAGGCAACTCATTCCACTTTTGGATAGCTCTAGTTTTCTTTACATCTCTTGAATCAACCCATCTCTCTAAACAGCCACCACCTCTCTTTCAGGGCATCAAGCCCTCACATCTAGACTACTAACAGATAAACTGATGTCTCTTCTCTCTCCAAACATCCTCCACACAACATTCCAAAAGCATCTTCTAAGTGCTCCTCTCACAACCTGGCCATTAGCCATATTATTCCCTTCACATACACTAATATACAGCCCAACTGTCTGTTCACACATGACAGTTCATCCTTTCTTTCTGTTCCTTTGCACAGGCTGTGCCTCATGCCTAGAATTAATTCCCTCCTTCATCTCTGCCTCTCAGAATATAGGTGCCATATCCTACCAGGGGCTTTTCCTAACTCAAGAAGCTCACATGGCTCAGTTCCTGACTCTATCTTCTAACTACTTTTCCTACTTTATTCCTATCTACCCCCTTTTACCCTCCTGGCCTTTTCAAGTTCCTTTTAATTAAATATTATCTTTCCCAACTAGAATATAAGTTTCCTGAGGGCAGGGACAATCTTTTTGGGGAGGGGAAGTAGTTATAATTTGTATTTCCAGCACTTAACACTGTGCTGAACCCCCAAGTTAAGTCCAAAAAAGCTTTATCTAATCTAATGCTGGACAGTTAGGTTGTACAGTGGATAGACCACTGGCCTGGTTGGAGTCAAGAAGACTCATCTTCCTGAGTTCAAATCCAGCCTCAGACACTTACTAGCTGTTTGACCCTGGGCAAGTTACTTTAACCTGTCTGCCTCAGTTCCTCATCTGTAAAACGAGCTGGAGAGAGAAATGGCAAATCACTCCCTATCTTTGCCAAGAAAATGCAGACATGAAGAGTCGAACTTGACTGAAAGAAACTGAACAAAATCTAGTGCTTCCCACACAAAATTACTTTATATATACTTTTACATATACATATTGTCTCTCCAAAAGAATGCATACTCCTGGGCATAGACGACTTTTTTTTTTTGCTCCGGCATCCCCAGCCTAGTATTTAAGGGCTTCTTCATAAGTGCTTGCTGACCAGTCTACATAGAGACTAAATTTGCCTCTCTGTATCAACCATCCACAGTAATACTAGTTTTGTCTGTCAGAACTCTTCAAATAACTGAAAAACAGCTATGATGTCCTCTCTTCTCTAGTTACTCCAGGTGTTCTAACTAAGGCAAAGCATATGGTAAAACTATCATTTTAAGTTGTTGTAGACCCAAACTTAGCTCGGTTTCAGTTGTACCATGTTTTTCAAAGAATGTTTTCCTAATTAAAGCAATTTAAAAATAAATGTTCATCAATGGGCAAAACTACCAAATACCATAAAATGTGATGATATACTACTAGATTTAAAATGTCACTTTAACTCATGGACCAAAATGACTGAAAAATGTAACAAAAGGGACACACTTGCAGAAAAACTCAGTTTAGTAATATGTTGTCTTCTTGCAAAGACTTCTTTATAGTACAGAGGTTCATAAAATTCCCCCCCCCAATATTTTGATAACTAATTCAATAAAACAGATTTCCTATGTAATCCTGTGTATTTTATATATGTAAAAACACATTGTTCAGAGACGGGGTTTTTGTAGACTTCAAGCAACTAGCTAAGAAGTGAGAAAAAAATTAAGAACCCCTGCTATAGACCCTCCAGAAATCAACACATGAAGCCTGGCAGTTCTCCAGAATTCCCAGTCAGTCATTCATTACTACTAAGATTACTGTTTGCTTTGTATCTAACTGATTTCACAATCAAAACCTGAATGGTAACAACAGGTTCATCACTTACAACATTTTATTCCATCATTGCATTGTTCTTTCTTTTTTCAGGTCAACTCTCAAGTTAGATTAGCTTGAGATGAAAAGAGTACCTACTTCCATATTCATATGGGAAAGATACTGGGGGGTTAGGGGGAAGGACAGAGAGGAATTTATTCAATTATTGTCCAAAAGATAGAAGTTAGAAGGGGCAAATTCTTGTTCAATGTGGATGCACATTCTACGTTTTTGCTTTAGTTTCAAATGTCCTTAACCCAAAGCCTCTGATTGAACAAAGTAAAAAATAGCCACTGCTGTGCTGCTCCACAGAAGACCCAGACAGGCTGGACTGCAGGCACAGTCCAGATGCCATTGTTATGCCTGACTCCAACCCACCACCTTAGTTTTGGAGATTATTCCACAAGAGCACAGGTTTTACCATTATCCCACCTAGAATTTCTCTAAAGCCAAACCCTGAAGGTAAGATAAGATAATTAAAATCTTCCTACTCTGGCCAAGAAGGTATTGCAAAGGGGAAAAGAAAACAGTATCAAGACCTGTGTTAAACCATAAAGGATTACATAGAGTTAAAGAAGACGTAAATGATAAATTTGTTCTTACCTTCTCTCCTTCAACCACATCAAACTCTACAATTTCCCCATCACCCACACTACGCAAATATTTCCGTGGATTATTTTTCTTGATGGCGGTCTGTTGAGAGAAACAGAGAAAATTTATCAACAGACCTTATTCCCCATTTTTTGCTCCCATGGTCCCAAACTGTTTCTCTGAGAAGGTATTTTTCTTTAAAGTACATTGGCAGTTATTGACATTTAAAAAGTTGCCATTCCCCAAGTAGGGTGACATACCAGCTATTTTAAAAAAATGTAATCCATACTATGATAGAGAAACATCCTCAAGTTCCCTCTTACAATGAGGGATTTCATACTGCACACATATCTTTTTAAACTTGTACCTGGTGATTTCTTCAGCTTAGAATGAAGACTTCTTTAACAGTGCTTGGTCAAAGTCTGTATTGTGGGCATAGGGAGGATATCTACAATCTCAAATGGGGAGCTTCTTCCTATCTACAGTCAGAGAGGCAAAAGCATGCTAATAACTCAAAAAATATTCAGATGGCTAAAAAGTTTAAGAAAATATTTTAATACTAGAAAAGCCCACCCCCTCTTTGGATTCATTTAGAAGTTGTATGGGAAAATTGAGAAGACAGAAATGATACATAACTAAAATATCACTTTGCTGATAGCCTCATTTTCTTGTCTCCTGACTACAACAGTACCACATAACTTCCCATTTCTAAATGTTCCCTTAAGTGATCAGATTAATTAAAATAGTATAACTACAAGTCAAAATGGCTCAACATTATTTTTGCAAAAATTCTGACTCTCTTCCCATCCTCCCACCCTAAAAGGAAAGAGAAGGGAAAACATAATTTCCTTTAGTGTCCTTACTGCAGAACTTGTATGGTAACAGAGGCCCAGTTTCTATACAACTAGGCCAATCTTATTTTAAAGCGATTAAGGATGTGTAATCCAGACCCTCCCCTATTCTCTGTGAGTAGGAGGGAGAAGAGGGAGAGTTAGCCAAGAGGGCAGAGACATCACCCACAAAGGCAGGGGGGGTAAGCAATTAAAGACAGGATGTGTGCTTATACATA
>NW_027186350.1:2913543-2932069 GCF_028583685.1 Petaurus breviceps papuanus
GTAATCAGATCATTTTTATAGGCTAATCAAGACTGGACAGTAGACAGAGAACTTAGAGATTCCTTATTGAAACAGAGGCAATTCCAGATAGGGCTTTATTTACTTAGGATACTGACCTCCTACAGTGTGTAGGTCTTGGGAGGTAGGTAGTAGCCACACAAAATCAATCCAATAAAAGATTTCTAAGTGGAATGGAAATGGCTCCAAAAAGAAACATTACAGCCAGTCCTATGAAATAAACACCTTCAAGGGATCTATAAATGTCAGTTCAGAGACCTAGAGCTAGAATGGACCACAGAGGCCAATCAGGCCTGTCCCTTCTCATTTTAATTCTCAATGGGGAATGGAGGTTTAAGCAAGTTTGATTGATTTGCCTCAAGGTCACATGGGTCCCCTGACTCCAAAGCCAGTGAGTGCTCTCTCCATTGTACCACAATGCCTTTAAGAATTTTCAGCAGAGGGTACGACAGGGGCAGCACCCCAGTCACAGGGACAGGAGGAACCAAAGAACGAGGGAAAAGTGTGTAAGGGGAATGATAAGAAACCCAGTTTGGTTGAACTGCAGGCAGAAGATAAAGGCACCCTAAGGAATCTAAACTTTACTTAACTGTTTATTCAGTAGGAAATTGTTTGAGTTTTGAGTAGCAATGACATGATCTAGTTTGTGCTGAAGGAAGACTATCCTTCATACCACTCCAGGTGTAAGGCTACTACAATAGTACAGAAAGAGAGCAATGAAGGACTTCTACAATGGTAATAGCAATGGAAGGGAGAAAGGGATGAATGGAGAGACTGGGACCATAATACTGGATTAACTGACTGGATATAGGGGTAAGAGAAAGAGTAGAGTTCAAGATACCACCAAGCTGCCAATAGGGGTGACCTGGGTCTTCCTCCAGACAGAAAGCTGCATCAAATGAAAAGTGGATATTTCCTCCTCTGAAAAGTGGGAGAGGTGGTGGACTAGAGGGCCTGAGATTCCTTCCAACCCTTAGATCTATGATTCTATGAAGTCTAGAGAGAGGTCAGAGCTATAAATATAGATGTAGGAAGTAAAGTCATGGGAGTAAATGAGATTGCTCAGGGAGAGCAAAAAGATAGAATCTTAAGAACCTTACTGGGATGGGACAAAGACAAGCAGACAAAAATGAGCTTTTAAAGAGACAGGAAGAGAACAACCAGGGATAGAACAACCAGTATAGTATCCCAAAAGTAAAAAAAAAGGCAAATATTCAAGAGGGGACAGGTAAAGACAATTGCTATATAGAAGTCAAGAAGGTTAAGGATACTGAAAGGAGTCAGACTGCAGGGATATGAGGAGGAATATCATGTGAATACTTTTTCTTCACCCAAAGTTTGGCCATGATGAGTAAGAAGAAATGAAATGAATGAGGTAGCAGAGTCAAGGTAACCTTTAAAAAGAGGGGGGTGGGAGGGTGGGAATGGGACTTATAAATAGAAGGGAAGAAAGACAGTAAAATGAAACTGAAGACAAGGGAAGGGGACAAGGAAAATTACTAAGGCAGGGAGAGGGATTATTTGCCTTACCTAGATAAGAGGAAAAAATTGAAAGGATTAATAAAACAATTTTACAGTGGAGTTGAACCAGCTAGCATCTGATTGCCTCATGCAACTAGCTAATTCTGTGCCTAAGGCAAGAATATAAAATTATCTCTCCCTTTCACAATGGGGAGGAGGGCAGCACATGCTTGAGACAGCAGATAAATTTTGTGATTTTTCTACACCCCTGATCTTTGTTAAACCCAGCAAGTATCTCATTAGTTCCATGTTCATTACAGTCCTGAATTATCAAGCAACCTTGAAGGCTAGCTCAAGCTATGCAGCATAAACTTGGAGGAAGTGACAAGAGCAGGCCGGATTTTGCATCTGTTCTGCTGAGCAACCAAAGTGCAGGTAACAGGAGGTTTCAAGTAGAGTAGATCAGATAAATATTCCTCCTCACCAAGACTAAGGATTACCAGTTCAAGAGTGACAAGGGGCTAGGAGATTCTACAGCGAATCAATATTTCAATTTCCCATTATTTTTGTCCAGACCTGAGATTTCATCGATGTAGGGCTACCAACCAAAGCAGATCTGCCAGAGTTGCCTCAGACATTGAGAGGTCAAGCAAATTGCCCAGGATCCAGACTCCTGATTCCAGAGCAGGGTCCCAATCAACAAAATATCTTCCTACTTATTATCACAGACTTAAGAAAAAGGTTTGTGGACACAGTCATTTCAAATATATATCAATCTACACAAAAGCTTTTTAAAAAACACAACTTTTCTAATAAATAAAAATGAGCCTCTTTCTGCAATCCTGAATACAGCCAAGCCCTGAATGCCTCACTGATATACTGGCGACCATCACTGGCAGCAGAGATCTGTGTTTTGTATCCATTCCCACTCCTCTAGTCGTAACCACCAGAGGATTTAGAATGATTTTCAAATGAAGCCCACAGGACATGCTCCTGTCACATGACATATCCCAATCACGTAACCAGAACACCATCCTACTGCTCCTCGCCTTCTTATTAACAAGGCTGACTAATGTCTCCCAATCATATGTCCCTTCACCATATTCACTTGTAACTACAGACAGAATCAACCAACTGGCTAAGAGAACGAATGGTTCCTTCAGCAAAGTACTACAGAGGAAATACAAGGTTAGGACCACAAGAAAGGGCATGTTCACACTTGAAAAATAAGCCTAAGAAGCAATAGAAAGCATTCTGAAGCAGAGGAGTTAATGATTTCATTAGCCCCCCCCCGCCCCCAATGCCTTACAGGATAAGATACAAATCCTAAGCCTGACATTTCAGGCTAAGTAGGCTCCCACCTACTTTTGCAGCCTTATTTCATGCTACTAACCCTTCAGAAACCATGTTCTGGACAAACCAAATTACTAGACATTCCCCAAATCTCACACTTCATCTCCTTCCCACTTCCCTCTTTCCCTCCATTTGCACAAGCCTCTCCATGTCTGCCTCTCTGAATCAATCAAGAATTCTCCCCTCAACTCCTGGATTCCCCATTGTTTGTGCTCTCCCTCAATTTTGCTTATATTATTCATATCTGGGTACATTCCTTCTAGTAGACTACAAGCTCCTCACCGGCAGGAATCTGTATGCAGGTATTCATGTAGCACAGGCATTCTTAGTTTTTTCTGTGCCATGGACCCCTTTTGGAATTAGGTGAAGCCTGATACTAAATTTCAATTAGACATATGTAAGAATAAAGATGAATTTTTACTCATCTAAGTTTATGAATTCCCCTGAAATCTATCCATAGAGGTTAAAAACCTGTGACATCATAAAACATAAACCTCCTTCATTTGGGGCAAGGATTGTTTCTGTTTTTGTCTTTATATACCCAGTGCCAAGCAAGGTACCAAATATGTACATGGAAGGCACTTAAGTTTTTGTTAAATTGAAGAAGGATGTTTGCTAATAATAACACAGGCAAAAGACAAAAAGATAGTCTCTGCAAGGAAAAGAGACTAAAAAGATAAAAAATTATTATGCCAAAGACAAAAACTTCAAAAGGCATACATATCTATGTAAAAATCATGGGATGAAAAAAATAAAAATTTCACTTTAAAAAGCAAAATAGGGGCATATATTTAACCACTTTATCCATTCCTCCACAATTTATCATAAAGTCTGATAATGCCAGATACATATAATCTGATATCCCAGATGAGTTCTTAGATTTGTATTATTTAAATATAAAGTTGTATAATATTCTGGGTGAGGAAATGCACAGCTCTATCATCCATCCCTCTTACCTGATGCACAAACACATCTTCTTTAGTGTCATTTCTGTGGGAGGAAAAAAGAAAAACAGACAATCTCACAATTAAAAAGCAATTACTAAGTATGGATTTTTTTTAGATTATCTTCATAAAGAACAAGGATCCTACCCCAGAGATTAACTAAGAAAATAACTCAGCACCTCTTTCTAAGGTAAAAGGACATACAAAAATTTTTTCAAAGCCCCCTAGGAATCACTCTACCCACCCCTGCAACTCTAAACATTTAATATTCCTCATGCTAATTAACACCAAAAGACTGCCCCAAATGTCAATCCCGGACACCCTTTTTGCTTCACCAATCAATGGAACGAGATCCAAACTTTGAAACACTTAACACACACACAAGCACCTCTTCTCCCTTCACTTTTTATCCCACGTGGTATGTAACCAGAGCTCTAGTTTGTTCTCTCAGCAAAGGCAGAGAGAGACTGTCAAAAGGACAGGGCACAGCTGTGAGCTAGGCTCTCCTTACACTGATATTCAAAACAGCCCCCCCAAATGAGGAGGGGGGTGGGAAACCACAGGGAAAATGTCAAAAATAATATTATATTCTCAGTGCTACACCAAGGAGACCCAAATCTCCTTCCAATTCCTATGAGGGCAAAAGACAACCTAGTTTGGCAAGATACTATACTGAATCTACCAACTGGGTTTTAATTCCAACTCTGTCTGTACAAGTTTTATGACATTAAGTCATGTAAGTTCTCTGGTCCACTCTCCATTTCCATATATATATACTGAGGGAGCTGAACTTGGTAACCTCCATAGTTCTTTCCAGCTCAAAATTTCTCCCTACTTTATATTTTAAAACAGTATTCTCTGCAAAGACTACTTTTAAAATTAAATTTATTCTTCACTCTTTTAGGAAACAATAGTTTTACAGCATTCAAAAACCTTAGCAGTCATTAATAAGTCTTAAATAAAAGTATCTGATAAAACTACTTGCTGCACCACAGAAGCCACTACAAAATTAAAATACATACCGATTGATAAAACCATATCCGTTTCTGACGTTGAACCATTTGACAGTGCCAAGGACTTTGGTGGCTAAAGTAAGATTAAGGAGATATTAAGTTAGTTGATAGCCTGCAAACAGATAATGATTCCCACTAACAGAAGTCTAAGCATTATTCAAAACCTACTAAACACACAAGATGAAACACTACTGGTTTAAATAGAAAAGTTAGAAGAAAATGGGCAAAAGAATGAGAATAGGTAGGCCTTGCTCTTGGTATAAAATAGAAGTATTCATTCAATAGAAACAGATTTCAAGATTATCCAGAATATTCTAGATTGTTGCTGTAGTAACTGAAAAATACAGAAAAGTGCTCTTTATGTTCAGTATCTGAAGATTTTAAAGTACAAGAGCACACTTAGATAAAACACAGAGATGAAATAACAAGATCTATCTTTTCTCATTCTGATATATAATTAATGCCTTAGAGCATCCCCATCTTCAAGACAAAACAATGCAGGCACAGCAACAGAGAGGGGGCTGTCCAATAAGGGACTAAAAATGAGCCATTGAGCCAAGAACAGAATTGAGGCTGCCCTGGTGTGGTCCTGGTACCCAAAACACAAGACATGAAGTAACAGGACTTTTCTAAATGAATCAAGTTTATATTCCTTCCTGTAGCTAAAGGAAGTAAAAAAAAAAAAAAACCAACATTTTTTTCCTTCTAAATTCTCTGAACTCCCTCATTTGCTGCCCATCCCCTGCTCCTCCACCACTATCACCATCACCTTGTTCAGGGCTAATCAACAAGCTTTAGGTAGCTTAGTGCTGTGGTAAGAAACCTGCAAAGACTCAGTCATTTTATCCCACTTTTGATTTCTTCACTCCTCTTAGGCACAAGGTTTTTGTAAGATTCTTAAACCAACTCTGCATGATGCCAAAAATCTGCCCCTTGGGGAAATTTGTATTTTAATTAAAGCTTCAACTAACCAGTACTAAAATTTGGAGGATGCATCAGAATGAAATATTTTTCAGAAGTACAGACACAAGTTTACCTAAGCAGTATCAACACAAAAGGTGAAACTATCATCTATCTTGTGAATATCTAGATCACCTAGAGAGAATTTTCCTTTTTAATGAACAAGGAAGATTGAGGCGTCAT
The DNA here is from genome assembly GCF_028583685.1 of Petaurus breviceps papuanus. Taxonomy (NCBI): domain Eukaryota; kingdom Metazoa; phylum Chordata; class Mammalia; order Diprotodontia; family Petauridae; genus Petaurus; species Petaurus breviceps. The sequence goes on from NW_027186350.1 coordinate 2,919,476, forward strand.
GACAGATGATATAGTTGACAGATGGATAACTAACCTACACACTTCCTCAAAGAAAAGTTTACAGTTGCTAAGCAGTAGTTTGTAAATTCAGGACTCTAGTACTAAATCACTAATTTTCGTAAAATTTGCATCAAGTTGTTATTTTACTCTGAACTTCAAGCAGGGTGATAATAATGTACTCCTGCTGATGTGCTTTTGTAGTTGTATTCTTGGTTGTCAGAAGAACCAGCAAAGCTACTAAGTGCAAAGAGACATGGCCTCCTGTTTCAATTAAAGCAAAATAAAGGAGCATTTAAAGTGAAGACCAAAGGAATGATTTTGCCTCTACTCTCAGACATCTTCATGCCTCTGACCTAACCTAAAAGGTAGGTGGGGAAAGGATCTCATTTTTCCAGGTTTTATGCTGGCAACAGAAGTTTCAATTTGGACCAATTCATTCTGCAGTCCTCAATATAAATATAAACAAGTACTAGGTAAGTGATTTCAACAACAGCGAAGTCTGGAAAATCATTTAAGTAGTGTTAAATCAAAGACTCATAACAAAGACTATTTTGTATATGCTATTAAGTCATAGTTTTAACAAAATGAATTTTTTAAGCTCTTACTTTAGTCTGTCCTAAGCCTAACAGTGTGGGAATGTATCAAGGTTAGAAAACCACAGCAGTCTCAGTGTGCACCTTGTAATTGACAAAAGATCTGTGTTGCCTTTCTACAATGAGCATACACTGTATAGAAATCCCACTGAATCAGGGGCTTATTCTGAATAACACCGATTCAAAGGCCTGAATTAAGCTTATCTATTAACCATACCTACAATTAAAGATTTAGAGTTGTGGAGGTTTAGCCAATAACCCCTTTATCTGTCTGAGTGGGGAAAATGAAGCATAAACTCCTGTCAACTAAGAGGAGCTGAGTGAGTCTGAAGATATAAGGAAACATGCCACAAGTCTGAATCCATCCATCCAAACTGCTTTCCTACCAATTCCCTCAAATATGGTGAAGCAGTCCTTAACTAGCAATCATCTTAGCATTCAAATTTTTATCATAAAGACTGAGGACAACTAAGATGACAATGTTTAACATTCTTTCTCTAGCATCTCATTGACCACTTTCTCCTTTGCAAATGTGATTACTAAAGGCTACACTAGAAACAAAGGTCTGTGAACACTTAATTTTTAAATACATCTCTTGGAATATTTCATATTACAGTTATGGGTTTATCTTATCCCTCTACTAAGAGGCATAACAGCATGAAACATAGGTTACATCTATCATAGCACTATCACTATACTGGTCTGCAGAGTAGATCCAAGATATGTAAAAGTGGAAAAGGTCTTTATTGCTAGAGAAAAGATTGTAGGTTAAACTTTTTCCACCACCCTAAACCTAACCTGGTTCTCCCGGCACATTATGGGTACACACCTTCCCCATGCCATGCACAATATGGGTACACACCTTCCCCATGCCATTAACGGAAGATCATCTTCACATGCCCCCCCTCCTCCCAAAAAAAGGTGTGTGGGTGTGCATGTGCAGGATTTCCATGTTGATGATTTCACTCACTTTTTTTTTCCACCCAAGTTTTGTTTACTGAAGCTAAAAGGCAGAGAACAAAATGCCCACAGGGATAAAGTAGGGATACCAGAAAAATACTTATCTAAGAAATTCCAAGGACTTACTGCCCAGGGATACTTTCTTTCAGTCATCTCTCCATGAGGTATATTTTAAGTACATCAAAAACCATCGATTTTATTTACATTCAAGACTTTTTTTTGCATATGCAAAAGGATGTGCACTTAACTTTTTAATTAAGCTTTCTTCACCCAATGGATATTCATTGGATACAGTGACTGCAATATTCAGGATAGGGGTAGTCTCATCACCAATTCTTCACTCTTAGGTTTTTACCAGTTCCACCCTGCCCCCCATTAATAGCTCTAGAAGCCAGATCAGAAAAGTAAGTATCAGGGGAGTGGCATATGTTTTTCTACATAGGCATCTCACACCCACAGCCTAACTTTTGAGTTTAAAAGCGTGAATGACAGCACATACACACCCTTTAGTCATCTTATATGCCACCCACACGCAAGCATACACACCTGATTACAGCCTGGTTCTTGCCTTCCCTAAACATCGTCAACAGAGTGTGAGCAGAGGGGAGGAGGGGAGGAGAACCATGTGGCCAAGCCTTTAAAGGATTTCTGTTCCTGTCCAACAGACAGATTTCACCCATTTTCCTGCCAACCATTCCAGGATAAAGCTGATTACAATCCACATTAACAGGATTTTATGTCACAGCAGTTGTAAGCATATTCGAGTCCCAAAGTAGAGGGGTAGAGAGGCGGGAGGGGAGTAGAAAGCCCAACCCAACAAGGTTAGCAATATGGGATTCACTGTGGGGGAGGGGTAAGAACAGATGATGGAAAGGCTGGTGTCAGCGAGTTAGGAAGGATTCTCCAACAGGAAAGCAACACCCCTTGGTCCGTAAGATGCGTGGTTCAAACAGACGAAATGGCGTCTATCATCCCACGAGGGAAAGGGCAGCCGGGACCGGACACATGCACCTTGCAAGGGAAAAGGTGCCCCTCCCCCCCTTTCCTGGCCTCCCCTTTAATAGGGTCTTCCTGTACAAACGCGCTCCCTCCTCCCTACGGAAAGGTGTACTTGAATTCTCTTCCCTCTTTTACCTTCCTTAAAAGCCCCTCCATCAGACTTTCTCGGATTGTTCTCTTTTCTCAAAGTGATGGGGAGGAAAAGGCACTGGGGGGCCGGGCAGGAGCCCATAAGAACTTGAACTTGGGGATGGGGGACGCACGTAGAGAGGAGCACGTGGATGGCTCGGGGTGCTCTCACTTGAGGAATGGGAGGAAGGGGGTTGCCTGGTTCAAGGTGATGGGGGCCGACGCTTGTCAACCACTCACACGTGCGCACATTCACACGCGCGTAGCCCGGCTAGCCAGCACGTGCTTTCCGCTCCGGACTCCTCCGGACCCCCCATATGGGGCCCCGTTCTCCCGGGGGCAGCCACGACTCCAGTGCCCCAAGCGCCCGGGGAGAGGGGCTCTCACCGAGAACTTTCTTTTCCGGGTCTTCCGTGGTTGCGGAGGCGGCGGCTGGGGCGGGGGCCGGGGCGGCAGCAGCGTCGCCGCTGGGGTTGCTCCCCTGGACGGCGGCGGCCGAGCCGGCCGCCGGGGGGGCGCCGCTGCTCGCGGGGCTCTTGGGCGCGGGGTCTGGGGCCGCCGCCGGGGCCGCCGGGGCCTGGGGCTGGGGGGTGGTCTCGCCCGCCTCGCTCATGCCGCCGTCCGTCGCTCTTCCCTCGGCCACCCGCGGCGGTTGGTCAGCGGTTGGTGGTGGTGGTAGTGGTGGCAGCGGGGCCGCGGCTGCTGCTGGAGACGCCAGGGGAGGCGGCCCGGGGCTCGGGAAGGGGGCCGGTTTCGCGTCTCGGGTGGACGCGGGGATGTTGCCAGCGGCAGCTGGAGCTGTCGGGGCGGCGCGCGCACTCGATCTTACTGCCCGGAAAATGGCTCGCTCAAGTTTTTCTAGGTGCCCGGGAGGGGATAGGGGAGGGCAGAGGGGGAAGAGGCGGGGCGGGCCGGGCCGGACCGGGCGGGGCGGGGTGGGGGGGGGGCAGTGGTGGGAGGAGGGAAGAGAAGCTCGGGCTCTTTTGCTGCCAGCCCTGGTGAATACTCATTAGCATTTAAAGGGACCGCCGAGGGCCCTTTGGCAAGAACCACCTCGCTCCCAGTTGGGACTTCGGCTTGAGTTCAGAGTCTTGGTCAAAGCTACCGCTTAACCCCCAACCCCGAGGACTTCACGTCTCCTTTATAAGAGTGGTTCTTCCTTTGTAAGAGTCGTTGGGAGGAACTCGAAGTCCCTAGAGCTGGAGAGGGAACCTCAGAGTTCTTCTAGTCCAAACCCCAAGATTTTGGAATGAAGAAAATGATTTCCAGAGAGTCTAAGTGATTTGCCCAAGGTGCTTAATAGGAGAAGTAAATTGAAAAAGGTCGCTTCATGACCCTCGATACCGGTCCTCTTGCCTCCACTCCATTCCTGGAAGTGAGGAGGCAGAGGAGTAGCTATCTTCACAGTCAGGACCTCAGCGTCCTGGCCACATAGACTACCGCGGTTAAGATGTTTTCTGGTAGCGGTCCAGTTTCATAAGATCTTAGTGTTAGAAATTTAGAAGTCAGCCACTTTCAAGGGAACAGCACTAACTGGAATCAGGATTTCTGTTCAAATCCGACCTCTTACATTTGCTACCTCCGTAGGCTTGGACAAGTCATTAACTCATCTGTAAACTGAGGGAGTTGGACTAGAGCACCTCTGAGCTTGAAATCTATGATCCTAAGTGGGGCACCTATGTTTTTGCTCTCCCTGTATAACATAAGGGTAAGTAGACACACACGTTCCGATTGGGATTGGATTTAGATCCTTAGATTTCTACTCTTCCATCAATTAAAGTACTTGATAAGTGTTGGGGATAAAATACAATGAATGGATCAAACCTTACAAGATTATCATGTATGGAACAACAATATTTCAGAAATCGTGAAAGACTCACTCAGGATCACTAGTTCTGGGTTCAGTCCCTAGAGATCCTAACCCCACAGATAAAAGTGCAATGAACTCTCCTCCAATCCCAGTATATTACAACCCCTGCTCTGGATCCCTAGGGAAAGTCTCTTAAATCTTAAGGTTTTTGAAGCCTGTCTATGGTTTCCTCAAAATGGATTTTAAGGATACAGAGTAAATCAGGTATAAGACAGCTATTTCCTCCACAACAAAAAAGAAATTCTTAAAACACAAAAGATGCAAAAATGTACATTAACAAAGCACAAAACAATTTTTTTACACCATCCTGGGAGTATGATATTTAAAAACATTGAAACATGAAACACTTGGTGGTCTTGCCTGCAGGGCAGGCATTTCACTTTCACCTTGGACCTGCACAGTCCCAGTAGCTCATTCTAGGTTTATAGCTTCTGGTAGGCCACAGCAAGGCTTGGGCTTACCTTCTGGTCAGTAATCATACTCTCCAATTCTCCTCTCCTCTCCAATCATTATAGTAGCTGCAGAAGACAGCTGGGCAACCAGCACCCAGTTCCTACTGACTTCTCAAGCTCACAAGGCTGCTGCCAAGGGGAAGAAAAAGTCATAAGTCTAACTCACTTTTCAGTCACCTGTACTCAGGGCAATAAAAACAAAGGAGAAGAGTCATCTAAGTACGAGGTCGTCTAGGCTCAAGTTCATCTATTAGGTAAAACTCATTCTCACTGCCATATGTGAGCAGCCACCACTGTGCAAACCTCCTTCCTCTCCTCCCACCGCTTTGCTGGAAGTCGGAGAAAGTTGCATTGGGTTACTTGACAGATGACAGAAAGACTTTTCCTTTTGAAGTTTATTTAGTGAATCACCTTTCCTGGACATGTGGCCTATTCTCCCAGTTCTGGATTTTTTTTTAGAATTTTTTTTTTTTACCAGAAACCTTTGGTTTTATGTGTCCTTTAACAAAGGATTACCACCTCTGTCCCATCCCTCCTAGAGCCAAAGCACATGCTCCAATAGGATCATCCCTGTCTTGGTGGAATGTAATTAAATGGTAAATTGCAGTACGAGTGTTACAAGTATTCAGAGAAGAAACAGAACTTCTGAAGTCAGAGGAGGCTACACTTGGAAGGGCCTTGAAGAATAAGGAAAATTTGTTTAGGTGTAAGGGGGAAGTATTGAGTCAGAAAACCTAGATAATATCCCCAGCTCTGCCACCTATTAAACCTGTAACCAGGAGTAAATCATTCTGTCTTCCTGAATCTCAGTTTACTCATCTGTAAAATGGGGATAATAATTATACTACTTGTGTGGCAGGCTCCTGAGGAGAGTGCTTTTTAAAGTGTTATATAAATGTGGGTTGTAGGTTGTTGAGCAGTATGAAAAAGAGGGAGGGAATGTAACATGATCTAAGACACAGAGGGAGGAGTGAGCATGACTTGTTTGTGGGACAGTAGTCTTGCTTGGGGGAGGGGAAGGAGAAAGAGAAACATGTTGAACATAGTGAGAAAGTTGTACTGTTAGAGTAAGGCACCTCAAAAGTTTTGGGGAAAGAATTTATACTCAATGAAATGCAAAGCCACAAAGTCTTATTAAGTACCCATACCACTGTCTTGGGGAGGGAAAGGGGGGGGGGCATAGAATTCAGGCAAAAACCAGTACCTGCCTTCAGAAAGATTATAGTTTAGGAGGGGGATAAGACACATAGATAGTTATAATACAAAATTAAATGATAATAGTCTAGAGTTTCAAAACAAAGTGCATTAGAAATTGTGAATCAAGATACTCTCTAAACTAGTCATCCTCATTAAATCCAGGAAGATAAAAGTTTGAGAAACCTATCTACTTTTCTGGAATTAATTTGGGAACTACAAACTTTGATGCCTTCTCTAGTTCCTTTGATTCATTTACCCAGAACAAAACTAATTTACACCTTTCTTCCTATCTTATATATGCCTTTAATGCCATTTTGGTGGCAGAAGAAATTGCTTACAGTGGACAACTAACCATAAAAGATAAGAACAGGGAGAGAAGCAGGAAGTCCAGCCATCTTTTTCTTCAACTGTTTTTTTTTCCACTTCACCAGAAGAAAATATGCTAAAATATCCTGCCTAAAGGTCTTCCACCAAACCCCAAAAGACTTGAGTACTTTGAAATGATATATTTCTCCCAACTAATCAACATCAATATTATTACAGTTTACTATAAGCCAGGCAAAGCACTAAACTCTAGGGATTCAAGACAAAAGTGAGTGAATTGAAATCAGGGTCCCAGCCCTTTTGGAGTTTACAATTTAGGTTGAGGAGAGAGGGACATCAAATGTATATATAAGTATATACTTATACATAAAAAAAATGAATAGAAAGTGGTTTGGGGAGTGATAATAATAGCCTAATAGCCCACCCAAATAGCCTAATATCTCTCCTTCATCAGGAGTCCATTGGTTTTGCATATACTAGAACTATTCTATCTTTTATCTATTCTTTCCTGACTTTTACCTATTCTAAGATAACCAAAAATAAAATATATTCACAGAATAAATCAAAAATACACAGAAAATGCAAAATGAACTCTCTTGTACATGTAATACTATTGATCATGCCTATGTTGTTTATCTACATGTTGGATCATAACCTCTTAACATTCACAGTCGTGTTTTAGCTTAGTTCTTGTCTATGTGGCACATACAGTGGAGGAAGTAGTGGGCTTAGAATCAGGATAACTCATCTTACTGAGTTCAAATCCAGCCTCAGACTCTTCCTAGCTGTGTGACCCTGAGCAAGTCATTTAACCCTATTTGCCTCAGTTCCTCATCTGTAAAATGAGCTAAACAAAGAAATGGCAAACTACTCCAGTATCTTTGCCAGGAAAACCCCACATGGGATCAGGAGGAGTTGGACACAGCTGAAATCCCTGAACAACAACAGAGAATACAACAATAGCATTTAGCACTAGCTTTAAGGTTTACACAGAACTTTGCAAATATTATCTCATTTGATCCTTATAACAACCCCAGGAGGCAAGTGAATACTACAATAATATCTTCCCATAAGAAGTTAATAAATATTATTCTGATTTTAAGTTTGATTATAATCAGGCTACTGAAGACTGCCCAGTATTCCTTGGCCTTCTGGTCCAAAGAAGTGATGATGATTATTATTTACTATTGACAAGTATTTATTTTGCATGAGACATGTTTGACCAGGGCAATGGAAGACCAAATTGTTTTACAGGCCAAAGCCTTTCCTTCGGAAAGAGTATCCTGTTCACAAACCTGGACTGAATTTGAGAAAGGAAAGGGGCAAATAGATTCCAATTCTTGGCCTTTGGGCAAGCCTTTCAAAAATAAACAGGTGAGGTTGCCACCCTCTGAGAGAGTCTAACACAATCATGGAGCCAGTTCACCCTGGGCTTTCCCAGAATTTGTACTGGAAGGGTTCCCATAAGGACTCATTTTCTTCATCCAAAAAAAGCACTGAGCAGCTGGGTCTACATGCTGTAGTGTTAAATAACTATTATACAGAATGAACAAAAATACTCTAGACCACTGAAATCACGGATCCTGTCCATATCCCTAACCTTAATAAAACTTGGATACGAAATCAATTTTTTTATTAAGATCAATCAGCAAACATTTATTAAGTGCATACTATGTGTCAGTAACTATACCAGGCATTGAGTTTGCTGAAATAGTCCTTTCCTACCAGGAACTTACATTCTACTGGGGGAATAGAACAAATTCAAAGATAAGTAAGATTTTTTTTAAAAAGATTTTACAGACCAAAGGGGAATTTGTATTTGATCCTAATGAAAGTGGGGCACCAGTGAAACTTCTTGAGTAGAAGTCAGACATGGTTAGACATGTGTCCTGTGGCTTAGAAATACCAATTTGGTGACTATGGGGATGATAGCTTACAAAGAAGGAAGTAGATAGAGTCAATTTGGAAGCTATTATGATAATTCAGGCAAGAAGTAATGAGGATCTGGATTAGAGTGGGTGTCATCAGTCTTTGACACTGTTTTTCAGACTAGGAATTGAGACCTCTGAAGTGTTTGCAGAGAAAAGTTATGAAGCAGTAGATTCAGAAGAAGATCAGAGCCTCCTGAACACTGAGAGTGCACTCAGGTGCAATGGCACATAGTAGGCACTTAATAAATATTTGTTAAATTAGGTAACACTATACCTGGCAAGTACTTTATAAATATTTGTCATGCTTTGCTTTTTGTGGTTCAGTCATGTCTGACTCTTCATGACCCAGTTTGGGAGCGGTTGGCCATTTCCTTCTCCAGCTCATTTTACAGATGAGGAAACTGAGGCAAGCAGGGGGAAGTGACTTGCCCAGGGTCACACAGCTAGTGTCTGAGACCAGATGTGAACTCAGGAAAGTGAATCTTCCTGAATCCAGCCCCAGCACTCTACCTACTGCCCCACTTAGCTACCCCATACTTTGCTTTATTATTATTCTAGTATGTTCAGTCATGGGTGCTACATTTTAGGATTAAGAGCATCCAGAAGATGATGACTCAGATGAAAAAGTTCCTAGAGGTCATGTCAGGTGAGGATCAGTTGAAGAAACTAGGACCTCTTAGTTAGGAAAAGAAAAGACTTAAGGGAAGTCATCTGTAAAAGATTGGACCAGTTTACCTTTCAGCTCTATCTCTATGATCTTTTGATAACTTCCTTCAACTATTTGAGGAATTTTCCCATATAAAGGAGATTTGGTTTGTTCTGCTCATCCCATCCCAGATGGTATAACTAGCAACAATGTATAGAATTTGCAAAAAGGGGAAAATTTCAACTTGATATGAGGAAAAAATGAAACTGGTTGTCCCCAGGAGTACACTAATGAGCTGGTAAATGTTTAACAACACCCTCTAGGTGGGTGGAGGCAGGGAAGGGAGGAGAGGAAGGAGAGAATGTACTGAAGGACATACTTTGAAGTTTAATCTGCATTATTAACATTTTCACCATCACTTAAGTCTAGAAAATCTTACAAATCAGTAAGTCAAACCCTGATTTATAATATTTGCCAATTTTTGAGGTGTATATGCTCACCCTGAAAATTCAACAATCAGTTGTTAGCCCATAGGAACAGGCTCCAGCACACCAGTAGAACTCACTATCACCAAAAAGATCTTCAAGCCAGAGGCTGGAAGTCCATTTGTAAAGAATGTTATAGAGGATTCTCCCCACCCCCAGATTAAAATTGGACTAACTGACCTTGAAAGACCTAGGCAATTCTGAGATTCTACAAGTCCAGTCCTTAACTTCTAGGTGCCTAAACTTTTTCATTTGTAAATTACAGAAAATAATGTTTTCTCTGCCTACCTCATAGAATTATTATGAGCATCAAATAAAATAACACATGAGAAACTATCTTGTAATTACTTTAAATATAAGGTATCATTATTAGAAAGCCTTGTTAAGTAGTTCCAATAATTATTTGAATCTATTATATTTATACTCATAGATGCATAGATTTGAAGCTAGAAGGGACCAGAGAGATCCTTTTAGTCCATCTCCCTCATTTTACATATGAAGTAACTGAGGCACATGATGGTTAAGTCACTCAAGATTTTACAAAGAGTAAGTAGATGACTCAGGATTCAACCACAGGTCCTCTAACTCTAGAGTTCTTTCCACTATTCCCCAATACTTTCCAATGTCGTAGTGGCCTAGTTCTTCTGGGGCCAGTAAGTGACATTATTGAAAAGTAATACTTTTCATATTTTATTAATACATTGTTATTTTTACACTACATTCATTTCCCAATAATTCTCTCACCCTCTTTGTTTTCTTCCCTACTCCCCTCCCCACATACACTCCTCCCCTTTTTTTCCTTTTGGTCTATACCAGTGATTTCTCCCTTTGTGGTCTATCATTTATAGTCTTAGGTCCCTGAGGGGATAAGAAGTTAAGTAACTTTCCCAGGGTCCAATGTAACATGTGTTAGTCAATAAGAATTTATTAAGCATTTACTATATGCCAGTCATAGTGCTAAGCCCTGAAAGCCCCAGCCTTCTAAGGTACAAGAGATGGGACATGAATTCACATATTCCTTACTCTAAGGTCAGCCCTTTTTCCATTACACCATACTACCTTACCATGCTCCTTGCAGAAAAACCCCTTAGTATTTAAAAAAAAAAGTATTTTATTTTTAATTTATGGAATAAAATAGGCCTTTCTCAACATCGTATAATAAAAAAAATGATTGCACATAAAACTGAAAAATCTACTATGTACAACTTGCTGTTCCTTTAAAATATATAATAAATATATATAAGTTATATATTATAAATAAAATATATAATAAAGTTATCGTGTAAATTTCTTTTTTTCCCCTTTTTTTCTTCCCTCTCCCTCACCCTCACTCTAAAGACGGCTACCATTAGACACAAATTATCACACAAAAACTCTAGGAGGTAGATAGGCTCCCCCCACCCCATTTTACAGTTGAGGAAACTGAGGCAAACTGGTTAAGTGACTTGGATGAGTCACACACCTAGAAAGTGCCTAAGGGAAAATTTGAGCTTAGGTCTTCCTGACTCCAGGCCTTTGGCTCTATTCACTGAACCATATTGCTGCCCTGAAAGCCTAATAACATAGAAGGGGCCTGTGACAAGATATTAAACTAAGTATAAAATTTCAGCCATTCAAGGTGATTGATCCCTTTATGAAGTATGAGGTCTCTCGAGTTAATCAGAAAGAAAACAACATGAAAGGAGGGACAATGAGAGGCCAGTTCTACAAGTAACTATTACAAGTCAGTCCAGATGTTACTCAAAGAACCCAGCTCTTTGAGAAACATAAAAGCTTCATGAATTTGGACAAGGAAGCTTTGAGGAGTTATCCAAAGCTAAAAAAGACAAAGGCTGTGCAGAATCTGCTGGCACAAGAATCAAGACAATAATATGTTATGTGGGCCAGTACTTAGGCATGAGTAGTGTTGGAACCAATACTTTGCTACTAAAACCACTCTCTGGACCACAGACCCAAGGCAGTTATTTTGTATTCCCTACTTCTCTGTAGATTTCCCTCCTAAGAGCCTAAAGACTTTTACTTCCAAGCACCAGAAAGTTTGTTTTCCTTTCTTTGCTTTAAATGTCTACTTTGTCTTTGTAAAGTACATATTTCACATAATAACTTTGAATAGTGTTAAGTGGAATTGGAATCCAAAAAACTACTTCATTATTGACCCTAATCAGAGCCTTGATGTATTATAGAGCAATCTTCCTATATCTCTCCTCCCTTTTGATTAAACCTCTTGAGAAGGCCATTTCCTTTCCTCTCACTCCTTTCTTAATTCTATATAGTCCAGTATCTGCCCTCATCATTCAACTGAATCTGCTTTCTCCAAAGTTACTAAAGATCTCTTAATTGCCAAATCTAAGGGACATTTCTCAATTCTCATTCTTCTGAATCTCTCTGAAACCTTTGATGCTGTAGGCTCTTCTCTCTAGATTTCGGTGACACTCCTCCCTCCTGGTTCTCCTACCTGTCTGCTCTTTCTCAGGCTCCTTTGCTGGCTCTCCATCTAGGTCATGCCCATTTCTAGTGGGTATCCCTCTGGTCCTGGGCCTTCTTCACTTTTACCTTTATACTATTTCAAATGGTGATCTCATCAGCTCCAGTGGATTTAATTATCATCAATGTGAGGATGGTTCTCAGATCTATTAATCCTGCCCTCATCTTTCTCCTGGTGTCCAGTCTCACATCTCCAACTGCCTATTGGACATCTGAAACTCCAAATGTCCAAAACTTAATTATCTTTTCCTCTAAAACTCTTTCCTCTTCCTAGCTTTACTATTTCTGTCATGGCACCAGCATCCTCCCAGTTACAGATTCCTAGTATGTGTCAACCTAGGCTCTATACTTTCATTCTCCATATCCAATCAGTTGCCAAGTTTATCACTTCTACCAACATAGCATCTCTCCCATACCATTTTCTTTTCTAACACAGCTACCACCCTGATGCAGGCCCTCATCATTCCATTTGAATTATTACAATAGACTGCTGATTGGTCTTCCTGACTCAAGTCCTGCCCCTA
>NW_027186350.1:2932079-2932414 GCF_028583685.1 Petaurus breviceps papuanus
CACACACACACACACACACACACACACACACACACACACACTTCAACAAACTCCAGTGACTCCCTATAACTCTGGGATCAAATATAAAATCTTTTGTTTGGCATTCAAAGTCCTTTATAACATGGCCCCCTCCTACCTTTTCAGTTTTCTATACTTTACTCTCCCCCCAACCTATAATATACTCTAGAGATAAGAAAAGGAATGTCTGTGTGAGAGAGACAGACAGAAAGACAGAAACAGAGAGACTGTGTGTGAAACTGGGTGAGTAGGCATAAGTGTGAGACTCTTTGTGTGTGTGTGTGTGTGTGTGTGAGAGAGAGAGAGACAGAGACAGA
>NW_027186350.1:2932424-2958936 GCF_028583685.1 Petaurus breviceps papuanus
GTGTGTGTGTGTGTGAGAGAGAGAGAGACAGAGACAGAGACAAAGAGGCAAAAAGAGACAGACTGTGAGTAGGCATAAGTGTGAGACTGTGTGTGTGAGGGGGGGAGAGAGACTTTGTGTCTGTATGATGGGAGTGGAAACTCAGCTTGGGAAAAAGTCAACTGAGTCAAACTGAAAACAGACAAGTCCTTTATAGCCTATATTTTTCATCTGATTGCCATAAAGTAGAACTATTGGATAGTGAAATCTTGAGTAGTACTGTATTCATTCTGTCATTGTGTTTCATATTCCAAATGGGAAAGGCAATTACTAGAATCAGGTTATTATGAAACTAAATTAAAAAAATATATATGAGCATATATCATGATCATCAAATAACATTCAATAAATACTTTCATGTTTTCCCATAATGATCCCAGTCCTAGATACACCTAGATTAAGGCAACAGGCATTCAGAGCAGGCCAAGGCATTCTTAGGACTACTATTACATACAGTTACAGGTCCTGAGCCATCTAGGCATATAAATTAGGTCATCAGCATCAATGACATCAATAAAAAAGGTTCAACAATCACCTACACCTTGTTGTTCAGTCATTTTTGACTCTGTGACCCCACTTGGGGTTTTCTTGGCAAAGATACTGAAGTGGTTTGCCATTTCCTTCTCCAACTCATTTTACAGATGAGGAAAGTGAGGCAAAGAGGGTTAAGTGCCTTGCCCAGGGTCACACAGCTAGTAAGTACCTGAGGCCAGATCTGAACTCAGGGAGATAAGACTTCCTGACTCCAGGCCCCAGACTCTATCCTCTTTGCCATCTAGTTGCCCATACCTCAAAAGTGTTATTAATCAATCAATCACAAAACACTTCCAAAGTACTTCCTAAGTGTGCTAAGCATCAAGAATGGGGGGGGGGGGGGGGGCAAGCCCACCCACACATGGAAATTAACATTATTTCTTACAACATTTCAGGCATATTGTAATAATATGTCTGTCAAGCCATTTGAGCTCCAAGAATCACTGTTGATTTCTATGGGGGGAAAAGGAATGATTCTTTTTGTCTCTATATCAGTCAACAAGGGTTTTTTTGGGGGTGTGTGGGGGGGTTCTTGAGAAAAATTTTTCTGTTAATAAACATTTATTTCCTTTTCCTTTCACCTTCATCCTACTCTCCCCCATCAAAGCTGGAAAAACAAATCAAAGCAAAACAAAACTCTCATATGTATGTCAAGCAAAATAAATTCCCACATTGGTCATGTTCAAAATTGAATGTCTCATTCTGCCATCTATCACCTCTATTTTGTTTCACCTTTGCTCCTGTGGATTTGATGAGGTATAGGCTCTGGGAGTCCCCTGGAGCTCTCCTTGAGTCCTTGAGGTACAGGCTCAGGGAGCCTCCCTTGGACTCTGATTAAATCTTCTCATTTGATGAGGCATTTGCATGAGGCAATAGGCCTTACATTGTGGCTGGGCCCAGACCTCTAGCCTAGTTACCAGCCTAGCCCTCCATTATTCATCTACTTCCCACCCAAACTGGCCTAGCCCACCATTGTTTGTGGTCTCCAGGTGGGCTCCACCAACTTCCCACCCTTAATCACTCATTGACTTCATTAACTCCTCCTGAAGACCCTCCTCAAACTCCTCCCCTAAACCACCCCTAGATTCCTCTCACAACCTTCTGTACATAAGACCTCATCCTGTCTTCATGTTTGTGAGTGCCATAGAATGCCATAGAATAGTAAGAGCGCCATAGAATGCCATAGAATAGTGAGAGCGCCATAGAATGCCATAGAATAGTGAGAGCGCCATAGAATGCCATAGAATAGTGAGAGCGCCATAGAATGCCATTGAATAGTGAGAGCGCCATAGAATGCCATTGAATAGTGAGAGCGCCATAGAATGCCATTGAATAGTGAGAGCGCCATAGAATGCCATAGAATAGTGAGAGCGCCATAGAATGCCATAGAATAGTGAGAGCGCCATAGAATGCCATAGAATAGTGAGAGCACCATAGAATGACCTAGCACAGACTTACTCTGTGTCTAATGCAAGCAAACTTTTAATAAACTTTACTTTTCTTTGGCAATTCGGCAGGACCCGGGTGTGTTGGTATTTTGGGGTCTCCAGAGCAACCCTAACCCTCTTTATGGGTAACCTCTTCAGATTCATGGTTGGTTGTTCCTTACATTGACCTGAGATCTTAAATCATTCAAAAATTTTTGTTTTTACAATGTTTATTAAACACACAACATTAGGCATTGTGTTAAGTGCTGAGGATACAAATAACAGCAAAAAATAAAAAAACCATCCCGGACTTTTAGACACTTACATACCAAAAACAGGGTGGAGCTAAAAGAACAAGGAAGTTCCTGGAAATGTGGGCAGGGCAGTGAAGACCAGAGAACCAGGGCGATTGGTCTTGGACAAGTAACGCCTTACTTCTCAGAATTAGTTTTATTCAGCTCTTTTTGCCACTCTGCTCACTAGACAAATATTCAAGTGGATACACGGTTTCATTGATGTTGCTATTGCTTCCAATGATACAAATAACAGCCCCCCGTTTGTTCGTAACTTTAAGACTCTAGTCCACGTTTAACATAAAGGTTGCTGGTTCAACCTGATGAGTGCCTTCCTCAAGTTCTTCTAACAAACCTGGGATATGAATGAAGAATCGAGGTCGGCTACCTCGGGGCGTACTAGTAACAATTGGCTCCCCTCAAAATGTACATATTACACATTTAAATTTAATGTGAATTATTACCACTTTCTCCATCAATCAATCAAAAAGATAATTAAAAAAATAACGTCAAGCCTTGACTTGTAGCATCTGCCAGATTCCGAGGTGTAAATGCTTTTAAATACTGCTCTCATGACCAAATTAGCTCCAGCAAACCCCAAAGTGAGGGAGTCTCCATTGTAGAACACGGTGTCCTTGTGTCCAGGAAGATTCAGTGCTGGGCTGAATCAAAGAGATCACTCCTCAGGGCTGGCTCACCGGGTTCAATAGCACAGTTCTGGCAAACTCTACTAGTGAGTCCCATGTCTAAACTCCTCGAGAGGCTTCCAGTCTCTGGAAGCTCAACAAGGCTGTTCCATCTCTGATACTCCCTCAGGGAAGGATACGCACAAGTAAGAGAGTAAGAAACTAAAGTCTTAAGTATTGGAGACCACGCGGTGACAAGGTGGGGGAGGGGCATCCCTTCCCCCTTTAAAACCCGGAGAGCGCGCGCGGGGGGGGGGGGGGGCCCGGGGGGGGAGGGAGAAGAACGGAGGGGCTACGACGGGGTGGGGGGTGGGAGAAGAGACAGAGATACACATAGAGACTGTGCTTTCACCCGTTTATGCCTTTTATAAGTACACTCAGTTCTGGCAGCCAATGAAAAGGCTTTTCATCACCACGAAGTAAGCAAACTGGAGATAGACAATACGTGCGTCTGGGTGTAGGGTTCTAAAGTGGGGAAAGTAAAGGGTTGCCCCGTCTGGAAGATGGCTCCCCAAGCAAGCAGGCTCGGAGACTCCCCGCGGATTGATACGACGCTGGGCTACAAGTACTAAGACCCCCCCCCACCGACGTCGGAGGTGAAGAGGCAGACAGACACTTCACTCTCTCCCAGGGCAGGCAAGGAAGCAGCTATACTGCTCTTTAGTTTTTCATCCCCGCCCCTTTTTTTCTGATAGGTGGAGGGGACAGAGACAACACGTTCCTCTGGTCTCCCATTTTTTCTCTCCATCTTCTCTCGGGGCCAAGTATGAGACCCAATTAGGTTTAAGATAGGTGGTGATTAATAACAATAAATAGTTAACATTTATTAAATGCCTACTATAGGCCAGGCACTGTGTTAAGCACTTTTTCTGGTGTCTCTTGATCCTCACAACAACATTGGGAGGTGGATCTTGCTAATATCCCCATCTTTCAGCTGAGGAAACTGAAGGAAACAGAGGTTAAGTGACTTGCCCAGGTTCACAAATTTTAACTGAATTGAATTTGAACTCTGGTCTTCTTAACTCCATGCCCAAGGCTCTATCCATCTAGAATGCCACTGAATGCCACCTAGGATGTGTCTATAAGATTAGTTAGTAACAAATTGAACCACTACCATATAATTGCTAACTCCCTTAAACTTTGACTTTACCTTCTAGATCTGAGATAACCCTAGGGTCTGCTTTCTGCCCTTACCTGATGACTCTTGTTAAAAAAAAAAATTCAATTACATTTACTTAAATTCAACAAACATCTGTACAAGGTCTGACATATGTAAGATAATGTTCTAGATCCTAGGCATACACATCAAATCTGGAAATAATTTCTACTCTAAAGAATGGTAAAATTTACCTGAAGAAAAAGGACATACATATATAACTGTAATAGAAATTAAATGATAAATGTGTGGTACTGTTTGTTGAAGGTTTTTTTTTCCTTTTCCCTTGCATTCTTTGCACTGTTCTTAGCCTGAAAGCACCAAAAGTATGGAAAGTGGAAGACTGAATTGTCTGGGGCAGTTTAACTTAAAGATAATTGCAAAAAACTCCTTCTATGTATCTTTGAAAGTACCTCAAAAATGTTTAAGACCAACAGCTTATTTACCAGTGGATAAGTGGTCAAAAGATTTCAACAAGTTCCTAAAAGAACTTCAAGCAATGACTGATCACTCCAAATCAATAATAATAAGAAAAAATGCAACCAACTCTGAGATTTTCAACTGGTATCCATCTAATTGACAAGAAAGACAAAAAAATAAGAATAGTCGATATTGAAGAAGTTGTGGAAAGACTGGCACATTAATACACTGTTGGTGGAAATCTGAATTAATCCAACCATTCTGGAAAGCAATTTGAATTATGCTAAGAGAATGTCTCAAATAGCCATGCCCTTTGACCTATTTCCTAAGTATATATCTAGAGTTAAAGACAGAAAGGCTCCAAAAGACCAAAAAATTTTATGGTAGCACTTTTTGTAGTAAGAAAGAACTAGAAACAAAGTAGTTTCCATCAGTTGGGGAATGGTTGGAAAAAAATTGCAGAACATGAACGTAATGGCATTATTATTGTATTTTAAGAAATTAGGAGTGTGGTATGGTAGCCAGAGAGTCAGACTTGAAGCCAGGAAGAGCTGAGTTCAAGTCTTGCCTGAGAAATGCTGTTTGGAGACTCTGGCATATTTTTTTAACCTCTTAGTGCTCTAAGAAACTCTCTAAGATTAGCTTCATTGGTAGAGAGATTTTCCTCCCCCAAATTTTCTGTACCAATGAAATTACAAATCTAATCTATCCCTAAGATATGATCAGTAAAGAGAAAGGAAAGGAAAACTTACATGAACTTCTGTAAAGTAAAAAGAACCAGAAAAATAATGTACACAAAGAAGATGTAAATGAAAGAACAATAGAATTTAAAATTAAGTGTAGTATAATTATTATGACCAAGTCTAGCCCCAAAGAGGGCATAAGGAGAAAGAGAACAAAGAAGGTATGAAAACACATCCTCCTTCATTCTTTGCAGAGATGGAAGTCCAAAGGTGTGGAGTACTACACGTACTGTAAAACTTAGCTGATGTGTTGACTAATTTGTTGAACTTTTTTTCTCTTTAAAAAAAGAGAACACACACACACACACACACACACACACACACACACACACAAACTAGCCCTGTGACCTTGGGCAAGTCTCAACCCCAATTGCCCTCCAAAAAGCAAAAATAAATAAATAAAAATTAGAAAAAATTTGTTAGAGAGGATGACTTCTAGATGGGAGAGGGGAAGGATATATACAGAAGTGAGAGAGATATAAAAACAACTGCATAAAGGACATATGAAGAAAGATGCTATCTGCATCCAGAGAAAGAAATAATAAGCAGAAGTACATATAGAATAACTATATCTATCTATCTAGAGATGTAGGTGTATCTATTTGTGTCTAATGGTAGCCATCTCTAGGCTGTGTGGAAGGGAAGGAAAAAAAGGGGAAAAAGAAATTTACATGATAATTTTGTTGTATAGTTGTAAAGAATAGCAAATTGTGCATACTAGATTTGCAGTTTCATATGCAATCATCTCTTTAAAAGTATTACTGTTGTAGTTTCATGATGTGTTATGGTGGAACCATGTCAAAGAATTCAGTCAGATCACCTCTAATCCAAGTATAGGTGTTTATTGAGATTGGTGCCTGTCATGAAGTGGGCTAAGTACCAAAAGGAAATAGCACCTTCAGAGAAAGCAAGATCGATTTTTATAGAATAAAGATGCAATTACATAACAAAAATTATGAATATAAAAAAGGCAGGAGGGGTTTGTTAAGGAATTAGGAATAGGGGAGAGGTCCTAGTGGCAGTGGAACTACATATGCAGTTACCTACAATGCATACAGAAATTGTATGTATATATGATTATGATATTATAATAAGCCTCTCTATGTCACAAGTTCATCTAAAAGACAACTTTTGCTATTACTGTGCAGGTGCCTATTTAGGAAAAAGTCCCTTCTTATTGTTTTGGGGTCCACATCCTGCCTGGGCATCCTGGTGGTGCTACTTTCTGATTGGCTCAGTATTGTGGTCCTGTCTGAGACTAGATGGATGTGGTTGTGGTTGAGTGCATGGACACATCTACTGTTTCTGTGGAAAATATGAGGAAGGGGTCTGGAGGCAGTGGCTAGTAGAGGCAGTGGCTGGGATCCCATCACATGATATGACTGCTGTTCTGTGAGAAATATGAGTTCATGGACATGCCTGTTGTTCTAGTGAGCAGTGAGGCATATATGAAAAAGTTAGGATATTGAGTGTGGGGGGTGGTGAGTGGCTAGGTAGGGACAGTGGGCCTGTTCTTCAGTGGGGCCTATAAGGAAGTTAGAATATTGGAGCTTAGGGCAGCTTTATTAGGATTCCATCACTATGTCATGGAATGCTTATTTTATTCCATAAATCAAAAATAAAATAAATTTTAAAAAAAGACCACCAGAATATATTATAGAGGAAGAAGAAATCCTTCAAATTAAAAATATATATATAAATATATGCTCATCTATAATGTGACTGTATAATCCTTTTGTACCTATGAATTGTTTTTTATGGGATGGGGGCAAACCAAGTCATGTAGGTAATGCTTTATTAGGAATTTTCGTATTTCATATCAGAGAGGAAATGAACTGAACTGAGGATAGGTAAGTGGTTGGGAACCAAGAGACCCAGGCAGGCAACTCCTATCTGTGCAAGTGCAGAGGGGTAAAATTTAGGTGAGGTCCAGAAGGTGCTTGTGCAAAGGGATTTGGTTTGGCAACTTGGGGTTTGGAATACCATCTGGAAGGTGACACAGAGATCAAGTACTGAAGGTTTCTAGCCCAACCTCCTTGACCTACTTACATTTTTGCTCATGGTGCCAACTTAAAATAAGTGTTTTTCTGAAAAAGAACATCCCCTAGTATTTAAGTAGAAACAAATGGTCATCGAAACTTGGATTGGAAGTCTGGGGGGAGAGATCATTCCCAGCTGTAGCCATCAGAACTTCCTGGGGGAACCTGAGTTTGCTTAGAAGGAATAGAAGGATTCATTTAACAGGTAGGTGGAGATGGGGGTGGAGGAGAAACCAATTAAAAGCTTGGAAGGCAGGGAAGGGAAGAAGCATTTATTAAGCACTTGCTATATGCCAGACACTGAATTAAGCACTTTGTAAGTATTAGTTCATTCACAACAATTGTAGTCAGGATAAGCAAGCAAAGGCATAGAGAATAGAGAGGGCAGAAGGGAAAGGGAAGAGACTTTCAGTATGAAAAGAACATTTAGAAGCAACACATTATAACAAAAAAGGACACAGGCTTTAGAGTCAGACAACCTGGGTTCAAATGACTCTCTTAAACTACCTAAGAATCAGTTTCCTCATCTATGAAAGGAGATGTAAAAACTCTTTAAATTATATTCTAAATCTAAATCCATGACCCTATGTAAAATATTACTGTAAATTATAAATTTAATAATAATTCAAATGTATAATGGTGCTTTCAGATTTTCAAAGTACTCCATCCACTTTCACCTCCTTCAACATCGTGATCCATCAATCCCTTCTTCTCCCACTTGCAAATTCCCTCCTTCTCCTCTGGCTCCCTTTTTTCCATAAATAAGTGGAGAAAAAACTGTCTTAAATATCAACCTGTAGTCAATCTATAGAGGAGGAAACTGAGTCCCAAAACAGTTAAATGATTTGAGAGAGGTCACAGAGACTCATGACTCCAAATACATTGATCTTTCCCTTGTGCCAGGAAATGTTCCTTCCTTCCATGTTTTACCACCCACTCATACAACCACATGACAACTGGATGCTCTTCTCATCACTTTACTTAAATTGCTTTCTCCAAGGTCATTTTCTAATCACCAGATCTTTTCTTGATTCTCATCTTCCTTGTCCAATTTGCAGTATTTGACACTATGAACCACCATCAATTTCTGCATGCTCTCTTGACTTTTGGTGAAACATTGCACTTTCCTAGTTTTCCTAGTTTTCAACACATTTCCCTATTCTGTCTCCTTTATTGACTTTTCTTCCTTTAAAAGAAACAACTATTTTGTGTGGATTCACAAAGGCTTTGTCCATAGTCTTCAAATATTTCTTATTAATATTCTCTAGTTTGAACTTATTAACTTTCATGACTTCATTTACACCCTTTATGTGCATATACAAATCTCTATGTATATGCCCAAACTTTTCCCAGAAACACAGTTGCACATTTTCAACTACCTGGTGGACGTCTCCACTAGCACCTATAATTCAAGAAGTCTCAAACTGAGCTTATCCTTCATTCCTACTTTTAACTCCCTGTATTTATTGGATGGTAACAAAAATCTCCCTAGAGACTCTGGGAAATTGAAAACCCTGAATTTTCTTTGACTCCCCACTTCCCCTCATGTCCCAATCCACTTAAGAACTCCCAATAGGGAGGGAGCTTTAGGCATAAAGGACAGTCAGTCAGAAGTGTTGTGTCCAAGGAATAGTAAGGAAGCTAGGGTCACTGGGTAGCTAAAGCTAAGTAACATATACACACACATATATACACATACACACATATGTATATACACATATACATGTATATACGCACATATACATATGTATATACACATATGCATACATAGATACATGCATGTATGTATACACATACATATATACATATATAGATTTATGTATATCTTTAAGGTTTGCAAAGCACTTTACACATGTTACCCACTTGGTCCTCACAATAATCCTTCTAGACAGGTGCTATTTATTATATTCTCTTTTTATACCTAAGGAAATTGAGTTAGAGAGGTTAATTGGCTTGCCCAGGGTTCACATAGCTGATAAATGTATGAGTATGGATTGAACTAAGGGCTTCCTGATCCCAGATACAGCACACTATCCACTTTGCCACCTGGCTGCTTTCTGGGTCCAGCAAAGAGACCAGTGTCACTGGAGGGCAAAGTTGATGGAAGGAAGGAAGATGTAAAAGACCTGGAAAGGTTAACAAAGTGGGGGGAGGAAAGAGGTTATGGAAGACTTTAAAAGTCAAACAGAACATTTCATATTTGATGGTAGATTTGGTAGGTGGTTGCCAAACAGTAGATTTCTTATCAATGGAGGTGATCGAGTACTATTGGAGTTTACTGAGTTAGGCCATGAAATGATCATACAGGTGCTTTTAGTAAGACCACTATGGTGACTAAGTGGAGGAAGAAGTGGAATGGGAAGAGACTTGTGGCAGGGAACCAAAAAATAGGCTACTGAAATTGTGCAGGTGTGATGTGATAAGAAGAGAGAAGGAAGCATATGTTTTAAATGTTAAAGAAGATAAAAGTCACAGGCCTAGCTAGCAACCGGTTATTTTCTCCCCCAAACCCTCCTGACTTTCTACCTTCACTTTTACTGTAGAGGGCAGCACCAGCCTCACAATCCCTGAGGTTCAAAATCTAGGAGTCATCCTCCACTCCTTGCTACCTCTCATCCCCATATCCAAACTGCTGCCAAGGCCTGCTGATTTACCTTGACTACATCTTTTGATCCTCAGATGCTGCTGGAGCACTCTGGAACAAACCCTGGTCACCTTATGCCTAGACTATTGTCATAGGCTGCTGGTGGATCTTCCTCCCTCAAGTTTCTCCCCATTCAAGCTATCCTTCTTTCAGCCACCAAAGTGATTTTCCTAAAGCACAGGCCAGATCTTGTCATCCCCCCCAAATCAATAAACTCCAGTGGCTCCCTATAAACTATAAAATCCTTTATTCTAATGCAAAAGCATTCATGCCTTTCATAACCCCTCTTACCTTTCCAGTCTTTTTATATCTTACTCCTGCCATGTATGCTTCAATCCAATAACATTGGCCTCTTGGCTGTTACACCAACAATATATTCAGTCTCTCAGTTACAGGCATTTTTATGTCTGATTGTCCTCCACACTTGGAGCCCTCTCTCTCCCAAACTGTACCTACTGACCTCCCTGATTTACTTTGTGACCCAACTGAAATCCCCCGCCTCCCCCCCCTTTTTTTTTACAGGAAACCTTACCTAATGCCTCTCTCTTTTTTTTTTTTTGGAGGGGGGCGGGCAGGGCAATTGGGGTTAAGCGACTTGTCCAAGATCACACGGCTAGTAAGTGTTAATTGTCTGAGGTCACATTTGAACTCAGGTCCTCCTGACTCCAGGAACTGTGCTATATTCACTTGCCACCTACCTGCCCCACTAATGCCTCTTAATTCTAATGACTTCTCTCTGTTAATTATTTAAAATTTTGTCTTTGTATATATTTATACATACATATATGGGGACTATCTTTTGCCTCTTTTTGTGTCCCCAGCACTGCCTGGCATAAAGTAGGTACCTAATAAATGTTTATTGATTGATTGATTATTGGGGGGAGGGAGAATAAGAGAGTGAGAAGTTGAGGATAATACCTAGGTTGTAAGTCTAGATGATTAAGAAGATAGAAGTACCCTCAAAAGTAATAGAGAAGTTAAGAAGCCCTGGGGATGGCAGAGAGATGGCTAGGGGGGTGGAGAGAAATAATGAGTTTAGTTTTGGACATGTTAAGTTTAAGATATCTATGGAACATCCAATCTGAGATATCTAATAGGCAATTGGAGGTGCTAGACTGGAGATCAGGAGAGAGGTTATATCTGGGTAAAGAGATCTGAGAATTTTTGTCTCTATGACTGTTTAGACTTTGAAACTGACTCTAGAAGGGGCAGCTAAATGGTGCAGTAGATAGAGCACTGGGCCTGGAGTCAGAATGATTCATATTCCTGATTTCAAATCTAGCCTCAAACATTTACTAGCTGTGTGACCCTGGGAAAGTCACTTAACCCTGTTTGCCCCAGTTTCATTATCTGTAAATGAGTTGGAGAAGGAATTGGAAAACCACTTCAATATCTCTGCCAAGAAAACCCCAAATGGGGTCAAGAAGAGTCAGCCACAACTGAAACAATTAAACAACAGTGGGTTTAATCCAGAAGGTCTTACATTTTCCTCAGTCTCCTGATGGAGTCTAAAGTTGTGGGAGCGCACCTCTTGGATAGAAGGATCACCTAGAAAATATAGATAAATTTATCTTATTAATGACATGATATTATACTCTTTTAAGAAATTGTTTTCATCCTTGTGTCTTCATCTTTAAAGTCCTTTCCTCACCCTTCAGGTCCCCACAGTTTATCTTTACTAATAGTACTTCTGTCATGGTCTCCTCAATACTAGGACTGTGAGGGTGGCCCATGTAGCTAGCCCATGTGCCCCCCCCCCCCCCCCCCCCCCCCAGGACAGGCACTAGTACAACTACTGTTCATACCATTTGGAGACCTTGTAGGAACCTGGGGCTGTGGCTTCTGGATCAAAAGATGAAAGAAGGAAGTCAAGTACAGTTAGGGTAGGATTCATCAAGTAGAGATGTAAGTAGAGACATATTTACAAATTCAATCCCACTTGAATAAAGAAGTGTTATTAAGTGTCCACTATGTACCAGTAACTATACAAGGTGCAGAGTTTTGCAGAGAAAAAGCAATGCAGTGAGCTTACTTTATATCGGGAGGAAGCAACATGGGCCCATATAGATAAATGAAAAAAAAATATATATATATACATACACACACACACACATATATAAAGTAACTTCTAAGGGAAGGAACAGATCTAAAAATGAAAAGCAGTTAATAAATGATAGAAAGGGGTTTCTAGAGGGCATACAGAGTTGCATAGGAATCCCAAGAAGAATAAGATTGACAAGAATGGTTGGATGGAATGATGGAATAAAAACGGGTGATCAGGGAAGGGATCTTTAGGCTTGGCAGTTTGTAGCTCAGAATCAAAGGGTTTATCTTCACAGAAGCAATGGCAATATTGATTTGATAATCCATTTGAAAGGGCAGAAGTATACCTCCAGTGGTCTGCCTGGTGGTTGAGGCAAGGACTATTATTTTATAGTCCTGAGACCAGGCAAATGGAGGGGTGAGGCATGTATAAAGTTTCCTCCAATCCAATCACCAGTCCCCTGAGGCCCACTCCAATGTATGATAGATTATCTCCCCTTCAATGGGGAATTGGAGGGATTGTCTTGGGAAAGTCTTTGATAGCTTAGCCGAAATGGATGAATACTTACAAAAATATAAAACATTAAGAAATTTATTGTCTAAATAACTCAATATTAGAAAAAAGTAATTTAACAAACTATAAATGAACTCCCCACCCCCAAAAAAATTCAGGACCAAATGAGTTTACAAGTAAATGCTATTAAACATTCAAAGAACAATATCCTAATTAACATTATAAATAAATTGGATTTATGATAGGAATATAGAATTGGTTCAAGATAAGGAAAATTAAAAACATAAGAGACCATATTAATAAGTAACAAAACACGTTTTTATCAATAGATTGTGATTATGCTTTTGACAGAATTCAACAACAATTTATGATTTAAAAAAATTAGAAAGTGTAATACATGGACTTTTCCTTATTTTGGTATGTACTATCTATCTTAATAAAAAAAACAAACATTATATATAATGGAGAAAGGTTAGCAATCTTTCCAGTAATATAAAGAATAAAGAAATGATGCTTATTGTCACCTCTACTGCTTAACATAGTGCTAGAAATGCTAGCTATTAGAATAAAAATAGGAAAATAAATATAAGGAATAAATATAGGCAAAGAGGAAACAAGACTGTAATTTCTTGCAGATGATATGAAGGTCTACCTGGAGAATCCTAAAAAGTCAACTAAAAATGATTTGAGACAATGAACTCATAAAAGTTGCAGGCTATAAAATAAAATAACATAAATCAGCAGCCTTTTTGTATATCACTAATAAAGCCCATCAACAAGATGAGATTTTTAAAAATTCCATTCAAAATTACTATGGAATGGATAAAGTATTTGGCTTAGCACTCTATCTACTGTACCACCTAGATGCCTTTGAGGTGAAATGAACTTCTAGGGTGAGGAGGTTTTAGTAGTACACAAAGCCCAAAGTTGACTCTTCCCACTAATGCCAATTGTATTTGTGGGAGTATACATCCCAAGTTTATAGGGGAATGTTTTGTTACAGCTACTCTTACTATACCATTTCAGTAAATGCTGTTGCTAATTACACCATTGCTTTACTGTGAAATGTGAACACCCCACTGGGGATTCATAAGCTACTTGTAAAAGTATAGGCTCACGGATTACCCTGCACCCAGGGTTCTCTTGGAAATCTCTCTCATAAGTGTGAATTAGGAGGCTACCCCAGAGGGCAAACAAATATTTACAAATGTAGTTGAGTTCAACAAAAACATTCAAATACATATATACTCCTGTCCCACTTTATGTCCCAATTTCATTCCTGCTCCTTAGATAAAGGAATGGGGTACATGTGAGCAAGAATTTCAAAAGATTGCATGAGAAAATGTAAACTATTATTTGAAGATTTCAAAATTTTTTCATCTATATTACCTTTAACAAGATAGTTATAACATTGCCATGTTTCCTTTCATATCCCTTTCTGAGCTTATCTTTTCTAAATTTGTTCTGATCTTTGTGGTCTCGGACTCAGGCTTTCCCTATATCCAGTTTTGTGGCTGTGAAGAAAAAGTACCTACTCAAAAGTTTCTCCTTTTCTTGATTCTTACCTCTTGAAAGTATGTCCAAGGAGCAGCTAGGTGGAGCAATGAATAGAGCACTGGCCCTGGAGTCAGGAGGACCTGAGTTCAAATTCAGCTTCAGACACTTAGCACTTACTAGCCATGTGATTTTGGGCAAGTCACTTAACTCCAAATGCCCTACCCTCTCCCCTGCAAAAAGAAAAAAAAGTATGCCCATGTATCAGGAGTCTCTCATTTTGTTCTCAGATATCCTCTGGGACCTATATAGCTCTCCTGATCAATTACAAGGGCTCATTCTATTCTAAAATTCCATTCCCAGCTTTCATGGAATATAGGTAGATGGGTAGAGGAAACCAAGAACAATCCCAGAAGGCTCACTGTGATATTAAGAATAAAGGTTTGGGTGGAGGGGGTCAAGCACAATCCTAAGTGGTTTTCCATTGTATCTCTATATAGATACATATGTCAATATGTAAATATAGATCTATATATCTAGGCATATAAATTACATATATTTATATGCATGTATGGGGTAGCTAGGTGGCCACATTATTAGTGTATAGAGAGCTGGGGTTGGAGTCAGGAAGACCTGAGTTCAAATCTGCCCATAGGCACTTAACAACTGTGTGACCCTGGGCAAGTCACTTAATTTTGTTTGCCTCAATTTCCTCATCTGTAAAATGAGCTGGAGAAGAAAATGGCAAACCACTCCAGTATTTTTGCTAAGAAAACCTTCAAAGGGGTCACAAAGAGTTGGACATAACTGAAAATGACTTAGAACAAAAAACAAAATATTCTTCTATATGTATGTATGTGTGTATTTATATAATGCCATGCTGCTTTCCAAAAAGATTGTACTATAGAAAAGTTTCATAACTCTGGAAACTTCATAATTTTTCTTTTCATTAATCTAACAGTATGGAATTTTATTGTTTTAAATTATATTTTCCAATTTAATAGGGATGGTATCTCATAATAACTGTAATTTGAATTTCACTAATTATTAGATAATTTGAACAATTTTTCAGTTACTGATAATTTTTTTCAAGATCCATCTGATCATATCCTTTAACCACTTATTTACCAAAGACTGGATATTATCTATTCTTGTAGATTTGTGATTTTAAACTTTCACCAGAAATGTTTGTATCAAAAGTACTTTTTCAATCTGTTTCTCCCATTGTTTTGTTTGTTTGTTTGTTTGTTTGTTTTGCAGGGCAATTGGGATTAAGTGATTTGCTGAAAGTCACATGGCTAGTGTGTCAAGTGTCTGAATCAGGATTTGAACTCAAGTCCTGATTCCAGGGCCAGTGCTCTATTCACTGCGCCACCTAGCCGCTCTCCCATTGTTTTTTTTTTTTTTTAATGTTTTATTAACTTCTGGCTCACATCATTCATTTCCACCAGATTTTGAGTTAAAAATTTTCTCCCCCTTTTTCCCCTACCCACCACCCCAAAATAGCAGTCCTACAGGATATCCTCTCCTCCAATCTGCTCTCTCCCATATCTTCTCTCATACCCCCTTTGACTTTTCCAGTAGGGCATGGTGGATCTCTATGCCCCAGTGCCTGTATATCTTATTTCTCAATTACATGTAAAATAGTATTAACAATAGCATATATATATTTTCAAACATTTGATTTTAAAACTTTTAATTCCAGATTCATTCCCTTCCTCCCTTGTCACCCACCCTTACTGGGAAGATAAGCAATTCAGTATATGTACATGTGTAGCTATTCAAAACATTACCATAGAAGGTATATGGTAAAAGACTGACTATATTTCCCTCCCTCCTATCCCACCTCCCACTTGTTCTATTCTCTACTTTGATCTTGTCCCTTTTCAAAAGTGGGTGTTTCCAACTTCCCTCCCCCCCAGCTTTCCCTCCCTTTCATCATCCCCCCTCTCATCCCCTTCCCCCCTACTCTCCTGTAGGGTGAGCTACCTTATTTAGTGTGTATGTCATTCCCTCCCTCAGCCAAATTCAATGAGAATAAGGTTGACCCATTCCTTTTTGCCTTCCTGTTCTTCCCCTCCATTGTAACCATTTTCCCTTGCCTCTTCTATATAAGATAGTTTACCCCATTCTGTCTTTCTCCATCTCCTCTCATTATATTCCTCTCTCACATCTTAATTTCACCTTTTAAGGATCATCCTTTCCTATTAAATTGGTCCTGTGCCCTCTATCTATGTATACCTGTAAACATATATACACATATTCACATATGTATTCATAAACCCATATACCCTTCTATATAGACACATATATATATTTCTATTCCCTTCAATGATTTTCATACTGAGAAAAGTTTCATCAGTTACAATTATCATTTTTCCATGTAGAAATATAAATAGTTCAACTTTGATAAGTTCCTTATGATTTCTTTTCCCTGTTTACCTTCTCATGCTTCTCTTGCTTCTTGTATCTGAATGTCAAATTTTCTATTCAACTTTGGTTTTTTCCTCAAGAATGCTTGAAAGTCCTCTATTCCACTGAATTTCCCCTGCAACATGATACTCAGTTTTGCTGGGCAGGTGATTCTTGGTTTTAATCCCAGCTCCTTTGACTTCTGGAATATTATATGGCAAGCCCTTTGATCCCTCAGTGTAGAAGCTGTCACAATCCTGTGTTATCTTGATTTTGTTTCCACAATATTCAAATTGTTTCTTCCTGGCTGCTTGTAATATTCTCTCCATAATCTGGGAATTCCAGAACCTGGCTATAATATTCCTAGGAGTTTTCTTTTCAGGATCTTTTTTAGGAGGTGATTGGTGGATTCTTTCAACCTCTATTTTTCCCTCTGGATCTAAAACATCAGGGCAGTTTTCCTTGAGAATTTCTTGGAGGATGACTCCTAGGTTCTTTCTTTGATCATGGCTTTCAGGTAGTTCAATAATTTTTAAATTACCTCTCCTGGATCTATTTTCCAGGTCAGTGGTTTTTCCCATGAGATATTTCACATTGTCATCTATTCTTTCATTTGTTTGGATCTGTTTAACAGCATCTTGATTTCTCATAAAGTCACTAGCTTTCATTTGCTCCAATCTAATTCTGAAGGAATGATTCTCTTCAGTGAGTTTTTGAGATTCTTTTTCCATCTGGCAAATTTGGCTTTTTAAGGCATTCTTCTCCTCATTGCCCTTTTGAGACTCTGCCATTTGAGTTAGTCTATTTTTTAAGGTGTTATTTCCCTCAGTCAGGCTGTTGACTCTCATTTCATAATTTTCTTGCATGGTTCTCATTTCTTTTCCCAATTTTTCCTCCACTTCTGTTATTTGCTTCTTAAGGTCCTCTATGGCCTGTAACCAGAACATATTTTTCTTTGGAGCTTTTGGTGCAGGAGTTCTGACTTCACTCTCTTCCTCCTGTTCCATGCTTTCCTTTTTGTTGCCAAAATAGGAGTGTAAAGTTGGGTTGCTCTGTTTATTTTGCTTCCTTTGCCACTCAATGTTGCCACTCAATCACTTGACCCCTGGGCTTTTTGCCACAGTAGGACTCTGCCACCAGACAGGGGAGCTTCGTTCCAAGCACTGGGGTTTTCTCAGCTGCTGAAGGTATTAGTTGGGTGCCCTCTCTGAAGCCTCCACAAGCTCTGGCAAGCTGGTTGCACACCCTAGGACCTCCACCCTAGACCACAATCCAGATCCAAGCAGGTTAATGCAAGAGCGATTACCCCTCAGACTGGTTTCTTGGTCCCCCTACACTCTGCAGGCCAGGAGCTGAAGTTGCCATGTGGGGGCAGCTGCATGGCCACGGTGCCTCAGCAGCTTCTCATCCAGGGGGCAAAGGCCAACGGCACTCCCAACTACCAGATCCCAAAATCCACACTGCACTGACCTCTCACTTTGTCCTTAGCATCTTTGTGTTGATAATTCTGGAAACTGCCACGGAGCTGGTGATCTGAAGTCCCTCTACCCGGTGGTTGGTGAGGCCCCCCCGGTGCTAAAACCTCTGGCTCCAGTGGGGCTGGGCTCGGCTACCAGATTGCTGTGCTGGCTGATTCCTGCCAGACTGCCAGGCTGTCCTCAGTGGGAGGTTAGCTTCTCTGTGGCATTTTGTGGGTTTTGTAGCTCCAAAGTTTGTTCAGAGTCCCCTTTTACATGAATTGGGGGAGGTAGAAGCTAGAGCCCCACAGAAGTCCTGTTTCTCCCCCTTGTTTTTTTTTATATAAAAACTATTTATATAACTGAATTAATTTATTTTCACTCATAATTTCTTATATTTGTTGAATAATTAACAACATTCTACCTCTCCATAGCTAAGATATTATATTAATTTTTTAAAATCTTTTATGATTTTTTACTTTGATAGGTAGGTAGATAGATAATGGATACATTGAGAATTTATTTATGGTATATGATATGAAATGTATGTCAGTTTTTCTATTTTTGGCCACATATCCAAATATTTGTTAAAGCCATTTTTGCTCATTCATTTGTTTAGTCTAAGTAAGCCATCATAGTATACTCAAATAAAACTATTTTAGCTTCTTTGCCTGTTTATTTCTTTGATTCCTTTTTCTAATTTATTACTATACCTAATATTTCTATATGTAAATTGTAGCCCAAGAGTCCCAAGCTTTGGACTTACAAGAACCAGATCTAATTTTGAGATCCAATAGCAATCCCACCATGACATCAGAGCCCAACATCTTGTCACTTGCAAGAAATGCTTGCTGGTCCCCCTTAATGCTAGTACTTCCCCTTTGTTATTACTTCCAATTTAGCCTGTCTATATCTTGTTTGTATATAGTTGTGTGCATGTTGTCTCCCTCATTAGAATGTGAGCTTCTTGGGGGGGCATGGACTGGGTTTTTTGGTGGGGGTTGGGTTTTTTAACCTTTCTTTGTGTCCTCAGTGCTTGGCATAGTGCATGGGCACACAGTAAATGCTTAACATATGCTTGTTAATTGACTATTCCTACCCTCAACTCATATCCTTTCTTTCTCACCGCTAGGAGTAAGGAAGGACCCTCTGATCATTTGGGCCTCCAGAGAACCTGTCCTCTTACCCCCTCCTCACTTAATCCATTTTGTTGGGGCAGAGTTGGCCTAGGAGTTGATTGGAAAGTAAGTGAAACTTTATATCCATTCTATATCTATCCATTCCCCAGACTGAATTTCATCCCTTGAGGACACCACTTGCACTTCCCCCAGCATGTATCTTCCCTTTCAAGCTCTTACTCAGCAATAATTATCAAATTAACATTTTCATTATTACTAGAAAGGGTATAACCAATACGAATCAGAATTTTTGTGTTTCTGCAACACAAGAACAAAGCTCTCCTCCTTGCCCATGACTTCCAGCTCCCTCATACCTATCCATGTCATGTTTATTCATATTGGGTCCCTATCCAACTTTACTCTCTCTTTCCATTGTTATCTATGGAATTCTTGTTCTATTATTAACAAACTACCCTTCATATTAGACCGTTTCTTCTCATATTCTTTCCATCTCCTTGAAGTCACAGAAACCTGGCTCTCTCCTAAAAACATTGAATTCCTGGTCATTCTTTCCATGTACCTTTTCTCATGGTTCCCTTTCCATTCCATTTGAGGTTCACTCTAGCTAAATGAGTGGTTGTCAAAGGCTGGTGCAGCAGTACACTAATATTCCATGGAAATTTTGGATGATATTGCCTATAAAAGAAAATTTATAAATAATCTTGTTTAATGTAAGTTTTATTTTCCCAACTTCTATAAGTATGGTATTCACAACACAAATAAAACTTGACCTTTTTATGTTCTTGCTTACCTTGAAATGCATCAGACCTTGAACTAGCAAAGAACTCAACAAAAACAGCTGCTCCTATTGAAGGGAAACTAGACATGTGCAAGTCCCCCATTCTCCAGTAGTGTTGCCAATTTAAACATTCAGCAATCCTCATACTGAGCAAAAAGAAAGTTTGAGAATCACTGATCCATATAGATATATACACACATATAATGCAATATTATATTAACATATTCAATTAATATAAAATAATTCATAGCAATGGTATAACATAAGCATGTTATATGTTAATATTATAAGTAATATGTTGTGTGCATATACATGTATGTATATACTTATATATACATGTATGCACAAACACACACAGCTAGGTGGTACAGTGGATAGAGCCCTGGGCCTACAGTCAAGAAAACTCATCTTCCTGAGTTCAAATCTGACCTCAGACTCTTACTAGCTATGTGACCCTGGGCAGGTCACTTAACCCTATTTGCCTTACTTTCCTCATCTGTAAAATGATCTGGAGAAGGAAAGGAGAAATCACTCCAGTATCTTTGCTAAGAAAACCTAAAAATGGGATCATAAAGAATTGAACATGACTAAACAACAAAAACACACACGTATACATTATATATAATGTCTGTATACACATATAGCATATAATAACATATACACTACATAGAATGTGTACGTGCCTATAATGTAGAATGTATGTGCTATATATACATGTATATACATATATAATAAATATGTGTTACATATGTATGCATTGTGCATCTATCTCTCTCTATATACACACATATGTGTATATATATATATGTGTGTATATAGACATATGTGTTTCTCCCTTTAATTTTTTCCAAATTATGATGACTATTTACTTTTTCTCTAGAATATTCTCCTCCCTGCCTTTTTTTCCAAAAGAATTCAATACCTGTCTCATACTCTTTGTCTCTACTTCAAGATTTACCCTTAGTTACACTTGAGCCTCAATTTACATGTTGATATCCCTTTAAATATCCTTGCTTCCCAGTTTATCAACTTCCTCAACTCTTATGGGCTACACCTTCACTCTACCTCAGTCACACACAGGGCTAGCTATACCTTTGATCTTATCACCCACAACTATTCCACCTACACAATCCATAACTTTGAAATTCCTCTATTTGACCACAACCTCCTGTCCTTCCAGTTCTCCCTGTGACTCACTCCTCCTAAGCCTATTTTTCTATCCTCACCCAAGCTCAAGTTACTCCACCCCTCCTTGGTTTCCCAGGCTATCATCCCTCCTCTGGCTCAGTCTCTTTCCTTCAAAATCTTAGTCCTTTAGTCAAGTAGTTTTCCTTTGCAGTATGTCCTACCTTTGCCCCATTACTCTCTTGCTGCTTGGGGATCTCTTTTTAGACCCAACATTGGATTCTCATCGCCATCTCTCTTCTCCACTCCTGTTCATGCTACTAAACTGAGGCAGAGGAAACCACAGAAGCTTGCTGACAAGGCAAAATACCAATTTATCATCTAATCTCATCTGAGCCCTTACTGCACCTGACTACTTATCCCGTTGCATGCAGCAGCAGCTCTTCCAGCCTCTCCACTTCTAGTCTCTTCTCATCCAGTTTCTCCTCTTCTCTTCTTCTCCCACTTTTACTTTTCTTTTCATTCTTCAAGAGAGGGGCTTACCTCATGCTTCCCTAAAACAATTCAGGCTATCGTTTGGTAGTAGCCTTGGAGTGTATGAGATGTTCATGGAGGACTGGCATCTCTGGTGTGAAGGCTTGCTGAACCTTTTTTTCAGGGCTGTTCATTCACCTTTGGTTTTCACTTTCACCCAACTTTCACCTGTGGGTCCAAGAAGCTGTTCACAGCAGCCACAGTCCAGTAAAACCATCTTGGCAGATGGGATAAACCAGGTTGAAGGTAACTAAGAGGTCTTGAACCTATCAGTGGGATAGGGAGATGTCTACCCCAAGCATTTGAAGACTTAAAACCCTGAGGAATGGTTGGATGAAAACAATTTGTTCCAACAGGCCATGAAGGTGACTGAAGCAGGTGCCGTGGAGTACTGAGAGCCTGGTCAGACATGAAAGATGCCAGGCCATCACCAGTCTCCCTGACTTTTGTCTTGCCACTGGATTCCAGTGACTCTGAGAGTGAGACCTACTACTTCAGGCTTCACTTAAATCCAATTCATGCACAAGTCAGGACATCATCCCGTGATGTCTTTGGAATTGTTTTTATCCATTGGTTCCTTTCTTTATGCTTACAAACACACCCAGATCTCACACATTTAGTGAATCCTGCTCTTATTTTCTCTTTGTATTTCCCTTATATCTATGTAGATCTTCTATTTATCTTTCTCTTCTACCCAATTTTTGTCTAGACTGTAGAGAAATTTTAATAACTTTGGAACATTTATTTTATATACTTTTACTTTGTTGAAACAATTGTCCTGATTATTTTAAAGTTTTATTTAAAAACTCTTTCATAGTATCTGCAAGTCAATGTGAGTTTTGTCTTTCCTTTGTAATGCTTAGTTCTTAAGTTCTTTTTCTTGTCTTGCTGCTGCTAGCATTTCTAGTACAATGTTAAATAATTATGATAACATTGGACATGCTTGTTTCATTCATGATCTTATTAGAAAAACTTACAGTATTTCTCTGCTAAAATAATGCTAAGTCTTGGTTTTAGGTAAATGGTTCTGATAATTTTTTTTAAAAGTTTTTTTCATTCATATGATGGTTAATGTGTTTTTTTTTTAACAGAAATTACTTTTGTAGTTTGTCAAAGGTCTCTTCAGCATTTATGAATATCAACATCATATATTTTTACTCTTAATGTTATTTTATTTTGCTAGTTATTTTACTAATATTAATTTAATCTTATGTATATTCCATGTTCTAAGGCAACTACCCCAGCTCCCACCTTAACTGACAAGGTGAGTTCTCAGCATAAAGCTACTATAACCCCTCAGGGTTCTAGGTATATCCCTGAGGTTTTGTTTTTTTTTTTGAGGGAGGTGTTTTTCTAACTCTATAGATCACAAACCTTATTAGTTGATGGCAATTAGTTTGCCAGGCTTAATTAGCTTTAAGAAAGGTACATTTGCTAAATTAGGATAGTAAAAACATTGGTGCAAAAATCCTTCCAAAAGTCTGGGCCACAATCTCCCATAGGAACATACAGAACCCAGGGTAAAGTGGGCTCACTCTTAGAGCACATACATAGCAAAGGAGTAACAGAGTTCCAAGAATCATTTTAATGTAGTCCTCAAGTTGTTCTCCATAGACGTGTTATAGCTTTTCTGCTAGGTTCTTTGTAGAGCCTTGAATCTTACTTTACTAACCTGGTACAATTTGGAGCAGATTGGCTCATAATACAGACATTGCCACCAGCTGCTATTGTCTCGGGAGCTCTTAGCATATTAATAAAAATGTCCAAAATTCTCTGTACCCTTTGAAGTTCACGTGGTTCCCAACCTTTACTTCTATTTTGTAGCTTCTCACCTTCCCTTCAAATGCTTCCTTCTCAGGGTTTAACTGAGGGTTTAGCAGGGTTGCTTCTCCCTACTGCCAGGCACATGAACCTTTCAGAAGTGAACCAGCTCCATATTTTATAGACAACTCACAAGGTGTATCTAAGTTTTCTTGGCCAATCTGTACAGACTTCCTATGCAACATTACTCCAGTTGATCAAGAATGTTTCCATACTTAGTCTAAAGCCAGTGAAATTTTCTCACCTGGTTAAGGTATCAGGTCTTAGTATCTTGATACATTATTTTACATGGGGTGGGGCAATTAGATTGATTTATTAAGTCAACCCCCACCCTTATACTTATATTACTGGTATAAACACAACTTGATCATAATAAATTTTTAAAAGTTTAATTTTTTCTCATCAATGTTCCTGGTTAATATTAATCTATAGTTCTCTTCCTCTTCTCCCTCTACCACTCCCAGGTTTTGACAATCAGACTATGTTAATGGACAATCTGATTGCTTGTCTTTTCTTAAATCTAATTTTAATGATTTTTTTTTTGTAGCACAGGAACTATCTGACTTCTAAATAGATTTTATTTGTGAATCTGCATGGTCCTGGTGGTTTTATTTTTTCATTCTGGGCCATCTCCAGTTGTCTTGATCTATATCTGGCCATTGAAATCACATGGCTCTGAAGGAGAAAGTGAGGCTAGTCACTTTGCACAGTCCTCCCTCACTTAAATCCAATTCAATTGCAAGTCATGGCATCATCTTCCTAATGTCATGGTCCTCTTCAAGAACAAAAGACAAATCACACAACTACAATTGTTTCATTTGAGGATGTAATTTTTATTCATAATTTAGGGATGCAATTTTAAAATTAGAATTTACTTTATTAATCATAATATTATTGTATCATGAGCTGTAAAAATCATATAAGACTTTTTCCTTACTACGTTAGTTTATTAATTTTTTGTGCTCCAGAATATGACCAATTTTGGAATGAGTTTCATTGGAGCCTTTAAAATTCTTTATCTTCTCATAGTCCTATCTAAAAATCTCTAAAGTTTTATCAAATCCAGATTTTTTTATATTTTTCTTTCTCTTCAAAAAATTATTGTTATATTTTGTTTGGATACAACAGACTTTTTCTAACAAACACCCAAATGAAACCCCTTACAAAATACTTTACAAGGTACTTCTTCCCAGTCAACAGTTTTTTTTAATTCTTAACACTGCCAAAGTACTTTGGCATATTGTTTGCTTTAACAAGTCCTTTAGAAGTTTTCAGTACATCTGGAAGAGAAAGACTCTTTCCAGGGACACACATGACACAGTGAAACAGGGTAAATGACTGAATACAGTGATACAGGAGGTTAGACAGATAAATACCCAGAAGCTACCCAGGCTACACAGCCTTGCCATACCAAGTTCCCATCATTCTCTCTGACTCTCTTGCTCTTCTCATGACAGCGTACTCAACTGTACACAATGAAGACCAGCCTAGAAATACCAGTCCAGCAGTGTGGAGAGGAGAGACGCTGGTGTCCTTGTCAGGGCAAGGGGTAATGGCTGCTGCCTTACAATCTATTTCCTAGCCTTCCTGATTATGGTAACAACAGTTTTCAGACTGACGTTGTGACACACATAATTATTGCTCATTAACTCCTGATGTACTTTGCATCTGGGTTCTAGTTTAGTGTGGAGCCTGACCCACACAGATTGCGTGGGAGCATAGGCATGCCACACAGGCTCCATACCTCCTTTGGAGTCATATGCAAAAGGTCATACAGAAGGTAGAGAAAGAAATTGGGGGGAATTCCTCCCCGATAGACCCAGCAGTTTACTTCTGCACTCTCCAGTACATTTCACAATGAATGGCCCCAAAGATGAATTGATTTGATATTTATGCCAACATTATCCTTCAGTAGTGATCTTACCTAAATATAATTTTTCTCTAATGCAGGTTTGGGTAGAAACTATTAAAACATTTGGACAGCAGATGCCCTTAGGTGCTGTTCCTCTATTCCTGTGTTATTGTTATTCAGTCCATGTCTGACTCTTCATGACCCCATTCTTGGCAAAGATACTGGAGTGATTTGCCATTTCCTT
Source organism: Petaurus breviceps papuanus (assembly GCF_028583685.1). Classification (NCBI taxonomy): domain Eukaryota; kingdom Metazoa; phylum Chordata; class Mammalia; order Diprotodontia; family Petauridae; genus Petaurus; species Petaurus breviceps. Next base: position 2,957,819 of record NW_027186350.1, read on the forward strand.
CTCTAGTTCATTTTAGAAATGAGGAAACTGAGGCAAATAGGGTTAAGTGACTTGCCCAGGGTCACACAACTAGGAAGTGTCTGAGGCCAGATTTGAACTCATGAAGATGAGTCTTCCTGACTCCAGGCCCACTATTCTCTCTTTTGCAGCCTGTTCTATTCCAATATCCATTACCAAAAGGAATGTAAAGTTCTTTGCAAACCTTAAAGCATGATATAAATGCTAGTCATTTTTTTTTAGCCATTAGCTGCTTATTGTCAACAAATAAAATGGAAAAGTGGCATAGAACTGGAAGTGAACAAACACCTTAATTTTAAAAAGTGAGGTGGTGGATTCAATTCAATAAACATTTATTAGGAGATGAGATCACAAAACTGGGAGAGAAAAAAAAGACAGCTCTTGCTCTCATGGAGCTTATAATCTATTAGATTATAATAGAAATAAGGAGATACTTATCCAAATAATTATAAAACAAATTAGAAAAATATTAACTTCAGAGGTAAGCCAAACAAATTGCTCTGAGAGGTCAAGGAGAGAGTGCTAAGTGAAGGAAGATTAGTGGCACTGAGGAGGTGGTGCTTGAAGGATGGGAAAGATATCAAAAAAGTAGAGGCATTGGGGAAGTCCATTTCTTGGGGACTGGTGTAGACACATGGAGGTAGGAGGGAGCAGGAGAACATCAGGGGAGACACAATAGGTCATTGAAATAGGAGCATGGAATATGTGAAAGGGAATACTCTAAAATAAGGCTAGAAAATTGGAATCACATGAGGAGGGCCTCAGATTCCAGTATATGTATCAAACAATAGGTTGATGAATTTAACTTTGTGATGTTGTAGAAAGAACAATAGACTTACAGTCAGAAATCTGGGTTTAAATCTTGTCTCTATCATTAGCTGTGTGACTGGTAGTAAGGTACTCAATGTCTGCAAACCTCAGTAGCCTCATCTGTAAAATGGAAATAATAATACTTCTTACCTACCCTATAGTGTTATTGTGAGGCAAGTTCTTCATAAACCTCATAGACAGGTCGATAGATAGATAGGTAGATAGATGATAGATAGATAGATAGATAGATAGATAGATAGATAGATAGATAGATAGATAGATAGATAGAT
>NW_027186350.1:2958946-2979934 GCF_028583685.1 Petaurus breviceps papuanus
GATAGATAGATAGATAGATAGATAGATAGATAGATAGATAGATAGATGAATGTGAATTATTATTATTATCATTTGATATTGATTCCTGGTAAAATTCTAGAATGCTTTATTAAAGAGGAAAGGAGAACATGAAAAAAGAGAAAAGTGATCACTTAGAGCCAGCATGGGATCATAAAAAACTAATCATACCATCCTAACCTCCTTTCATTTTTCAATACCAATTATTAGGTCTGTAGATCAGGGGTTTGATATGGGCATCGTTTATCTAGTTTTAAGCAAGACATTTGACAAGTTTACCCAAAATTCGTCCAACTTTAGGGCTGAGCTCCTACATTTCTTTCAGAAGACATATGGCATCATTCATGACTACATAAACAAACAAAAAACCAGAACAAAAACCAAACAAACTTTCCTACCCTACTCAAGCTCAAGGAGTACTATCCATAGAGTTTTTCCTTTAAGTGTATGTGATATGATCCTTAATATAATGTCCAGGGTAGAAATTGTGCATTTTAATTAATAGTATTTAGTATTCAAAAGTATCTTGGTTTTATAATGCATTTCTAGTTTTCTCCACAGAAAATCCTTACCAAATGATTTATAGTATTCCTATGGATGAAAAAGAAATGGAGAAAACAGGATTATTATTCCTGTGCTCTGGATATAACTGTGGTATTAAATACAACTAGATAGTTGTCTTCTCTTTTGGTGAGTAAATTTCCAGGCAAGGAGCTGAGCCATAATTAGAAATATAAATACCTAGAGCAAATTCAATTGAGTCAAGCTGGGGAAAGGTGAACAAATTTCTAAGGTATGACTATTCCTATCTGTGCTTGCAATAGACTGGAGAATATGGGTCATGGGACTTGAAAAGATTGAGAACTGGGAAACCATCATACTCAAAAGTGATAGGGCTTGGTGTGGAAAAAAAAGACTGTAAACCAGCCACTAAGGTTCATGGGAGGAGGGGGGAGAAGGAGAGTGACCTAGAGATCCATAGTTGACTAGGATGTGGTCAGAATGAAGTGAGCTTTACAAAAGAAGAGAGGTGGCTACTGAGTGATGGTTGCAGAGGCTAGGTTTAAAAAATACAGTGAATGGGTAGACTAATAGGCTTGGAATCAGGAAGATACAAGTTTAAATCCTACCTTGGACACTTACTGACTGTATGACCCTGGAAAAGTTACTGAATCCTTTTGGGATTCAATTTCTGTATCTGTAAAATGAGGGAACCGAACTTAATGATCTCCAAGGTCTCTTTCATTGATAAATACTATTATTCTGAATTTGTGTGTCAAGAGATGTAAGAAAATGAGCTCTGGGGCAAGGTGTCTTTGAGATGCTTGTGGGGCACGCAGGTAAGTAACTGGAGCCAGTCTTACAAAAGATGGCTATAAACATTCATAGGACTGAAAGGTCAAGTGAATTACCTAAGGTAATTAATAATGGAGTAGAGACTGAATTCAAATTTAGATCCTGTAACTCCAAGTTGTTTCCACTGCACCGAAATGGCTTGAGGGATGGAAGAGGGGAAAATTAGATTTTAATCAGCACCAGAAGATGGAAGAAAATATGAGGGGAAGATATTCAGGATGAAAGGGTGTTTGTAAGAGGAAGGATGATGGAGAGTTTGTAATGAAGAAAGTTTAAGGGGAAGGCAAAGGAAAATGTCAGCTGGGGAGGGCCTGGGCAGAGCTCCTTTTGAGGAAGGAGGAATGATTGGAGCATATTACCTTCCCTGTTGATTCCTTCACTAATCCTGTTCTTATTCAGAGTGTACGCTCTGGTTCAACTTCCTAGAGAATCAATCTTGATGAAGAAGGCAGTCCTTGAGAGGCAAAATGGTCACATGCCACTAGGAATGGATGGCATCCTGTAAACCACGTGAGAAAGTAGAGAAATACCTTCCCCTATTCTTATATCGGTGCCTGGGCCAAAGCCCTGGCCACCTTGTACTAATTCTGGTTTTGGGAAAGAGATTGCACTGGGAATGATGACTTATTTCAGTGTTTCTTAGTCCATCATGAAGTTTTTCTTCATATCCAGCTAATATCTCATTTTTTTCTTCTAGTTTTAAGTACCTGGTGTGTCTTCTATTTTTATCTTCTACTTTTTATTTATTTTGTTCTGTTATAACTTGTTATTTCACCAGTGTGGGAACTTACCATGTGAAAACTCCCTCTGTGAATGAAGATTGGAAATCCATCTGAAACTTCTAACTTCATAGTATCACCAGAGTCCTGACAAGTGACTTCTTTGCCCAACATCACCTAGCTTAAGTGTCTGAAACAGGATTTGAACCCAGCGGCAGACCCAAGGTTGGCATCACATCTGCTATCCCATTATGTCTCTCATTTCCTGATCAGAGATGACTAACCTGAAGCATGGGGAAATATTCGCGCCATAAGTTAGTAATAAGAATTAGGAGTTCTAAGAGTCTGTCGGACATTCTGGTCAAAGAAGTAAGTTGTCTTTCCTCTTCAGCACTGGGATTTAAGAGCCCAAAGATGTGCATTTGGATCCTGGCTTTGTCTCTTTCCCACTGTGTCCTTTGGCAAATAGCTTTCTCTCTGCAGGCCTTAGGTGTAGAGAGGACCCTTATCAATTCTTGACATTCTATGAAAAGGTATCCTTCAGAGGATGGGGAGACCATAACTTTATTCGTAGTTTAGCTCTGTCACCATCTGGTGGATTTTTTGGATAATGCAACACAATTCCAGGAAAGGATACTTCTACTTGCATACCCTTGTAAATCTTCATTCTGAACTCCCTCTTCTGGACACTTTCATGAATGCTTCCTGCCATCAATTTTCTGTGGCTTGAATTATACACTATCATGTAATGTGCACGAAGAATACATTATAAACCCTGTTTCCCTTGGGAGAGGAAAAATGTGATGGAAAGAATGTTGAACTTAGATAACAAGGAAGGATTTGAATCCTGCCACATTCACATATTAGCTAAGGGAATTTGAACAAATCTCATTAACCTCAATGAACCTCAGTTTTCTTAGTCACTAAAGGGGAAAACTAACAGGATTACTGTAAGGAGAGCACTTTCTAAAACTTTATTGATAGAATTTGTTTTGTGAGATGCAACATGGCAGCATGTGAATAGAGAGGTGACCTTGGAACTAGTAAGAATTGGGTTCAGATCCTGAATCTGACACATACTGGCTCTATGACCCTGGGAAAAATCTCTTAACCTCGCAGTGCTCTAGGCAACTTTCTCAGAATATAAATTGCAGAGAAAGTGCCAGCATGCATTAGTAAAGAAGTGCCCTCATTTGAGAGTTTCCTATACCAATAAATCATAGGTCCAGTAGCTATCACCTTTCATATTTTTTTTACATCTTCTTCATATCCCACTATATCCCACCCTTTCACCCACTCAAAGAAGAAACTCAAAACAAAGAATAAGAGAACAGGGGGAAATCCATTAAGCAAAACTAACCAACTCATCAATATTTGACATCCATAGTCCCAAAGGTATGTGAAGAAGAGAAATGTATTCTTTTTTCCAATTTATTTATTTATTTTTAGTTTTCAACATTTATTTTCATAAGATTATGAGTTATAAATTTTCTCCCCATCTTTTCCCACCCCCCTCCAAGATAGTGAACCTACTGTATATACCTTCCCCCAATCTGATCTCTCTTATACCCTCTCTCATCCCCCCCAACTTTCTAGTAGGGAAAGATGGATTTCTATACCCCAGTGCCTGTATATCTTATTTCCCAGTTGCATGTAAAAAACAATTTTTTTAACAGTTGTTTCTAAAACTTTAATTTCCATATTCTTTCCCTTCTTCCCTCCTCACCTACCCCCATTGGGACAACATGCAATTCAATGTAGGTTGTACATGTGCAGTTACGCAAAATGTTTCCATAGTAGTTATATTGTGAATGACTAATTATATTTCTCTCCATCCTATCCCTCCCCCCACTTATTCTATTTTCTCCTTTGAGCCTGTCCCTTTTCAAAAGTGTTTTCTTCTAACTACCCTCTCCCCCAATCTGCCCTCCCTTTTATCATTCCCCTTCTTATCCCCTTCCCCCTACTTTCCTGTAGGGAAAAATACCCAATTGAGTGTGTATGTTATTCCCTCCTTAAGCTAAATTCAATGAGAGTAAGGTTGTCCCATTTGCTTTTACCTTCCTGCTCTTTCCCTCCATTGTAACAGTTTCTCTTGCCTCTTTTATATGAGATAATTTACTTTATTCTATCTCTCCCTTTCTCCTCAAAATATATTCCTCTCTCACCTCTTAATTTTATTTTTTAGATATCATCCCTTCATATTCAGCTCATCCTATGCCCTCTGTCTATGTATACATGTACACACATATATATTTATACACATATACACCCTCCTATACATGCATATGTATATGTGTATACACATATATACATATATTCCCTTCAATATGTATATTGAAATATATACATATAGGGGTGGCCAGGTGGCACAGCGAGTAAGAGCCCCGGCCGCAGGGACTGGGAGACCTGGGATAGGTTCCAGCCTCAGATACTTAACACCCACACAAAATAACTGGCCATGTAACCTTGAGCAAGTTACTTAACCCCAAGTACTTAAAAAAAAAGAAATATATACATGTATATTGACATATACACATATATGTGTGTGTGTGTGTGTGTGTGTGGGTATTCCCTTCAGACTGTCCTCATACTGAGAAAAGTCTGAGTTACAATTATCATTTTTCCATGTAGGAATGTAAATAGTTCAACTTTAATAAGTTCCTTATGATTTCTTTTTCCTGTTTACCTTCTCATGCTTCTCTTGCTTCTTATATTTGAAAGTCAAATTTTCTGTTCAGCTCTGTTTTTTTTCATCAAGAATGCTTGAAAGTCCTCTATTTCATTGAATGACCATATTTTCCCCTGAAGCATTATACTCAGGTTTGCTGGGTTTTCTTGGTTTTAATCCTGGCTCCTTTGACCTTCGGAATATCATATTCCAAGCCCTTTGATCCCTTAATGTAGAAGGTGCTAGATCTTGTGTTATCCTGATTGTGTTTCCACAATACTCAAATTGTTTCTTCCTGACTGCTTTCAGTATTTTCTCCTTGGCCTGGGAACTCTGGAATTTGGCTATAATATTCCTAGGAGTTTTCTTTTGGGGATCTTTTTCAAGAGGTGATCAGTGAATTCTTTCAACTTCTATTTTGCCCTCTGGTTCTAGAATATCAGGGAAATTTTCCTTGAGAATTTCTTGAAGGATGATTTCTAGGCTCTTTTTTTGATCATGGCTTTCATGTAGTCCAATAATTTTTAAATTATCTCTCCTGGATCTATTTTCCAGGTCAGTGGTTCTTCCAATGAGATATTTCACATTGCCTTCTATTTTTTCATTTGTTTGGATCTGTTTTATAGTATCTTGATTTCTCATAAAGTCATTAGCTTCCATTTGTTCCAGTCTAATTTTGAAGGAATTTTTTTTCAGCAAGCTTTTGAAATTCCTTTTCCATCTGGGCAATTCAACTTTTTAAGGCATTCTTCTCTTCATTGGCTTTTTGTGCCTCTTTTGCCATTTGAGTTAGTCTATTTTTAAGGTGTTATTTTCTTCAGTCAGGCTGTTAACTTGCTTTTCATGATTTTCTTCCATAATTTTCATTTTTCTTCCTAATTTTTCCTCTATTTCTCTTACTTGATTTTCAAAATCCTTCTTGAGTTCCTCCATGGCCTGAGACCAATTCATATTTTTCTTGGAAGCTTTTGATGCAGGAGTTCTGACTTTGTTGTCTTCTTCTGGTTCCATGTTTTAATCTTTTTTGTCCCCCCAAAAAGATTCTATGGTCTGATTGCACTTCCTCTCTTTGCTCATCTTGCCAGCCAATTACTTAAGTTTTCAGCTCTTTGCCATGGTAGAACTCTGCTTCCAGAATGGAGAGAGCTGTGTCCCAAATTGCTGGGGTTTTTGCTGTTGTTGTCAGAGCTATGAGGAAGGTGCCCTCTCTATAGTCACCATAAGCTCTGGCATGCCAGCATTCCTCACCCCAGGACCACCACCCATGACTGTGACCCAGATCCAAGCAGATCAAAGAAAGTGCAATTACCCTCTGAATAGTAGCTTGGTCACCCTACAATCTGCAGGCCAGGAGCTTCTGAGGCAGCCATGTAGCAGCAGTGGCAGCAGCTGCAGCCACTGTGCTGCCACTTCTCTCCCTGGGGGCAGGGGCTTGACTGAGCTTTTCTCTCACCCAGTTCCAACAGAGTTCCCTACCAAACCCTTACTTTCTCTTTGGTGTTTGTGGTTTGAGAAGTCCAGAAACCACCAGAGTTGCAGGTGATACACTCTTCTGAAGTCTGAGCCAGCAAAGCTCATGAAGGGCTGTGTTCAGTTTCCAGCCTGGTGCATTAGACCCTTCCCGTTGGCCTGCCAGGCTGCCTTCAGGAGGACATTTTTTCTCTCTGTCACTTTGTGGGTTCTGTAGCTCTAAAGTTTATTTAGAGTCATTTTTTAAACAAGTATTGGAGGTGGTTGGAGTGGGAGTTCAAGCAAATTCCTGCTTTTATTCTGCCATCTTGACTCTGCCCCCTGAGAAATGCATTCTTGTATTTATTTTGGGGGCCAAACTTGATCATCATAATGATACAATGCTCAGTTTCAATCAACCAACCAATGAATCAAAAAAACATTTTATTAAGTACATACAATGTACCAGGCACTGTACATGATGAGAATGCAAAAAAGCGAAACAAACCTTGGCCCTACTGTGCTTATGATTATAATAGGGAAGACAGATCATAGGTGTCTATATACAGAATATATACAAAATTAATACAAGGTAGTTTTGGGAGGCAAAGCACTAGAAGCTGTGACAAGCAGAAGGTGGTGCTTGAGTTGAGTCTTAAAGATAACCAGGGCTTCCAAGAAGCAATGACAAAGGAGCACACTAGAGACCTCATAGTGCAAGGACATGGAGACAGGAGATGGTACACTGGAATTGGGTGAAGAGCAAGTAAGCAAGTATGTCTAGATCCTATAGTAGAGGGGAGTGGTGTATTGGAGGACTGGAAAGATAGGGAAGGGTTGGGTTGTGAAGAGATTTCAATGTCAGATGAGTTTATATCTATTTCTAGAGGTAATTAGGAACCACTGGAGTTCATTGAATAAGACTGTGGGCAGGGTAATATGGTCAGATCTACACTTTAGGAAAATTGATTCTGCAGCTGAGTAGATGGAATGAAGTAGAAAGAAACTTGAAGCAAGGAAACCAATTAGAAGACTATTCAGATCATCTAGCAAGAGGTTATGAAGGCCTGAAACAAAGCGGTGGCAGTGACTGGGAGAGGAAGGATTGTCTATGGGAGATATTTCAAAGGTAGATGTGACAAGATTTAGATTGGATTACAACAGATTGGATATGTCAGGTGAATGTGAGTGAGGAATAATGGGATTTTTTGAGCCTGTATGACTGGGAGGTTAGTGACACCCTCAATAGTAATAGGAAAGGGAAGAGGGAAAGGTTTTGGAGGAAAGATAATCTCTGTTTTGGACATGTTGAGTTTGAGATGGCTTTGGGAGGTCCAGTTTGAGATGTCTAAAAAGGCAATGAGTGATATGTCTGGAGCTCAGAAGAGAGACTAAGGTGGGATATAGAGATATGGTAATCAGTTGTATTGAGAAGTTAGCTAATTCCATGGAAACTGATGAGATCACCAAAGGAAAGGAGAGGGTCTAGGATAGAGTCCTAAGTGTATAACTGTAAGAGAGGGGAAATTTGATTCCCTTCTCCATCACACTAGTTGAGAAAATCACAGAAAGCAAAAAGTGAATAAGAAACATGTCAATAAGGTGGTAATACCCAGTGATATCTTTATAAAGTATGAACACCTTTTTCTGAATTAAAGGCAGTAAACATATTAAACAAGCAAAATTTGAACACACCTTTATAGGGCTTTAAATTGTTAATCTCTGAAGGATTTCATCAATTTGAGTGACTCCAAACTAAAAGTTAGAAGTGAGAGAGAAAATTAGTCTTTGAAAGGGAATTGCTCTTGGGATTTTGGAAAAATTAGATAAGCCTGTGTACTGAGTTTAGGGGAAAACATGTGCTCCCTAGAAGAGTGGCCAAACAAAACTACTGGGTTGTGTAGAGACAGACCTTCAGGCTGTATTCTATTCTCTTTGCTGGCAATAACTAAACTTGATTGATTTGGCAATTTCCTGCCCAAGCAGAATATTCAGATGAGATTAACTACTGAGAAACCATAACAAATATGAACTTTGGCAATTCCTGAGAAGCCAAAGTTAAGACATTCCAAAATGAAAGTTAATACATTCTGTCACAAATCACCAGACATCTTGTTCCTATTACTCATCCTCCCAAACAGAGAAAGTGACCTAGCAGCCTCACCTTATAGTCCAATTGAACTTTCTTTTGCCCTGTAATGTCACCCTAAGGCTGTATAAAAACCTAAATAAGTGTGTATTTCCCTTTGTTGGAGCTGTTACTATCTCCCTGACTACTGTGCATTCTGTGATCCTAATTAAACTTCTTATCTTCTGTTCTTGCCTCCTGACTTAATGACTTCCAGTCAAACTGACTAAGGTGGGAGGAATTATCTCTCTTAAGACTTCTGGGTACAGGAATTCTCCAGTAGGGAAAGAGTGAATTTTTTTCTCCAGTTATGCAGGGTACTCAACTGAGATACATTTAATTTTCTCCCCATAAATTGTAACAACAGGGAAGTATATGAATGAGGAAAACCCAAGTGCTTGGGGGCAATTCACAGCTCCAGAACCATCATTTCTGTTTCATCTTTCTGATAGAAAGATGAAAGACATCTTAGAAAGATGTTTTCATCTTTCTGTCTTAAGAATCATACATGCAAGTGCCTTAATGAATGAGTTGACCAGATGTTCCCATTGCTAGACTGAGTTGATCTATGTAATGTTTGACTGATATCTTTTACTGGACATTGCCCAGTCAAATTAGTCTACCTGCTGGGGGATATCACTAATCTTCCCCTTCCAAGATGTTCCTCTGCTTAGGTCAGAACTTTATGGTCAGTAACCAAATTCTCATCTTCTTTTTGTGATCTGATTAATTACATTTTGTATTATAATCATAGAACAATTCTGCTATCTATATTTACCCAAATAAGAATCTTAACATTCTCTAGTTCTTCAAGTCTTCCTATACAAATAGCTCTGCTCTCCATTCGCTCCTGAATTCAGTGGCCTAATCTGCTTAAACCTAAATAAATAAATAAGTAAAATAATAAAATATAATTAAAATAACCAAATCTCCCTAAACCTAAAAATAGCAGTATCCCTGTTACTTCAGTGTTAATGAGCTGCTGAATATGAAAATGAGGAGCCTAATTTCCCCTAAACCACAGTGGCTACATACAAGATAGGTAAAAGTGAAGGTCATTAGTACCTATGAATCCTAAACAAGCAATTGTTCTACCTATGTTTCTGTCAAATTAATGGGGAAAATTCTTCATACCTCCTAAAGGAGTAATAAAGTACAAATAGTTGTTCTTCATGAGCCCATTTGGGGTTTTCTTGGCAAAGATACTAGAGTGGTTTGCCATTTCCTTCTCCAGCTCATTTTACAGATGAGGAAACTGAGGGAAACAGAGTTAAGTGACTTGGTCAGAATCATAGTTAGCAAGTGTCTGAGGCTAAGTTTGAACCCACGATTTCCTGGGTTGGGTGGACCTGCTGCCCTATAACCACTCATTTTCTCAGTTACTTAGGGAACTTAGTTAAGACACATTTAAGTGGGATTCAACAGAAACAGGGAATTTTCTATCCACAGTAGGTGGCACCAGATAGAAATAAATGTGCCTAGAGAAAGACACTGATTTAGTGTTTCTTTCAATGTTGACTGAAAAGAATTAATAATCAATAGGAAATAAACTTTGGGTTGTTTTCCCAATAATGATAGTAATTTTATCCAGATAAATCAACTAATCTCTCTTGAGCTCAAATACAATTTTTTAAGACAGGAATTTTGTAAGATTGGGATAAAAGGTACAATACATGGCCATAAAATGGGTTAGTCACTAATACAGAACCAAACACTTCACTAAGACCCCACCCACCCTTCCAGGGAGAGATAATACATTGGAATGAGCCTACCAAAATGTTCTGGAAATTGCTGGAGTGAGGGGTGGGGTGGGGGAAGAGATGAATAATAAAAACATGCCTTACCCCTTTATGTGCCTATCACCAGGACTACAGAAACCCTTGCCTCCAAGGCCAGGCTTCCTATTGGTGATACCGTCTTTCCCTTCCAAATTTTAATCAGAAATGGTTAATTAAATTAACATTGCTAATGCTTTTATAAAGATAATTCCTTTGATTCTGAGTTGTAGGATCCCTGGAGCATATGGGTGTTCAGAGAAGACTAGCATCTCTGGTGTGAGGACTTGCTGAACACTTTTCAGGGCTGCTTATTCACCTATGGTGTCTGCCTGCCACCCAATTCTTACCTGTGGCTCCAAGATGCTGTAGCATGTGCATGGACCATAACACAGTAAAACCATCTCACTAAAGGACTAAATCTGGGTGAGGGCAACTGACAGCCTCAAACCTATTGTGAGGCAAGTGGATGTCTACCCCAAGCAGGTGAAGACTTCCCTAGTGGAAGGGGTGGATGAGAACAATTTGCTCCAATGACCACAAAGGCAATTGAAGCAGGTGCTGTAGAGTACTTAGACCTTGGTCAGACATCAAAGACACAGAGGTCACCCACTGCATCCAGGACCATTGTCAATTATCTTGACTTGTCTTGCCATTGGACTTTGATGACCCTGGAAGAGAGAGTGAGACTGACAACTTTGTGCAACTGTACCTCACTTAAATCCAATTCACATGCAAGTCAAGGCATCACCCCCTGATGTCACTGGTACTCTTCAAAAACAAAACATGAACAACAACAGTAGGATCCCTAGGCTGAGATGAGATGACATGGCCTCTGGAAATAAGAATGACGATAATAAGCTCAGGGAATTGTGTTGGTTACAGATTTGGGGCAAAGGGTGATTTCCACTACCCGATATTGTTTCCCTCAATAATTGAGATTTCTAAGTGTGGGGCACAGTAGAAAAAGAGAATGTGAGGAAATATCAATAAAGGCAATAAAATACAAATCAGTTATAAGAGAGAGCTCAACCTGATTCTTCACATGGTTTAACTCCATGAAGGACAGAGAAAGAATAAAGGAGGAAAAAACAGTATATAGCCCATGAATCAGAAAATAAAATTCACAATAGGTTAGAAGGGGAGATATATAAGAAAGAAAACATAGGAAAATATAATAAGCATGGGAAAAGCTGTTGCACACAAAAAACACATCTAAAAAGTAAAGACATACAGAATCAAAATGTGAGCCTGGAACAAAATTTACTAAGCATCATGTCATGTAAAAAGAGCCACAGAATGGAGTCTGTGGAATGTACCAAGGGTGATAGCTGGAGAATGGAGTGAAAGTCTTGGAGAAACGCCAAAGGTGATGGGTGTGGTAGTGACTGAGCTCAGGATTCTGGGGGCACACACTTAAGCCCAGAGGAGAAGTGGGTTTTTTTCCAGGTGTGAAAGGCATGTCACTATTTTATCAGATTCTAAAGGAATTACCTGAAACAGATGAGCCTGTTTGGATTTGGGGGGAAGCAATATGACCTTAAAGTAGAAAAGTCAAAGCTGTTGTCCAGCTACTTTGCTCTGGTTTACATCCCAAGGAAAATTTTCAATAGGAGGAACAGGTCCATCATCAGATACTGGCTGGGGATACATGTTTCACTGTGGACAAATGATGCTGGCCCAGGACCTCATCTGAGCACTTGGGATAGGATTGATGTAGGAAGGAGCGCCAAGAATAGCCTGAAGAATGTCACTGAATTTTTTTTTCTTTTTGGATGGGGGGAAGGTAGGGCAATTGGGGTTAAGTGATTTGCCCAAGGTCACACAGCTATTTTTTGGTGTTAAGTGCTTGAAGTCGGATTTGAACTCAGGTCCTCCTGACTCCAGGGCAGGTACTCTATTCACTGTGCCACCTAGCCGCCCCATAAATGTCACTGAATCTTATAGTGCTTCTTATATAGGAAAGACACCACTGTTATTCTACACATCAAATGACACAAATGGGCAGAGGAGAAGGAAAATCAACTGGTGAATGGTTTGGATCAAATACAGTTGCACACATTAAAAAAAAAACTTGCTTTATTTAACAAACAGAATTCCTTGACTGTTTATGTTGGGTTTTTTTTTTTTGGGTTTTTTTTTTTTGTTGGTCCTTAGCTTTTACCAAATAATTTTGCGTTTACACATTTGCGTTGGTGTGTGAGTGATAGTTTGTGTGTGTGTGTGTGTGTGTGTGTGTGTGTTAAATGTCAGAGGCCAAATCTGAACTCAGGTCCTCCTGACTCCAGGGCCGGCACTCTAGTCACTACACCACCTAGCCACCCTGACTGTTTATGTTTTTATGGATAACACAGTGGTCACCATCGATATCAAATAAATGTGACACATGTGCCCCTCCAACCTGACCCATGACAGTTCCCCCAGTCCCTGGAATGACCTTGGCTGGAATGGAAATTGTCCTGGGCATAGATCTGACTGGAAGTTCCTTCTACTTATTGTGCCCCTTTACTTGGGCATAAACTAAATTAATCCCATCTATGTTAATGCATGTTTTAGGATGCCACAGTCTTTAGGTGCAATAGGAGGAAAGCCAAATAGCACCTGTTATTTCATAGGATTTTTAGGAGACGAGTTCATCTACCTGGATCTTCACACAACTCAGACTTTTGTTGATTCTGAGAATGAAACAGTTGATGACCATTTTCTATTACCAGAAATTCCCTACCCCCACCTTCCCATCAAATGAAGATCCTGAATTGAACCCTTCAGTGGCATAAGGATTCTTTTGCATTGAAAAATATTTTGATAATTGGTGTGGGCTCATTCAAAAGGAGATATTAAAGCCACAGAGTTTACAGATGTTTAGAAGCATCCAACCCACTGGCCTCCATTCATACCTCCAACCAAACCAGAAGTGACCACTACAGGTGCAGAACTCATTGAATCCACTAATAAAGTATTTGAACTTGAAGAAGACTTGTAGATCTTGAGTATGTGACGTAGTACCATGCAGCCTGTATCTACCACTTGGTACCACCTTACAGACAACTTTTCTAGCCACAGTGCCTCAATCACCAAGAGCACAGAACTCAATTTCAATCCAAAATGAACCAGTTACCATTTTCCCATGAGCTCTGTGATAGAGAGACAGATACAGAGGTACAGAGAGAGAGAGAGACAGAGAATCCTATTGCCATATGGTAATCAAGCAAGACTATGATGCACCTTGGTCTTATTTTACAGATGGTGAACCTAAAATAATGGTCTTGATGTCCAGAGGGCACGTCTAGTCTTGTTAAGAACCACTTAGTGGAATGTGGTTACTCTCTCTCTCTCTCTCTCTCTCTCTCTCTCTCTCTCTTCTTGTAACATGTCTCTTTACAAAGATTCTCCTTCAGGGTTGCATCTTGGGAAGCAATTCTTTCTTTATAAAATTAAATTGTCTAGATCAGGCAAAACAAAAGGTCTTGTTAAATTATTTTAATAGGCATTTTGAATAATGATAATTTCATATGAAAACATTTCTATCAAGGGAATTATGACAAATGGATACTTCTTACAACCCCCTTCTTGCTTGGGAGAAGCTGCCTCCCTGCTGTGCCACCATGATGGTTGCATATGATACATTTGACCCTGACTCAGCATCTTTTGCCTTGCTGATTTGGTTCAAGAAATAAAGTCAAAGAGTGGTTTGTACTTTTTTTTTTAAAAAAGCAAAAGTTGGGGCGGCCAGGTAGCACAGCAAGTAAGAGCACCGGCTCCAGTGTTGGGATGACCTGGAGATCGAATCCCAGGCTCAGATACTCAGCACTACACCCAGAAATAACTGGCCATGTAACCTTGAGCAAGTTACTTAACCCCAATTGCTTTAAAAAAAAAAAAAAAAGCAAAAGTTAAGCTCAAAAAACCCCTTGAAATTCACAATTTCATAGAGATAAACAAGGAAACTATAAGAAACCATAGAAAATTATTCAGTGTGAATACTAAACATACATGGAACAAATAACATAATATCTAAACTCATAAAATAAAAATTATTTGAAGAGCATATAGTTGAATATAGCCATAATATTGATAGGAAACTTTAATAATCCTCTCTAAGAGCTGGACAGGTTTAATGAAAAGATAAACAAAGGGGAAAATAAACTATTAGAGAATTTAGAGCTGATATAATTATAATTTTTTCTAAATATGAAAAATAAAGTAGGTATGAGGATTGATATATGAGTATCTATATATTTACACATACATGTTAACATGTATATGTGCACAATACATGTTTTGCCACAGAGTAACATACAACATTATCTATACAAAGAAAAATGATACAATATTAATAATGATAATAATAATAATTAATAATTAAAAATTATAAAAAGGCAGAAATAAAGTAAAAATAGTCATTAACACAGGCAATATAGCCAAAATGTATAGACCTAAATGAAGACTTAATGACACTAAATAAGCAATAACTATGTGAAAGAGAACAGTAAAAATGAAATGACATACTAAAATTTCTAGGATGCCACTGAAATAATCCTCAGAAGAAAAACTACATTTCTGAGAACATACATTAATTAACTAAAAAAAGATGAGAAGTATATTAAGTATGTACTTTTAAAATTGAAAAATAAACAAGTAATCCTAAAATAAATGCAAAGGAAAAATATATGAAAGTCAGAGAAAATATAGAAAAATTTTAAAATAAGACTATAAAAAAGATAAACACAACTAAAAGCTGTTCCTTTAAAAAGATTAACAAAATCAGCAAACCTTTAGTTAACTAATTGCAAAGGAAAAGAAAATCAAATTAACAAAATAGAAACATGAACAAAGTAAAATCACAACAGGGAAAAAAAATAATAATTCTATGTGAAGGCAAAATTAAGACTTTAGAGGAGAGAACTACCTATAAAAATATAAAATACCAAAAGCAACTGAACAATAGACATGTAACTTTAACAATGTAACTTTGGAAAAGGAAATAGAATTATGTGTATTCTACTACAAAAGGAAAAAAAAACCCTGCTGCAGATGTGTGTGTACACACACACACACACACACACACACACACACCTTTATATATGAATTTTATAAGATTCTTAAAGAATAATTAATACGTTAAATAATTCCTTATACCTAATACCTTAATACATTAAATAACAATTAATACTACAAAAGTCATTCTCAAAAATTGATAAAGAAAAACTATAAAACTTCTTTTATAAAATTACTATTAATATCTAAACTAGGCAAAGAATATTAGTTCACCAAATTTAAATATAATCCTACCCAAAAGATTATAGCAACATATTTAAAATTACTCATTATGATCAAGTTGGATTTATGCCAATGAAGCAAGAAGCTTAACCTTTGGAAAACAATTAGCATAATCATATTTTTTAAGTGTCTAAAACCATATACTATTTCAATAGATACAGAAAAAGTCTCTGACAAGGTATATTACTTATTTTATGCTAAAAACCTCTACAAAGCATAAGCTAAAAGATCCTTGTTTAATATGATAAAAGTATATCTCTAAAATTAAAAGATAATATAATATGTAATAGGAAAACACTAGAAGCTGAAAAGCAAGGATACTTCCTTTCCCCTCTGTAATTTGATATAGTTGTAAAAACACTAGCAAAAGCAATAAAGCAAGACAAAGGAATTGAAAGCATAAAGATTGGGAAAGAAGAGATAAAATCCTTTCTCTTTACTGATGATATAAAAGTTTGCTTAGAAAATCTTACAGAATCAGTAATGAAACCAATTTAAACAAGTAATTTGATCAACAAAATAATAGAACACACACACAGATGAACCACAAAGTCATTAACATTTCTATAAGGCAATAGCAAAATCCAGGAGATTTTCTACTACTAGAAAGGTAAGTGCCCTTCAAAATAACAAAATAACTATAAAACACAGAAAAGGAAAATGACAAATGTTGGAAGGGATGTGGGAAAACTGGGATATTAATGTACCATTGATGGAGTTGTGAACTAATATAACCATTCTGGAGGGCAATTTGGAATTATGTCCAAAGAGCAGACTATGCAAATATACCCTTTGACTCAGCAATACCACTACTACGTCTGTATCCCAAAGGGATTAACAAGTAAAAGGAAGGACCTACACACACACACACACACACACACACACACACACACACACACAAGAATACTTATAGCAGCTCTTTTTGTTGTGGCAAAAAATTGGAAATTGAAAGGACGCCCATCAATTGAGGAATGGCTAAACAAGTTGTAGTATATGATCATGAGGGAGTACTATAGGGCTGTGTAAGAAATGATGAGCAGGATGCAAAGTGAAATGAGCAGAACTATTGATACACAGAACACTATATGCAGAAATAGCAATGTTGTGTAATGATCAACTGTGAATGACCTTAACTATTCTCAGCAATACAACAGTTCAAGATAATCCTGAAGGACTATGAAACAAAATACTATCCACCTCCAGAAAAAAAAAAAAACTGATGGAGTCTAAATGCATATTTAAGCATACTATTTTTTACTTTCTTTTGTGTGTGTGTGTTGTTTATTTTCTTTCATAATGTGACTATTATGGAAATATGTTTTGCATGCCTACACATATATAATCTATCTCAAATTGCTTGACATCTCAGGAAGAGGGAGAAGGAAGAAGGAAAGAACAACATTTGCAAGTCAAATTTTTAGAAAATTAATGTTAAGGATTGTTTTTGCATGTAATTGGAAAAAAATAAAAGATTAAAAAAAGATTTTTCAGGCTAGACTTCAGCAATATGTGAACCCAGAACTAAAAGACCAGACTGGTTTCCCAAGGGGCAGAGAAACTAGAGATCCAACTACCAACATTAACTGGATGATGGAGAAAGCAAGGGAGTTCCAGAAAATCATCCACTTCTGCTTCATTGACTACACTAAAGCCTTTGTGGGGATCACAACAAAATGTGACAAGTCCTTAAAGAGATGGGAGTACTAGTTCATCTCACTTGTCTCCTGAGGAGCTTATATGCAGCCCAAGAAGCAAAAGTTAGAACTGAACATGGAATAGCTAATTGGTTGAAGGTTAGAAAAGGAGTATGACAAGGCTGTCTATTGTCATCTTATTTATTTAAATTATGTGCAGAATATATTATGCAAAATGCCAGGTTGGATCTATCAAAAGCCAGAATTAAGGTTGTCAGGAGAAATATCAATAATCTCAGGTATACAGATGATAGCCACCTTGATGGCAGAAAGTAAAAGGAAATTAAGAAGTCTCTTGATGAAGGTGAAAGAGAAGAGTATAGAAGATGGTTCGAAACTTAACATAAAAAGAAAAAGCAAAAAACCTAAGATCTTGGTATCTGGTCTCATCACTTCCTAGTAAAAATAGAGGAAGAAGAAATGGGAACAGTGTCAGATTTTATATTCTTGGACTCAAAGATTACTGCAGGCAGTGACTGCAGCCATGAAATTAGAAGATATATATTATTTTTAAATTAAATAAAATATATATAAAAATGTAAAATAAAAACTCCTTGGAAGGCAAGCTATGGCAAATCTGGACAGTATACTAAAAAAAGAGACATCACTTTGTTGACAAAGGTTCATATAGTCAAAGATATGGTTTTTCCAGTAGCAATGTTAGGAAAGCTGAGCACTCCAGAATCAACGCTTTTGAATTGTGGTGCTGAAGAAAACTTCTGAGAGTCCCTTTGACAGGAAAGAGAACAAATCACTCAATACTTAAAAGAAATTAACTCAAACTCTTCCCTGAAAGGTCAAATACTAAAGCTAAAGCTTAAATACTTTGGCCACATAATAAAAAAGATAGGACTCACTGGGAAAGACCCTGATGTTGGGAAAATTTGAAGGCAAAAGGAAAAGGCTATGACAGAAAATGAGATGCATAGATACTGTCAAGAGCAATACATATGATCTCTAAGGTTCTTTCCAGCTGTAAATCTAAATCTCAGTTTAGTTAGCAGCCCATTCCTCCCTCATTTTTGGTTTTCCTCTCTGGAAAGGGAAGAGGACTGCCCTGATCAGGGCTTTGCTGGCAATGTTTAGCAACTATTTGGGGGTGGAAAGAAGTCGTTAATACTTTCTTAAGTCAAGATAATCAACAAAACAATAAATCGAGCCCTGATTTTTATTGGCAATTTTGGAAGTGTAAATGTGCACATTGAAAATTTAACAAATAACCCTCCCCAGCTGGTTGAAAATGGCTCCAGAAGAACCCTGGCCCTAACTCACCTTTTGAAGATAAAAGCAAACAGAGGAGAAAGTTCAAGTTGAATGGTTATTCACAAGCATCTGGCATCTAACATTTGGGCTTTTGTGATTTCTTAAACTTTGAAGCACAGCTTAGATAAATTGCTAATACATACATATCATGAATATTAGCAAAATTTGAGTTACAGTCTATTATTTCAAGTATTGTCATTCAGTGGAGTCTGACTCTTTGAGATCTCTTGGACTACTGCACACCACGCCCCTCTATCTCCCACAATCTTTCTATGTGTCTAAGTTTATGTTTGTTGTTTCCCTGATACTATCTGTCCACCTCATCCTCCACCATCCCCTTTTCCTTTCTCTTTTGATCTTTCCCAATATCAGAGTCTTTTCCATTGAGTCTTGTCTTTTCATTATGTGGCCAAACTATCTAAGCTTCAGCTTCAAGCTTTGACCTTCCAGTGAATAACCTGAATTAATTTCTTTATGTATTGACTGATTTGACCTTCCTGTCCAAAGGATTTTCTTTTCTTTTTTTGCTTTTTGGAGGGCAATTGGGGTTAAGTGACTTGCCCAAGGTCACACGGCTAGTTTTTGTGTTAACTCTGAGGCCGGATTTGAACTCAGTTCAAATGTGTACTCCTGACTCCAGGGCCGGTGCTCTATTCACTGCGACACCTAGCCGCCCCCATGTCCAAAGGATTTTTGAAAGTCTTCTCTAGCAACACAATTCAAAAGTATTGATTCTGCAGTCTATAAGGAAAGGTCCTTATAGTCTAACTCTCACACCCATACACTGCTACTGGAAAAAGCATAGTTTTGACTAGATGGACCTTTGTCAACAAAGTGATGTCTCTTCTTTTAAGTAAACTGTTCTGATTTGCCATAGCTTTCCTTCCAAGGAGTAAGCATCTTCTAATTTCATGGCTGCACTCACTACCTGCAATGATCTTTGAGCCCAAGAATATAAAATCTGACACTGCTTCCAATTCGTCTCCCTCTATTTTACTAGGAAGTGATGGGACCAGTTACCAAGATCTTAGTTTTTCTTCTTGGGTTTTTGATGTTTTTTTGATGATAAGCCTCAAGCAGCTGTTATACTCTACTCTATACTGTTTCGCCCTCATTAAGAGGTTTCTTAATTCCTTTTTATTTTCTTCCATCAAAGTGGCTATCATCTGTATATCTGGTATTGTTGATATTTCTCCTGGCAACCTTAATTCTGGCTTTTGATTCATCCATCCTGGCATTTTGCATGATATACTCTGCGTATAATTTAAATAAATAAAGTGACAATAGACAGCCTTATCATATTCCTTTTCTAATCTTAAACCAATCAATTGTTCCATATTCAGTTCTAACTATTACTTCTCGGGCTGCATATAAGCTCCTCAGGAGACAAGTGAGATGAACTAACACTCCTCTGTTTAAGGACTTGCCACATTTTGTTGTGGTCCACACAATCAAAGGCTTTAGTGTAGTCAATGAAGCAGAAGTGTTTGTTTTTCTGGAACTCCCTTGCTTTCTTTCATAATCCAGTAAATGTTGGTAATTGGATCTCTAGTTCCTTTGCCTCTTGGAAAACCAACCTGGTTTTCTAGTAATTCTAGGTTCACATATTGCTGAAGCCTAGTCTATAGACTTAAATATAGCCTTGCTGGTGTGTGAAATGAGCACGATTGTCTATTAATTTGAACATTTCTTGTTGTTGCCCTTCTTTAGGATTCAGACATAAACTGATCTTTTCCAATCCAGTGGCTGCTGTTGTTTTCCACATTTGCTGGCATATTGAGTTAACAGCATCATCTTTTAGGGTTTTAAGTAGTTCCACTGGGATCCCATCAACTCTACTACCCTTATTTTTGGCAATGCTTCCTAAGGTCCACTTGACTTCATGCTCCAGGATGTCTGTCTCTAGATTAGTAACCTCACCACTGTGATTACTGGGGATGTGAAGCTCTTTCTGGAATAGTTCTTCTGTGAATTCTTGCCATCTCTCCTTGATCTCTTCTGCTTCTGTTAAATTCCTACCATTTTTGTCTTTTATCATACCCATTTTTGCATGAAATTTTCCCTTGATATCTCTAATTTTCTTGAAGAGATCTGTTGTCTTTCCCATTCTATTATTTTCTTCAGTTTCTTTGCATTGTTCATTTAAGTAAAACTTCTCTTTCCTTGTTATTCTCTGGAATTCTGCATTCAGTTGGATGCATCTTTCCCTTTCTCCTTTACTTTTCACTTCCCTTAGCTATTTGTCAGAGCTTTTCACTAAAAACTGTCTTAGGTAACCCCTGTATGGCTTAGCTCATTTTTTCTTTGAGCTACACAAGCCCCTCTACCATGACAAGGCAGTCATGGGGTAAGGAAAGGAGGAATGGAGGGGGAGAGTTATTTTAAGTACCCTAAGCCATTTTCTTCAGCACCTCAGACAAACCAGGAAAATAAGTCAGCCTTGAATAGCTCTTTGTTGCTGTTTTGCCTAGTGAAACTAATTTTTGTTATTTTAATCTTTCCTTTGATGATTGTCTTTCCGATCTCAATAGCATTATAAACATTAACATATAAACATAATCCTTCCTTGATAATCATGTGACATTGTGGCATGGTTTTTTAACAAAAGGTACAATACTGATCATTGAGATCTGAG
>NW_027186350.1:2980334-3028655 GCF_028583685.1 Petaurus breviceps papuanus
CTCTCTCTCTCTCTCTCTCTCTCTCTCTCTCTCTCTCTCTCCCCCTCCCTCCCTCTCTCTCTGTGTCTCTCTCTGTCTTTCTGTGTTTCTCCATCTCTCTCTCTATCTCTCTCTGTCTTTGTCTGTCTGTCTGTCTGTCTGTCTGTCCCTTCCAGCCCTTTCCTCTTCCTTTTCTTCTCTCTCCAGGCTCCCAGGCATTAAAGAACAGTTAAAGTATCTCAGGTCAGCAGGGTATACATACAGATGACAAAGCAATGGGAAGAGGATCCTCCCCCGGAATTTATACATTTCAGACTTCCCAGTGACTATGGATGAACAGGTGTTGGAGAAGTCCTCTCTCTCTTCATTATTTGAGACACAAGTAGGACTCGTAGAGGAGTTGGCTTTGCAAGGATGAAATCCATAGAGAATTTTGAATCCATTACCTCCTCTTCCATAGCAAATACATTAAGATACTCCCTAGAGGACCAGCCTCATCAAATCTTTTGCCTTCCAAATTTGGTGGTGGTGGGAAAAAGAAATGCCACAAAGAGAGGAAATATGTGTAGACCAGCCTTGTCATGAGATGAGGATTTCTGTAGCATGGCATTGATTTATAACCCCCACCACAGATTTGCACAATGGGTTTTACAAAAGCTTCTTTCAGAATCTCTCCCGGTAAGATATTTGCTCAGACAACACTCCCAGCTCCTACGTCTCCGTATCACTTTCACAGACTATCTTGAATGCACTACCAGTCATACTTCATGCCACAAGAAGGCACAGTCCTGAACTCTGTGGTGGATGATACTATTTCTATCCAGTGTGCCGGAGTGATGGGACCTCTCATCCTATGCCTTACCCTAAGCCAGCTGGGCCACGTTTCCCTCAGTACGAAAGATATGTTTACATCTACAACTGCACCTATGTAAAACATGCCTTTCTTTTCTTCCAGTGTTTCGGTTGCGGAGAACAGTGGCCAGGAAAGTCAGATAGTGGCAGAAACTCGCACAGATTATGTGTTTTATTCCTTCCAGGACAAGGAACAGTGGCTCTGGTCTGGGACAGGAACAATATCTCTGCTCTTGTGGCCACCATTATCCCACAGCACTTGTGGAGTTTGGGATTACATAGTCACCTTGCCTAACATTCAAAATATCAGGTTTTTGTTTTTTTCTTTCACAAAGAAAACAACTTTTAAAGCCACAACAGATTCTTCCCACTTCATAAAGACAGTTAGTAGCTATACTGTCATGTCTTCATATAAGAAAATTGTTCTAGGGGGTTAGGATTTATTCCATGGGCTATTTTTAAAAAATCTTTTAAAAGAAAAAGAAGTAGAGAATTAAAGTTCAAGAATGTACATCAGGGTGGCTAGGTGGCATAGTGAATAGAGCACTGGCCCTGGAGTCAGGAGGACCTGAGTTCAAATCCGGCCTCAGACACTTTAACAGTTACTAACTGTGTGACCTTGGGTAAGTCACATAACCCCAATTGCCCTGCCTTCCCCCCTCCAAAAAAGCAAAAAAAAAAAAAAGAATCAACATCTGTTATAGAAGATGAGGAAGTAGAGATCTGAATTCAATAAAAATGAAGATAAAGAACTTGATAAAAGCCTCCAAATTAAATATATATATATATTAACATTCAGTGATATCAGTACAAAATTGGGCATAGTGTTATTTCTCCCAATTGGAATGTGAGCGGCCAATGTCTTATTTTATTTTTATATCCTAGCATTTAACATAAACCTTGGCACAGAGAAAAAATGCTTTTCCATTCTATTCCATAGAGGAGGTCAGCAAAAAATAAGTTGGAAACTATAGCTTAGGAATTTCACTAAGAAATGATAGAGAGAGAGAAAAAAGAAATG
Source organism: Petaurus breviceps papuanus (assembly GCF_028583685.1). NCBI lineage: Eukaryota > Metazoa > Chordata > Mammalia > Diprotodontia > Petauridae > Petaurus > Petaurus breviceps. The sequence continues at coordinate 2,982,187 of NW_027186350.1, forward strand.
ATAGAGGGGCAGCTAGGTGGCACAGTTGAATAGAGCACTGCCCCTGGAGTCAGGAGGACCTGAGTTCCAATACAGCCTTAGACACTTGACACTTACTAGTGGTATGACCTTGGCCAAGTCAATTAACCCCAATTGCCTTGCCTTCCCCCAGCAAAAAGAAAAATGATAGAGCAGAGATTTGTAGATTGTGAAGAAGCTGCTCATTTGTACCATGAATATTTTCTTTGGGAAAAAAGATGTTGGATATGGTGAACACCAAATAACACACCAAAAATAAAACTGATTATATTTTGACATATGGGAAATGTGTTCTTTAGGTTGGAATCATTTTGTTATGTATAGTCAAAACATTTGCCAGAACAAAGATTAAAATTAATTTTTAAAAATCCCAGAAGAATAAAAATGAGAAAATTATATGGCATATGATCTCTCCAACTCTTGACTGAACTACTTAAGTAAGGCATTATGCCTTTATGTACCTCCATTTCCTCATCTGTAAAATGACAGAATTGCATTAATTGACCTCCAATGTCCCTTTCAACTCTATCTATGATCCTATGATCTTTTGATCCTATTAATGGACATTGACACTGACTATAACTATTTCCTAAAGAAGTGTGGGCAAAAACCATTCCTTTAAACATATGTGGTCAGAGAAATATCAATGAACAATTCTAAAGAGAATAATTGCAACTATTAACAATCATATAAAGTGTTTCCAATCACTAATAATAAGAAAAATGCAGATCAAAATAACTCTTGAGGTTTTACTTCACACTCAGCAAATTTGCCAAAATGACAAAAGATAGGCATACTTGATGTTGGAGGCATTATGTAAAAGCAAGTGCATAGTTCACAGAAACATGAATTTGTCTAACCATTCTGTCAATCTATTTGGAATTATATTGTTGCAGTCCATGGTCTAGGGACACCAACAAAGGCAACAATTCCTAGAACAGGATCATTTAGTTCCAAGTTCTTCCTGAGGGTTCTTTCCCCAAAGCTGGTAACTCAATGTACAATACAGATATCTAAAGGGCAGAAATTTACTCTCTCTACCACAGAAAAGACTAAGAATTCCAAAGGGCACATAAATGCAAAATGTAAAACATCTCAAAAGACCCACAAGATTTATATTCCTCCCAGAAAGGTCAAGACAATTTTTTTGAGACTACTAAAAAGATGTGTCATATTTCCATTCACCTTGGACCTACCGTGTCCAGGCAACTTACAAGGCAAATCCCCTGGATGACCAGGACATGCCTGACTCCCTTTAATTCTTTAGCTCTAGAGTCCTTCTGATGGCAGGTGCTCTTCTCCTTTGACAAGTATGCTTTAGGCTTCTAACCAAATGGCTGTCTGAATGGAGGCAGATTACCTAGCTTCTAAATGTATACAGCAGCAAAAACTTAAATTATTACCAGCAATCAAGAAATACAAGAGAATATGGTGAGTTGACTTCCTCCACCTCAGAATTCTACAAAAAATCAACTAGAAGCCCAAGGGAAAGTAGAAGTCGCCACCGGCAGAGCCATCCATACTGTAGGCAAACAAATCTGTAGTCTATTCGTGCCACCAGAGACAAATCAGAGACACGGGTAGCATTCAAGGTCTATGTTCAGAAGTTGACAGAAGTGAGAAAGCCCCAAAGTTATTAGGAAGTTCCAGGGTAGTCAAAAATCTCTGGAATGATCAGAAATCAATGAAATGACGTTGGAAGCCACCAGGAATGGCAGTGAACAGTACAGCAAAAACTAAGACAAACAAGGCATTTAAAGGCTCTGAGGTACTCTGAGGTACACTGTCCTGAAATTCTATAGGGGCCTTGAATACCCAGCAATCTGAGTTTGAAAGCTCCTGGGAGGCCAACCTCAAGAGGTGGAGGAATCACAGGAAACTAGTTGTCCCATAAGGAGACAAAGAAGGGCCACATCACCCAAAAGAATTGAAGGAGGTGGACTTTTGTCTTTGACACGAATCACCATTTAGTAAATAAGCTAGAGAATTGAGTAAACTAAAAAAAAGACACTGACTGATATAAAAATTATGGATCTCAAGATGCCAAAAACTCACTTTAGAAGGATAAAGTAACTCTGTAATGGTTACAAGTAATAACTAAAAAAAAAAATTTACACAAAGGCTACATGAATACCTATAAAGAAATTTTAAAAAAATAAACACAAGCTCTAACAGAAAGTATTGAAAAGAGAAAAAATAGCTTAGCAGAGGAAGTGGTAAAATCAGTTCTAATTTTTAATTCAATCAAAAAACATTCTCAACTAATCTAGGCACCAGAGCCAAAATGGAGGTGGTTACAACCCCACCCTTACGAATACAATAGAGCAAACCGAACTTAATGATTCAATGAGACAAAGAACTATTAGTACAAAGGCAATGACTGAAAAGTTATAATGTGAGGTATCTATTACCAGAACCAACTGACCTGGAAAATAGATCAAGAGATAATTTAAGAATCATTGTATTTTTGAAAAGTATGGCCATAACCAAACATAGCCAAGCAAAAAACTGGGATACGTATTTCAAGAAGTTATAATAGAAAATTGCTGACATTAAAACCAGATAGGAAAGTAAAAATGGAGACTCCATCATCATCAGATAGAAAAATTTGAGGCTCAGTTCATAGTGGATTTTTTTTTTAAAGATGGGGGGGACCTAGATGTGTTTATAGGAAAGAGAGAAGGAACCTGTAGCTAGAGACTAAAGATCAGTGAGAGAGGGAAAATGATAGTACATAAAACAGCTGCTCAAATTGTACTTTACCAGATACATTGGAAACTTAGAAATTTCTTACTGAAAAGCTCCTATTCTCAGTCAACAAGTATTTATCAAGGGCCTACTATGTACCAGGCACGATGCTAGGCACTGAGGATACAAAGGAAGGTTAAAGACAGTTCTCGCTCTCAAGGAGCTCAAAAGTCTAATGGGGTGAGCGACATTTAAGTAACTATGTATAAACAATATCTATGCAAGATAAATTGGAAATAATCAACAAAGGGAAAGGCGTAATAAAGATCACATGAGAATATATATTCAATGCACTTTGTGAAACCTAAATTTCTATATAAAATTTAGCTATTAATAATTCAATATATTTTATATATAATATTAATTAATTAAATTAATAATAATTGTTTTAGAAATTTTGAATTATTTGGTTTGGGGCTAGGTTTTGCAAACTCTATGCAGGAAGATTACCAAGAAAATTAGTTGTGTAAATAGGTATACTGGAAAGGATTTAAGATTTGGAGTTAAAGAACCTGAGCTCAGTTCTCTTTCTTACTGCCTTTGTGATTTTCAGCAAGTTACCTAATGTCCCTGTCTCAAGGTCCTCATCAGTAAAGTTTTCCTACTTCCAATTTTATTAGGTCTACCTTTTCACATTTGAGGGTAGGTGTAATGGGAATGCAAATTTGGAAGATCTTCCCTGCCCCTAGGTTAAAGTGCACCTGAAGCCTGGGGTGGGAGGCTTGTTTTTCAGTAGATACTTTTTGATTGGCCAGTGGGTCAATAAGGTTGTTACATTCTCTGAGCCAGGAGAAGGCTATATAAGCCCTGATGTGAGGCTTTGTTTTGGGGGCTCACTTTGAGAAGTGTTCTGTGATTTGATCTGTATTCTGAAAAGCCGTTGTCCAGAGGCCCCCCCCTCCCCTCCCCCCGGCTTTGAAAAACCCAGATGTTGACTGGGTATGGATGTAATGGTGGGACAGTTTGGAAAGCTGTCTGCTTGATCTGTTAATGTCTTGATAATTCTGTCTGTATATTTTGAAGTTTGGGGTGCTGACCTTTTTCCCCTGAACAAGGTAAACGATATATGTCTGACTGATTAAAGTAAGCTTGTTAACCCATTTTGAGTTGCTTTCCTCTAACAAAGCAGATCCAAGAACCTGTGTGAGCAGCAAACCCTGAGGACGTGCTTGGGGTGCTTGCTGCTACAGTAGGTCATATCTTTACACAGGTAGACATGAACAAATACTTGTGTCAATATGTGTATATTCATCAACATAAATGGATAACGGAACAAAAATACCTAATTTTTCTAGGATTGGAACTGTGTTATATACCTCTCTCAACTGGACTGTATGTTGTATTAAGTTTATTTTTGCTATGTTAAGCTTTCTAAACTGAGAGTAATTTGGGTTGTTCTGAGGCAGTTAGAGACTGTTTTAAACAGACTGGGACTTTTTTTCTTTTTTGAAATTCTGAAATTAAGGAACTACTGTTGGGTCAACAGGAATTGTGATTCTGTGCCTACTCCCTCCTCCACTAGGTGGTAGAAGCCTAAAGCTGTGTGACCCTGGGAAAGTCATTTAACCTCTGTCTACCTCAGTTTCTTCATCTGTAAAATGGGGATAATAATAATAGCTCCTACCTCCAAGGGTTGTTGTGAGGACTAAATGAGATAATATTTGTAAAGGGCTCAGTACAGTTCTCACACATAGTAGCCATTTAATAAATGCTTGTTTCCTTTCTTTCTTAGGACTCAGGCATATGGTCTAGACTGTTCAATACTGAAGAAGCTTGGCCTCTAATGAGAATACTGCTAGGGTCTCTTCTTCTCACACTCTTTGACTTGTTAAACCACCAGCCCATTGCTCTAGGGTCAAATTACTTAAAGATCAGATTCAGGGTCATCTCTCAGATGGTACTCAATGTATAATATGAATCATGTATGGGAGGTAATTTCTTTCGCCATATAAAAGAAATGCTAACAAAAAAGAATCAGACACATAGTAAGAAAAACAAAACACATAGCAGTGCTTACAGTTGTTATGAAAATTGATACTTAAAATTAGTTATAAGTTTTCAGGGCTACTGATTAAGCATTTTGCATTTCACTTTAGCAAACAAATCCTTGTGATGTCTGCTGCTGAAATGGTCAACCTTTGGCCAGTCTTCTTGTCGGTAGCCATTTGCTGATTCTGTCAGTCAGGTCCAGTTACTGGACCAAGGACCAACAGATCAGTTAGACTCAAAAGGATCACACTCAAGATTAACATTTGGTTACTTAGGGGCGGCCAGGTAGCACAGCGAGTAAGAGCACTGGCTCCAGTGTTGAGAAGACCTGGAGATCGAATCCCAGGCTCAGACACTTAGCACCCACCCAGAAACACCTGGCCGTGTAACCTTGAGCAAGTTACTTAACCCCAATTGCTTAGGGGCGGCCAGGTGGCTCAGCGAGTAAGAGCACCAGACCCAGTGTCGGGATGACCTGGAGATCGAATCCTGGGCTCAGACACTCAGCACCACACCCAGAAATAACTGTCTGTGTAACCTTGAGCAAGTTACTTAACCCCAATTGCTTTAAAAAAAAAAACACCAAAATATTTGGTTACTTACTCAGGAAAGGAAACAGGAGGGAGAAAGGCATTCAGAACCCTAGGCACAAGCTAACTCTATGCGCTACTGCCCTTACTAACTTACACATGGGTAAGGTCACCATGATGCTAGCACAGAAAAGGGCCAACTCTCTTCCTTCTCTCCCTGGAAGTCTCAGAGTCATATGATGCCACATGGAGGGTTCAAAGAAGAAAAAGCCAAATGAGCATAGAAATGAGCAGAATCAAGAGAACATTATATACAATAACAACAAGGTTGTTTCAAGAACAACTTTGAGTGACTAAGTTATTTTGACTATTAAAAATACTCAAATTAACTACAAAGGACATAGGAAGGAAGATGCCATCTACATACAGAGAAAGAATTGATAAATAGAAGTATGTATAGAATGGTTTTACATATGCACACACAATTGTGTCTAATGGAAGCCATATCTAGGGCAGGAGGAAGGGAAGAAAAATATTATGTTGTAACTTTATTGTATATTTAAAAGGAATACCAAGTTGTACATAATATATTTGCAGTTTCATGTACAATCATCTTCTTTCCCCTTTTCTACTATGTTATGGAAATGCTTGTATTATTTCTTAAGTTCAGAACAAAAGAAAAAAAGAAAGCCGATTGGAAACTATCTCTTCTAACATATCACGTCTCACACCCTGTCTGTCATCATGAAGCAGAGGAAAGACCAAGGGACCACGGGAGAAAGGACCAAGGGACCACAGGGAGGAAGGACCCAGGAACCATAGGGAGGAGAGACCAAAGGACCATGGCGGGGGAGGACCAAGGGACCACAGGGGGGAAGGACCAAGGGACCATAGGGAGGAAGGATCCAGGGACCACAGAGGGAAGGACCAAGGGGTCATAGAGGTTCAGGACCAACGGACCACAGTGGGGAAAGGCCAAGGGACCACAGAGGTCCTTGGGGCCACAGGGGGAAGGATCAAGGGACCCTAAACCTTCCCACATCACATTCAGATGCAGAGAACTTTCAGCACCAGCTCCCCATATAGCCAGAAGCTGCCAAGAACTTCATTATGTCCAAATGCCTGGTCATCCATGTCCCTGGAATCCCCAGAAGTCTCCAGGGTGGCTCACCTCACATATAGACCACTTCCAGCTCTGCTATACTAGGGCTTTTCCAAACAGCTTGGGCTTGCTGCCTGCCTTGCCACTGCTTCCCTTGTTTCTCCTCTGAAGCATTGAGAGAGCTGATAGTAGAAAAGGAAACATTGCAGTATATACTAGAATGTCTGTTACTTGCTCATCTTCGGTACCTACACTCCTTTCTGCTCCTCATATTGGTAATGTTTATTATTATATTGCTATTAAATGCTAAATATGGGGGAACCTTTCACAATGAACCCAAGTCAACAGCTAATGCTAAAAACTGTAGACCATGCACCCAAGGTGGTACAGGAGCCTTTTCAAACCAGCTCAAGAGAGTCAATTGTTAAACTTTTAGTGTCAACCTTGGTAATTAGCAAACACTATAAATCAGAGCTTGATTTCTTGTTTTGTTGATTTCTAGACTTAAGAAAGTGATGGAAGCTGATACAATCCATCTTTATAACCTGACTAATGTATAATGTGAAAGTATTTACAGATCCCATACTTGACTATATGCCGCCATGGCGGGGGGGGGGGGGAAGAGGGGAACAAAATATGAAACTCAAGGAATTGTGGAATTGAATCGTGTAAACTAAAGGGAAACAAACAAATTAATTTTTAAAAATTAATTAATTAATTAATTTTTAAAAAGAAAGTGATGGAGAAAATGTTAATAACACAGATCAAAGCAGGCCTGGACACCAAGGCATGCAAAGGCCCAGATGAGGCCTGATCAACGTGACAGCAAGTTGACCCACCAACCACAAGGGCCACTGCCAGGCCTGTCACAGCAGGTCTTGGACTGGATGGAGCAGGGTAAGAGTCAAATGCAGGGCCCCTGCCAGGGGCAGCAGCTACTCCTGGGACTACCAATACACAGCCTAGGAATTTAAAAAGCCCCTATCTGGACTTCCAGGGACCAGGATAGCAGAGCGAACCCTGGCTGCTCCAATGCCCCCCTCTGACCCTGAAAACATAATAATTATTGCCCCAGGGCAAAACTTTAAACAATAAAGGCTTGGGAACCCTAGAGGAAGGGCATGGCTAGCACCCTACCTCAAAATGGGTAAAAAGCAGACTGCAAAGACAAAGACTCTGGAGTCCTACTGTCATGAGAGGGAGGAACCAAATTCTGAGGGAGACAGTGATGATTCCACACCCACAGCTGAATCCTCAAAAGGAAACTGATCTCAAGCACAGAAAGCATTCCTAGATGAACTGAAAAGGAACTTTGAAAACCAGATGAGAGAGATAGAAGGTAAAATGAATAATTCTTCTAAAATCAAAATTACAAAATCAGAAAAACATTACAATGAAGAAAACAGCTCCTTAAAAAGAAAAATGTTTGATATGGAAAAGGAGCTCCAAAAACTAACCAAGGAAAATAATTCACTAAAAACTAGAATCAACCAAATTGAAGCAAATAACTCTATGAGGAACCAAGAATTAGACAAACAAAACATCAAGGATGAAAAATTAGAAAAAGAGGTAAAATATCTCAATGGAAAAATAATTGACCTAGAAAACAGATCCAGGAGGATAATCTGAGAATCATAGGCCTACTGGAAAATCATGATGAAAAAATGAGCCTGGACAACATCTTCCAAGAGCTCATCAAGGAAAATTGCCCTAAGATACTAAAACCAGATGGCAAAAATAGAAATCAAGAGAATCCACCGGTCACCTCCTGAAAGAGATCCCAAATTGAAAAGTCTGAGAAATGTTGTGGCCAAACACCAGAACTACCAGGTAAAGGAGAAAATACTAAAAACGGCCAAAAAGAAACAATTCAAATATTGCAGAACCACAGTAAGCATCACACAGGATCTGGCAGCCTCTACAGTGAAAGATTGGAGGAAGTGGAATACAATTTTTCGCAAGGCAAAAGAGCTTGGGTTACAACCAAGGATCACTTACCCAGCAAAAGTGAACATATTCTTACAGGCAAGGAGATGGTCATTCAATGATATAATGGATTTCTAGACCTTCCTGATGAAAAAGCCAGAGCTCAATGGAAAATTCAACCTCCAATTATGAGATGCAAGAGGGACATAGAAAGGTGAACGAGGAAAATACACACACACACATGCCCTGTTATTTAATAAGAGCAAACTGTTCATAGACAAGCAGAGGGTATGGGTATAAATTACACAAAATGATGATTAAAAAAAAGCTTATTAAGGGATACAAAGGGACTGAAATGGAAGAAGAGGAAGAAAGTGGAAAAGGGTAAATTATGCCACACAAAGAGGCATAAAAACAATATAATAGAGGGAAAGAAAGGAGGGAAATGAGTATTATATGGGCTTTTCTCTCATTGGTTCTGGTGCAAGGAGGGAATAACACAACCAGTTAAGCATAGGACTCTTATCGAGAAGAGACACAAAATGTATCATAATAGAGGGAAAGAGGGGAGGGAGAGGAGCTTTACATGAGATCTGTTCTTGTCAATCTTGGTTCAAAGAGGAAATAACATATTACATTAAGTATAAAAATCTATCATATCCTACAGGTAGCAGGAGGGGGGAAGGGCTAAGAAGGAGGGGGGTTAGAAGGGAGGGAAGAAGTAAAGGGGAAGGGGAGGAAAAGGGAGGGGGGATGATAAAAAGGGAATATTGAGGGAAGCAGTGGTCAAAAGGAAAACTCTTAAGGAGGTGAAGGGAGAAGGGGAGAAAAATAAAAGCATAAACAGGGGAGGGAATAGGATGGAGGGAAAGAGATAGTAATCATAACTGTGAATGTGAATGGGATGTACTCTCCAATAAAACAGAGGTGGATAGCACAATGGATTAAAAACCATAATCCTACAATATGCTGTTTACAAGAAACAATCCTGAAACAGAGGGATACACACAGGGTAAAGGTAAAAGGCTAGAGTAAAATATATCATGCCTCAGCTAAAGTAAAAAAAAGCAGGGGTAGCAATCCTTATCTCAGATAAAGCAAAAGCAAAAATTGGTCTAATTAAGAGATAAGGAAGGAAACTATATCCTGCTAAAAGGTACCATTGAGAATAAAGCAATATCATTACTTAACATATATGCACCAAGTGGTATAGCATCAAAATTCCTAGAGGAGAAGGTAAGGGAATTAAGGGAAGAAATAGATAGCAAAACTATACTAGTGGGGGACCTTAATCTCCCCCTCTATGAACTTGATAAATCCAACCTCAAAATAAACAAGAAAGAATTTAAGGAGGTGAATAGAATTTTAGAGAGGGCAGGTATGATAGATCTCTGGAGAAAACTGAATGGGGATAAAAAGGAATATACCCTTCTTCTCAGCGGTACATGGCACATACACAAAAATCAACCATGTACTAGGACATAAAAACCTTACAATTCAGTGCAGAAAGGCAGAAATATTAAATGCATCATTCTCAGATCATGATGCAATAAAAATCATATGCAATAAAGGGCCATGGAAAGAAAGACTAAAAACTAATTGGAAACTAAACAATTTAATCCTAAAGAATGACTGGGTCAAACAAGAAATTATAAAAACAATCAGTAACTTCATTCAAGACAATGACAATAATGAGACAACATACCAAAATTTGTGGGATGCAGCAAAGGCGGTTCTTAGGAGAAGTTTTATATCCCTGAGGGCATACATGAATAAATTAGAGAAAAGGGAATTCAATGAATTGGGCATGCAATTGAAAAAGCTAGAAAAAAAACCAAATTGAAAATCCACAATTAAATACTAAATTAGAAATAATGAAAACCAAAGGAGAGAATAATAAAACTGAAATTAAAAAAACTATTGAATTAATAAATAAAATTAAGAGCTGATTTAATGAAAAAATAAATAAAATTGATAGACCCTTAGCCAATATGATAACAAAAAAGAAAAAAGAAACCCAAATTATGAGTATCAAAAATGAAAAGGGTGAATCTACCTCCAATGAAAAGGAAATTAAAACAATAATTAGGAATTATTTTGCCAAATTATAGGCACATAAATTTGACAATCTTAGTGAAATGGATGAATATTTACAAAAATATAAGTTGCCCAGATTAACTGAAGATGAAGTAAATTACTTAAATAACCCCATCTCAGAAAAAGAAATTGAACAAGCCATCGGTGAACTCCCTAGGAAAAAATCTCCAGGGCCAGATGGATTTACTAGCAAATTCTATCAAACATTTATAGAACAATTGATTCCAATATTCTACAAACTATTTGGGAAAATTAGTGAAGATAGAGTCCTACCAAATTCTTTTTATGGCACAAACATGGTACTGATACCTAAATCAGGAAGAGATAAAACAGAAAAAGAAAATTATAGACCAGTTTCCCTTCTGAATATAGATGCAAAAATTTTAAATAAAATATTAGCAAAAAGACTACAGCAACTTATCACAAGAATAATACACTTTTATCAGGTAGGATTTATTCCAGGAATGCAAGGATGGTTTAATATTAGGCAAACCATCAGAATAATTGACCATATCAACAATAAAACTAGCAGAAACCACATGATTATCTCAATAGATTCAGAAAAGGCTTTTGACAAAGTACAACATCCATTCTTATTAAAAACACTAGAAAGTATAGGAATAAATGGAGCCTTCCTTAAAATAATAAGCAGCATCTATTTAAAGTCATCAGCAAGTATTATATATAATGGGGATAAGCTAGAAGCATTTCCAATAAGATCAGGGGTGAAACAAGGGTGTCCACTATCACCCCTCTCATTCAATCTGGTACTAGAAATGTTAGCAGTAGCAATTAGAGAAGATAAAGAAATCAAAGGAATCAAATTAGGCAAAGAAGAGACCAAGTTATCACTCTTTGTGGATGATATGATGATATACTTAGAGAATCCTAAGGAATCAAGTAAAAAACTACTTGAGACAATAAATAAATTTGGCAAAGTTGCAGGATATAAAATAAACCCTCATAAATCCTTGACATTCCTGTATATTTCATTTTTTTTTTTTTGCTTTTTTTTGGAGGGCAGTTGGGGTTAAGTAACTTGCCCAAGGTCACACGGTTAGTGTGTGTGTGTGTGTGTGTGTGTGTGTGTGTGTGTGTGTTAAGTGTCTGACATCAGATTCGAACTCAGGTCCTCCTGACTCCAGGGCTGGTGCTCTACTCACTGCGCCACCTAGCCACCCCATTTCTGTATATTTCTAATGAAATCCAACAGCAAGAGATAGAAAGAGAAATCCCATTTAAAGTTCCTGTAGGTATTACAAATATTTGGGAATCTACCTGCCCAAACAAACCCAGGACCTATATGAACACAACTACAAAACACTTTTCACACAGATAAAAATCAGATGTAACTAATTGGAAAAACATCAATTGCTCATGGCTGGGTCAAGCTAAAATAATAAAAATGACAATTTTACCTAAATCAAATTACATATTTAGTGTCATACCAATCAAATTATCAAAAAATTACTTTATAGAACTACAAAAAATATTAACAAAATTCATTTGGAAGAACAAAAGGCCCAGAATATCAAGGGAATTAATGAAAAGAAATGCTAGGGAAGGTGGCCTAGCTATACCTGATATTAATCTGTATTATAAAGCAGCAGTCCTCAAAACAACTTGGTACTGGCTGAGGAATAGAGCAGTGCATCAATGGAATAGATTGGGTACACAAGACTCAGTAGTCAATGGCTATAATAATCTACTCTTTGATAAACCCAAAGACCTTAGTTTTTGGGATAAGAACTCACTATTTGACAAAAACTGCTGGGAAAACTGGAACATAGTATGTCAGAAACTGGGCATAGACCATTATCTAACACCATATACCAAAATTAAGTCTAAATGGGTGTATGATCTAGGTATAAAGGATGATACTGTAAGTAATCTGGGAAAGCAAGGAATAGTTTACCCATCAGATTTATGGAGAGGGGAAGACTTCATGACCAAACAAGAATTAGTGAGCATTATAAAATGCAAAATGGATAACTTTGATTACATGAAATTGAAAAGTTTCTGTACAAACAAACCCAATGTAACCAAGTTTAAGAGGGAAGTGGGAAATTGGGAAAGAATTTTTACAACCAATGTCTCTGATGAAGGCCTCATTTCTAAAATGTACAGAGAATTGAGTCAAATCTGTAAGAATACAAGTCATTCTCCAATTGATAAATGGTCAAAGGATATGAACAGGCAGTTCTCAGAGGAAGAAATTAAAGATATCTATAAGCATATGAAAAAATGCTCTAAATCACTATTGATTAGAGAAATACAAATCAAAACAACTCTGAGGTACCACATCTCACCGGTCAGATTGGCTAAGATGACAAAACAGGAAAATGACAAATGCTGGAGAGGATGTGGAAAAATTGTAACACTAATACATTGCTGGTGGAGTTGTGAACTGATCCAACCATTCTGGAGAGCAATCTGGAACTCTGACCAAAGGGCTATAAATAACTTCATATCCTTTGACCCAGCAATACCACCTCTAGTGTTGTATCCCAAAGAGATCATAGAAGCGGGAGGAATACCCATATGTACAAAAATATTTATAGCAGCTCTTTTTGTGGTGGCAAAGTATTCGAAATTAAGGGGATGGCCATCAATTGGGGAGTGGCTAAACAAGTTCTGGTATATGAATGTAATAATGGAATACTATTGTGTCATAAGAAACAAAGAGCAGATGGACTTCCTATCTACCTGGAGAGGCTTATAGGAATAGATGCTGAGTGAGAAGAGCAGAACCAGAAAAAATTTGTACACAGTTACAGATACAACGTATGTGTGATGACAAACTTTGATAGACCGGACTCTTCTCAGAAATGCAGGACTATAAGGAAACTCCAAAAGACTCATAATGGAGAGAGATGTCAACATTCAGAGAAAGAACTAGAAAGAACAGAGTATGAATGCATATTGAAGCAACTTACCTCCTCTCTTTCTTTTTCTTGTTTGGTTTGGTTTCCTCTTTGCCATTGTTCATTCCATCTGATACAGTCCTTCTTTATAACCTGACCAATGTCTAATGTGAAACTATCTGCAGATCCTATACCTGATTATATGCCGCCATAGGAGGGTGAGAGGGGAAAAAAATTTGAAACTCAAAGAACTGGTGAACTGAATCTTGTAAACTAAAAGTAAAAGAACAAATTAATAAAGACCAAAAAAAAAAAAAAAAGAAAGAAAAAAATAATGCAGATCAAACTTTAAAATAAATAATGTTGCTTTTTTTCCCCCTGGAAAGCTGCTTGTTAAACATTTACCAGCTTGTACCACACATCCAAGGTGAAAAATATTAAACAATGGGATACTTGTACTGCTAACGAAGATCAATGGGGAATACCAACAACTGGATAGCATATGCCACACATTTTGTTTGTTGTTGTTGTTCAGTATTGCCCGACTCTTTGTGACCCCATTTGGGATTTTCTTGGCGAAGATACTGGAGTGGTTTGCCATTTCTTTTTCTAGCTCATTTTTCAGATAAGGAAACTGAAGCAGACAGGTTAAGTGGCTTTCCCAGGGTCGCACAGTTATTACATGTTTGAGGCCAGATTTGAACTCAAGGAGATGAGTCTTCCTGACTCCAAGCCAGGTATTCTATCTACTGGTGCCATCTAGCTGCCTAGTTTACACTACACATCCAGGACACTAAATAGTATGTCTAACTTTAATTGTCCCCTAGTTTTTGTGCTTGGCTACGTTTCTAGATTTTCTTTCCCAGGGCTCTCAAACAAAGCTATCAAAGCAGGCAGAATTCTATCCATGCAGAATAGTCCAGCATAAACTTACAATACCTATCAGGAGTTATATCAAGATGAGCACAAGGTTTATGACACCAGAAATCACAGAGCTTTAGAGGTTACTTGTCCCAGCTCTTAGTCATCTCTCTGATTTATGGGTCAGTTACAGGGCTGATGTATTATTCCCACCAAAGAAAGCTGATTATGCCAGAGCAAAAAATAATTTCTGGAGTAAAAAGCCCTTATAAAACCAGTGTGAGGAGGTATATATTTGATCCCATTTCTGACTTTCTGGATTCTAACATCCCTGGTTGTAGTCTCTGCCTGGTCTAAGGGCAATTACTGAGTTCTCACTAGTGGTTTGCTCTCTGATTTCCACTGGTCTAGAGTTGCCTTCCAGAATCTATTCTAGTTCCTGTTTTAGGCCTGTTTTTACATAGGAGGAAAACTGAGGGTAGGGGTTGAGTGTTACACAAAATCTCTCTCACTCTTAGCACTATTTGTTTTAGTGTTATACAACTTTTCTGAAATGAGTTTTAATGGTAATTTTGTGATCCATAGGAAATAACCCAAAAAGGAAATCGATAGGTTCTTTAGTCCACACTATTTCTTTATTAGCAATTAACCTTCTAACTAAATGATTTTGTGATCAACAAACCACCACATCTGGAAGGGAAATAAAGACCACTGACATGAAACTTACATATCCTGGTAAGGTTTATTGATACATAGTCTTGGCAATCAGCACAGTTCTCAGAAGGGCTAAAAGTGAGATGGGAAATTTCTCAGGCCTATGTCTCAAGATGTCTCTATTAGCTATGTAAAAAGTTACATAAACCTGTGTTCTAGAAGAAGTTAGTGCAGGAATGGAGGTAGCAGCACCATAGATCAGATGGGAGCAACAGCCCTAGTTCTTATCTAGTTATCTGGGCAACACAGAGGCTTATCATTTCAAACCGTCTAGTGGAGGGCAGCAATACCCTGATGCCTAGTGGGGGTTGTATCAACAGATATACCTCATAAGCTTTTCCTTTTTATACAGAAAAGGTTTTATTTCTTTCTCTTTCTTCTTTTTTTTTGAGGGCAATTGGGGTTAAGTGACTTGCCCAAGGTCACACAGCTAGTTTTTGTGTTAAGTATCTGAGGCCGGATTTGAACTCAGGTCCTCCTGACTCCAGGGCCGGTGTTCTGTTCACTGTGCCACCTAGCAGCCCCTAAAGGTTTTATTTCTGATGTGCATTAGGGATATTTCAGTTTTCTAGTTCCCAGGTCGTCTAGAGCGATGACTGACTGGATTGGCTGGTGAGTGTAGGAGTAGAAGTCTCATTTTTTTCTCTTCAATTAGGAGGGAGAAATATCTTACTTATAGAAACTAAGGACCTATTTTTAAAGCTATTTTGTTTGAGCTGAGATAGCACTATAATAACTTGGGGAACAGGACTAGGCCTTTCTAGCAGTTTGGGGTTGTAAGGCAAATTGTAAGGAAAATTGTTAGAAATTGCAATAGACTCCAGAAACTCCCTGTTACCTCAAGGATCAGCTATAAAATTCTCTGATTTCCAAAGCCATTCATAACCTGGCCCTTTCCTAGCTTTCCAGTATCCTTACACCTTCCTCTCCTCCACATGCTTTACAATACAGTGGCCTCCTTGCTGTACCTCAAACAACGTTCCATCTCTGAACTGGGGGCATTTTCACTGTCCTCCTTCCTCATCTCAACCTTCTGGCTTCCCTGGCTTCCTCCAGCTCTCAGTTAATGTCCCACTTTCTGTAAGAAGCCTTTCCAGATCTCCTCTAATCTTTGGGCCTGCCCTCTGAGAGCATCCTCAATTCATCCTTTACGTATCCTGTTGGTACATAGCTGTTTGTGTGTTCTTTACTCCATCCAATTATGAGCCTGTGAGAGCAGGGACTGGTTTTGGTTTTTTTGATTAGTTAGTTTGTTTTGCCTCTTTTCACCTCCGGTGCTTTCCACAATGCCTGGAATATAATGCTTAATAAATGTTGGCTGATTTTATTTGACTCAAGCATCACCCACCCCCATATGCAGTTTATTAGTGCTCTCCCATCCTACTTTGCATTTATTCTTTATAGTCTTATACATGTACATGTTGTCTTTCAAAATAGAATGTAAGCTCCTAGAAAGCCTGCATTGTTTCATTTTCATTTCCTTTTCTGTCTATGTATCCCCAGTACCTAGCTCAATGCCTAGCACCTGGATAAATTCCTTTTGACTGATTAATGCCCCAAACAGAATCTACTATCTTCTTCCCTGCTCTTGTCAACCCTCACCTTTTCCTAAATTCCATTTTCCTCTGGAGGGCACCACTACCCTGCCAATCACTCAAGATCTCAACCTCACTGTCATTTTTAACTCTTCATTCTTCCTCATCCTATGCAACCAGTTACCAAGTCTTGTTGATTCTACCTCTATAATATTTCCCTCATCTAACCCTTTTTCACCTCCCATGCAGTGACCACCCTAATTTGAAGTCCATCATTATCTCTCTTCTGGAATATTATAATAGCCCGCTAATTGCTTTCCCTGACTCCAGTTTCTCTCCAATCTATCCTCTCACAGCTGCCCATTTGATATTTCTAAAACACATAATTGCCCTGTTGCTAAAGAACCTCTTGGCTCAAGGAGAAAATACAAACTTCTCTTTGGCATCTATAGCATTTTACAAACTTTCTCCAGCCTACATTTCCAGTTTATCCAACTCGCCTTCATTTCCTCTACATTCCTGCCAAATTGGCTTACTTTTTGTCAATGACATTCTATGTCTGTCCCTATGACCTTGCATCTGCTGGCTTTCATGGCAGGAATGCACTCTTTCCTCACCTCTGCCTTATAGCAGCATTAAAAACACAGTCCTGGAGCCATTTCCTAAAAGAATAGCAATAATTTTAATGACTAATAAAAATAATAATATGCTTCATATGTCTATAAATTGTTTTGATTCCTTCATTGGAAAACTGTTCAAATCCTTTGACCATTTATTCATTGGGGAATGACTCATATTCTTGTAGATTTGACAAAATGCTTTATATATCTGAGATATAAGACCTTTATTTGAGAAACTATTTATAAAAAATCCCTCCCCCCAATTTTTTGCTTTTCTTCTGATCTTGAGTACTTTTGTTTTATTTGTACAAACCCTTTTTAATTTAATGTAATCAAAATTATCCATTTTACACCTAATTTTGCTCTCTATCTCTTGTTTATTCATAAATTGTTTGCCTATCCATAAGTCTGATAAGTAATATGTCCCGTATTCTTCTAATTTTCTTGTAATATCTCCCTTTATATTTAGGTCATGTATCCATTTTGACCTTACCTTAGTAAATGGTGTAAGATATTGACTGACGCCCAATTTCTACCATACTGCTTTCCAGTTTTCTCAACAATTTTTACCAAATAATAAATTCTTATCCAAATCTTAAATCTTTATCCTTGTCAAATACAAGGTTACTATATTTATTTGCCGTTACAAATTGTATGTTTATATACTACATATTTTTATATTTACATAATATATATTATACAATTATAAATTAATATATTTGTATATTATATGTTCCATTGATCTGCCTTTAACCAATACCAGATAATTTTGATGATTACTGCCTTAGTTTAAGATTCAGTACTGCTAAACCTCCTTCCTTTACATGTTTTTTCATTAGTCCCTTTTCATGTGCACTGATCTTTTTTATTGTACTATATTATGGAAATGCTTGTTTTATTCTATAAATTTAATAATAACAACCACTAGCATTGCTTTAAGGCTTTTAATGTGCTTTATATATGTGTTGAATGCAACTGACTATAAACTGACCTTGCCTGATCCCAGAACTTCAAATTGCCTGAGGTCAGTGTAAACCAGTTAAAAGAAGAACTCTCAAAACTAGTTAAAAAAAGAAAGGAGCCCTCATCCAGACTAGATGTTACCACTCCCTAGCCTCCCTCACCTTTCTCTATGGACTTTCGGGTTTGTTTTGTTTTGTTTTGCAAAATAACTTGCATGATAGCTTTCTAAAGTTGGATTTCCCTTGGGACTCCCTACTTGTTATAGTGACTTTAACCTTGCCTTTCCCCACCTCCTCTCTGGGGCACTACAGTACTTTGGAGCTGTATGGTGGCCCCAGATTGCAATTCCCTTGCCTTCATTAAAGATCCTATTTTTGCTACTTCGAAAGTATACTTTATTTCAAGTTGATATAACTAATCTCATTTGATCCTCCCTACAGGTTAAAAGAGAGGTGTTATTTTCTCCATTTTACAAATGGAAAAGTTGAGGTTGAGAGAGGTTACAGTAACTTGTCTAGGGTCACACAATGAAGTAAAAGCATGGGGCAGGATTTGACCCTTAGTATTTCCAGATTTCAAATCCAGCATGCTATTTGCAGTACCACCTAGCTGCCTCAAATTTAAAGTTAGTTTCACTTATATAGTCTATAGACTAAGAGAGACCTCCCTTATACAGTTCCTGAAGAACAGAGTTAGTATTCAGGGAGCCTAATCTGAATTCTCTAGTTGCTTGGTGCTTTCCCCCTCCAAAATTTACTTTGTTTCAACTTTAGAATATTTTCTATTTAATTCTGGGTTTTGTTTTCCCCAATATAATAAAGTTATTTAAGGGTATTGATGCTTTCATTTTTTCCTTTATATCACTAGTACTGAGCACATAATAGTTTCTTAACAAATACTTTTTGAGTGAATGTAGCAGCTCAACAATGGTTTGTATTCTTGTTATTTTTTTATTTGTTATTATTTTTTAAGACTGACTCTCCTTACCTCTCATATGCTAGAAGCACAGGTGAAATACCCAGCCAGATACCTCTCTGATCAAGCATGAGATTTTGCACTGCTTGGTTTGCTCCCTAAACCTGTTCTCTCCTTCTTAGGCAAAGAGGTGTCCTTAATTCCCCATATTAATGCTGAACTTAATGGGGATACCCAATCAACATAGCCTAAAGCAACTCAGAATGACCAAGTTCAAGAGATCTGATCACCTCAGCCTCCTTAGGAGCCCAGATCATGGCTGTCTACCACCTTGCCCTGTTGTTAAACATCATGTTGTCAAAACACCATAAAACACAACTACTTATAGTAAAAAAAAATGGTTGTGGTCTATAAAAAGTCACAACAGAAAAAGAAACCTGTTGTCTAATTATCCTAGAAAAGAACAAAATCTGTAGAAGAAAAAAAGTTTTTCTATTGCTCCTTTCAACGTGACAGCATCCAAAAGTTGAGATCCTAGACTAACAGGTCCCTGGTTGCTACACACATCAACTCTGAGGTGGAATGGAAAAAGTTTGAGTGGAGCTGGTAAGCCAATAACCGTATCTCTAATCCCTTTTAGCATCCAAAATTGCTAGGTTACCAAAAATGAAGTAAAGGATTGTGTTGTTTTAATCTTTACTTATGTATTTTCTTCATTAGGAAATTTTAAGGAAGAGGGACTGACAACTGACAATTAGGTGACTTTCATGCTGTATAAACAACAATTTAAGCGGTATCAGTGATAAGTCATCCAAAGAAAATGAACTGAATTCCAGAAGAGAAGGGACTCTAACATTCAACAATACCAGCTTTGTTCCTTTGGGACTAACAAAGACCTTTAAAAGATGGCCCTCTGGACCTCCAAAGCTCAGAAGAAACCAACACAAAAATGCTGCTGATTCTTCTTTTTGCTGCCTTGCTGGCCTTACCATTCTCTGCTGAGCAAGAAGATGACGATGGTAAGCCTTGAAATGGTACCAAAATGTTGAAGGTGAGAGTCTGCTTTGGGGGTGACCTGCCTACAAGGTAATGAAGGGAATTGGACTGGCCATAATCTGACCCAGGGGATCTATTTGTCGACAGAGCTGACAAAGAACAAAAATTGACTGTGGAATAGCTCTTATTCCTCCTAAAGTTTCACAGAATGTTTAGTAAGAACTGGAAGGACCCTGTGCATCCTCAGATCCAACTCTTTCATGTTTTATATTTCTTGTTCATGGTTTCCAAGCCAATCTATGTAGTTTTCTTAACTTCCTTTATGACTCAGCTCAAATCTTGCCTTTAGCAGAAACTCTTTTCTGTTTTCCCTCCTCAATCCCTACTGTTTGTGCCTCTCCTGTTATTATTACCTTCCACTTGCATTTCAAACATCTTATGTGTACAATATTTTATATGTTGTCTTCCCTAATAGAATATGAGCTTCTTGAGAGCAGGAACTATGGTATTCCTTTCTTCATATCCCCAGCACTTGGCACAGTTACTGTTCATAGTAAGAGTTTAAAAAATGTTTGTTGACTACTTATGAGATCATATAGGGCTGTTACTTAATCTTTGGGGAGTCTTAAAATTTAAGTGACTAGAAGTATCTGGAAACCAACATTCTTTGCCTCCGTATTCTTGACTCCCACTGGCATACCCATTCTTACAATCTGGCATCACCCAACTGAAATTACTCTACCTAAAGTTACCAATGAGTTCTAATTGACAAATCCAATGCCTTCTTCTTAGTCTTTATCTTTCTTGACCTCTCTGCAGCATTTGACACCATTGACCACCCCCTCCTTTTAGATGCTCTCTGCCCCCCAGGTTTTCATGACATGGCTCTCTCCAGGTGCTCCTCCTACCTGTCTGGAGACTCCTCAGTCTCCTTTGCTGGACCATCATCAGTATCCCAGCCCTTACTGTGAAGGATGTAAAGTACTATCTTATGGAGACAGATAAGATGATCAAAAAACCCACCCTCTCCCATTTGACCTTACTTATGGTTATCAGCCAGTTACACTTTCCCCAAATTGCAGTCAGAGAATATAGTGAACAAAGGTAAATTTTTCTCTTTACAGCTTCTACCTATTGTTCTGCCACAGAGCAAGTTCACTCTCATTTTCAAATGATAGACCTTCAAATATATGAAGATAGATATAATTTCACCCTCTCTTCTCTGCTAAACAGTTTCTTTGAATCAATTCTTCATATGAATATACTAAAGATTTTTCAGCATTTTGGTTGCCATTCTTTGTATCATCAATGCTTAGTGCTTGGCACTGAATAATCAGCTAATAAATACTAGCTGATTTAACTTACTTGTCCTTTTCTGGGTGCTGCCCTACTAAACTGTAGGACCTAAACCTCAATACAATACTCCAAATGTGATGTGACTAGGGCAGGGTACAGCTTGAACACTACCTCTTTATTATAAGAACCCATGCATCTCAGTGCTGTCCAATATTACATTAGTGTTTTTATTTTTTTGACTGCCAAATTGTACTACCAACTAATGTGGTTCTTGTAGTCTGTGGAAAACCCCAAATAAATTTTCACACAAACTATCTAGGTATGCTTCCCTTATGAAGCCAGTTTTTTAACTCAGAATTAACATTTACACCTATTAAATTTCATCATGTCAAATTCAATCCAATGTTTTAGCTTATCAAGATCTAAATTAGATATTGACTTCATAGTCCAATGTCTTATCTATTGGTCCTAGATTTATGTTATATCCAGATTTAATAAGCAAATGATCTTGTTTGCCTGTGACATTGTGCTTGCTATGCTGAGCCCAAAACATTCAGAACCTCTTAATGAGACAATCACTAAAAAGGATTCTGTCAAATTATCAACACATAAAAAAGTAAATGAATGAAGAAAGGCTGTTGTCTAGATTATGCCATGCTGTTAGATGGACAACTTGTAGAGCAATCGCAGATCAAAATTGCAAAATGGACAATAAATTGAGTCCAGAACTAAATAGGAAGAAAAGAATAGCTTGGATTGCATTTCAGATATTGTATAATAATTTTAATGATCCCAAGTTTTTGCCTAAACAAAAGTCCATTTTTAAAAGCACCAAAATCCTTCTGGTGATGTTATTTATATGATCATGTTGTGCAATATTATTATCTCTAAGGAATTAAAGTTATAGGTCACCCAAAGTCAGAGGAGAAATTTACAGTGGATATGGTTGATAGCAAATTACCAATGAAAGATTGTTTGGGAATCAAAAGTAGCTTAAAATATTTCATCAGAAATCAGCAACCAGAAAGGATGTGGACAAGTTATATATAAGTGAGGCATTATAGATGACTAGTCAATTTACTCTATCGCTACCCACATAATGTCAAGAGGTCTAGAGAAAGGCCTGTGGATGGAGCCCTTGGGGAAGATTTATGGGAAGATATGTACAAGAGTTATAAAGAATTGGGACCATTGGAGGGAGTGTCCAGATTATTTAGGTCATCCAAGATTTAAGATTATCATAGATCCATCCAAGTATTTAAATATTAAAGTAAATGTATATCTATTATTTTGATTAATAAAATACAAATTTATTAAAAAGTGCTACTGAATTTGTAGTAATTTATGTAATTTTTTATTTTCTAAATCAATGAATACTAGTAGTGTAACTATCAATTATCATGTGGAGCGAAGGAAGGAAACAAGAATTTATTAAGTGCCTACTCTTATACTCATACAATAAGCAAAGTGCTTTTTAAAAATATTTCATTCTATCTCCACAAGAACCCTTGGGAAGAACATGCTACTATTATCCCTATTTGACAGTTGAGGAAACTGAGACAGACAAAAGTTAAGTGACTTGCCCAGGGTCACAGGGTGAGCTGTGGCCAGGGTTACCAGAAGCCAGATTGGAATTCAGGTGATCCTGATCCTGACTCTAGGTCTAACACATTGTCTAGCTGTCTCTAGGTAGGTTTCACAAAACTTCCAAAAGTGGGTCCTCAGATTTGAAAAGGTTGGAAATCACTCTCCTGTATATTGAAGATTTCTAAGATCACTAAAATGGTTTCAGTTTATGCTTTGATGACATTGTCCATCCCTCTCATCAATGTCTCTCTAACTGTGACAAATGTGCCCTGCTGAGGTTTTTGATGCATCATATTAGAAAGTACCATGGATACATTCACAACGATAAGAGGTCAAGAGTAGGATGTGAAGAACAAGTAGGGAATTTGGAAGAAAGGGTACATTTGGTCCTAGGACAGGGCTGCTACAAAGGAACAAAATGGTACAAATGAGGTAGGGAAATGTAATGCCTCTATCTCAAAATCAGAGTAGAGGCTATGCATGAGATGAAGAGGGAAAAAAGGCAAGTAGCAGTGTCTGAATTGTTCTTTAAAGTTTATCAGGGGGAAAAGGCAAAAGACAATTTCCTAGGGTTTAGAGAGACTTAACTGGTTGGCAGGGAAGAGCAAAAGACATAGGAGGAAGAGCTGGAACATAAGATGGTTGTCCAAAGGGTGGCATCAAAAAGGGGGTCCAATGCAGTATATTGTTCTTGGGAACTCACAAGGTAAACTGTTCTAAGAATTCCAATTCTACTCTAATGCCATACATCCTACTGATCTCTTCAATATAAATCTAGAGAATAGTAAAGAAGAAGGGAAAGGATCCAAGTCTATTCTCTGGGAGACTCAAAGTGAACAGAATGTTTTAGCAGCTACATCCTAAAATTATTTCTCTCTGGATTTCCCTTTTCTGGTGGATCAAGCACAACCACCAAGCAATGTGGCAGTTACAATAATTGAGGAAACAATCTGAGCAAAAATCAATTTATTAATTGTATAGTCAGCATAAATGGGTCAGTGGACTCCCCAGTCAGTCCAAAGACCCCTAATACAGAATGAAGCAGATTTTTAAACAGTAAGCAATTAACCAAGCAATTAATTATGATAAAAACAATTAACCAGGATACGAAATTAATCTAATTTCTAATTGGAGTAAAAATTAGAGGCTTTCCAAGTTGGGAGGGGGAAAGAGTAAGTTTCAATTAAGTTGGGAGGGATTTGAGGAGGTTTTGGAGTCCTCTATTTGTAGGTCCCCCATGATCAAAAGAAATAAATTTCCTGTTACAGCAGGAGAGGTGTAAGACTGAGGAGCAGAGAAAGGAGGAGGAGGGGGAGAGAGGGAGGAAAAGAAGGAGAGAAAGTTTATTTAGCAGCTTATCTAGCAGTGTGAGATAGAAAAGCCATAGTGGCTTAACTGAGTAGATGGAAGGGGTTGAAGAGGAGTAGGAAGGACAGGGCATAAAAAAGAAACCTATTTTAGGGGAGATGGGCAGAAACCATCACTTAAAGCTGCCCAACAAAACCAATAATTCATCTGATCAGAAGAAGATTTTTCAATAGCTAGAGCCTTAATTTCTTCAATTTGCAATAGTGAAAAGATCCATATTGTGGCCAGAACAAATGACTACTTGAGTTCCTGGCAATTTTATACCAAATATTACACAACTCAATTACTTACTGTTTGTTCATTCCTATAACCATTGGGAGCATACCTATGCTATCAAAATTCTATCTAAGGGAGAATCCATAGATATCTTACTATTGCTGGATTCCTGGCAGGGGGAAGGGGGGGGAGGAGGGGGAGAAATAGTCTAAAAACCAAATCTTAACCCTAAAGAAGCTCACTCCCTGGGGAAACCTAAATTTGAACCTAAACCTCTCCCACTGGTGGGGCAAAGTCAACCCAACCTCAATTTCCCTTGTCCCTAGGGCAAACATAAACTTCCCCTATCCTATCCCTGGGGGAAACTTGGTCTAAACTCTAAAGAATTTGAGATTTGACATTTTTATATATGTATTTTGTGAGTGTGTGTGTGTGAGTAATCAGTTTGTCAAGCAGGCCATATTTTTCATCTTGTAAGGGAAAAAAAATGCTCCCCAAAGTGTAATAGGTAGAACACTGGTAATGAAATCAAAAGACCTGAATTTAACACCCACCTTTGATTTTTATTTGCTATCTGACACTAGGGACAAGTTACTTCCCCTGTCTAGATCTGAATTTTAGCATCTGTGAAATGAGGACAATAACATTTAAACCATTTGCCTCACAGGATGATGGCGAGTAAAGCATTTGCCGACCCGAGTTCTAGAAATATGTTGCTTTTGTTGTTTTGCTTTTTGTCAATGAACCTAATTCAAATCTGCTAAGGTATAGAACTCATGGGATTTTTTAAGGCACTGACCAACAGACTGGCTATCAGGATGACCCTTGCCAAGTTCTAAAATAAATCAAAGCCATGAATTGAGGAATAAAGTATCTTTAATTGAGATACTTGCCACCCTGGGGAATGTCCAGTGGATTTTCCAGCTCCAAGACCCATGCAAAAGCTTCTTATACTTTTAGGAGGAGAGGGGGAGGGGGCAGTATGAGGTAAAAAATTCCTGGTTATGAGACCCCAGTGGCCTTTGGCAATCCGGGCAAGGGAAGCCACTTCATTCTGGCTGTTTTGCCCTTTATCCATGAATCCCAGCAGAAGAGGGGCAAGAACACTAGAAACAGAGATCCAACTTGAGCTGGGCTCCCCCACAAGGCTATATCTCTGAATGGGGGGATATAAGGTGTGATTCAGTTCAACCTAATCAAGAGTAAATATCTTAAGAACAGGAACACACAATGCTTCTTGCCTGCCTCTTCTCAGCTCCTTCCCCGTTGAAAGTGAGAGGCCACATACTATTTTTTGCTTTGTGGTCTTTGTTGGCTCTGAAGGTCAGTGGTGGGATTACTTTTTCGAAAGAGTCAGTTTTGAAGCCAAGAGCTCTTTGTCTTTTTTTAAAATTATTTTTGTCTTTGTCTTTTAAATAAATAGAAAAGCCACCTCAATCTAGTCAAAATTCAAAACTTTGAATTAAGGAGGTCCTTACCCTTTAAGTAAGTAGGAAGCTGTACAAATCCTGTCAATACCTCTTATTAGGACCCACTTTTCTGACTGGAGCCAGCAGAAGAGAAGATGAAGTATGATAAACATTTGATGCATTTAAAATATTATTCTGAGAAGAGATTTATAGTCACACTAGAATGACAAAGGGTTCTAAGACAAAAAGGACTAAGAATCCTTGTTAAATCCTTTAAGCTGTTGTTGTCTCTAACTTGCTAGATGGAGAAGTCAGAAAAAAATTATTCTACTCTCCTTACTCTGCAGATACAAATCCTGGTGTGTGTCCTACTGACCTATTGACCCAAGATATGGTCAAAATACCAAAAGTCATCAAAACTGTCTTTCAAAAGAGTTCCTTTGCCTGCAGATTGCCACGCTGTACTAAAGATAAGGACTGCAAAGGGAGTAAGAAATTATGCTGCAATGTGAATGATAAATGCATGGTGTGTATGCCTGCCATCATGATTGATATGAATCAATTTTTATGAAAAATAATGAGCACAAGTAAGTATCTGCAATGGGACAGCTTCAATTCTTCCCACATGAAATCTACACAAATTCTCCCCTTCTCCTGTCTTTGTCTTATTTATCCCTGTCTCATATTTCTTTTCTAGCTAATTTCTTTGCTTCTTTTAAAAAATGATTTTCCAAAGAAATATTTACTTCAATGGTATAGTGAGAACAAATAGGCAAACACCTGGGGACGGTGGGGTAAGGAACATAGTCCCCTCCAGTACTATCTCATTCCCTGGGGAATGGAGGAAATCAACAAGCACAGCTTAGTTCAGTTTCTGTCTGTTACAGTCCCACCAAGTTCCAAAGCCTTCTTTAGCCTTGAGTCTTGGGCACCCTTGACTTTTCAGGGCTTCTCTGCTGGGGCTGATTGCAACATCTGGCCTGGAATTCTGCCTCCAAGGTTACTATGGGATCATTCTGATTCTGGGGATGCTACCCACCTGTGCCTGGAACTGAAAAGAAGAAATGAAAAAGAGCAGAATAGATTTCCAAGTCCATTCTTGGAGCCACAGGGTAAAAGGGAGAGGGTAGAAAGTTGTCCTTCCCCTCCCTCCCAGTTAATTTCATAATATCCATGCTATGGGTGAACAGGACCATCATGCTCCTGGATGCCAAAGGAAAAAAATTTCAGCCTACATTCTCAAGCAGGGACCCAAAATCTTTTTGTGTGTGTTATGGGACCTTTTGGCAGTCTACTAAAGTCTTTATACTACTCAGAATAGTGTTTTAAAATTAAAATACATAATTATGAAGGAAACAGTTATATCAAAATACAGTTATCAAAAAACCTTTTTTAAACAAGTTCATATATTTTTTGCTAAGATACCATGTTCTAGAGTATATTAATACTCCCACTACATCTTATTTTCATATTTACTCTCATATTTACTGAGAATAAGAAGTTTTCCTTTTCTTAACATCTTCTCTCCATCTCTCCGGACTCCCTCAAACTGAGATGATTTCTCTCCATTAACCTCAAACTGATAATATTTTTCAATTCCTGCCTTTTGACTTTTATTTCAGATGCTGAATGAAGATATGGGAGCAGTTGGATAGGCCACCAGACTTCTTTCCAGACACTACTCTTTTTCAAATTTCTGTTCTCATCGATTTTAATCAATGAAAAACTTCACATTAATAAACAAATCAGTATCTATCAGCAAGTCTTATGTATCTATTTGAGGCTCCTATTTCTGAATCCTCAAGGTGTTCGTCTTCTGAATGAGCTTCTGGATGAAGGGAAAACTGACTTTGTAAGAGATCTGGGCAATAATGAATTAGTGGGAGAACCCTCAGCTTAGTCAGAAGATTGGCCAGGATTTACAAAACTGGACTAATTTCTGGGAAGAGGAGAACACTTACTAGATAAACATACTGACTATGATCTGAGTGACTTGTCAAGGTTCTACTACCTGTTTTTAGTTGAAAGTTTGTCTTGTTCTTGCTGGTTCTTAGGTTTTGTTTTGTCTTGTGACATAATTTGATTTAGTTTAATATTTCATTGTATATTGTTCTCACCTCCTAATCCTTGTCAGTGAGAAAATACTCAGTATACTTCAACAAACATTTATTACATGCCCACTATATGCAAGGTGTTGAGCCTGGGTACACAAACATAAAAAACTCTAATAATATGGAGGGAGCACATCGACCAGGTTGACCTGGTCTTTCTTTCTGTCTCCTTACTGTATGTTTAACATAGAATTCATACTACCTAATGCTATGGTGTATCAGTCACAGGATCTCTTACAGATCCTGTGACAGCTGTTTGGGGTCCAAAATCTTATACTAATATAAGGTAGTGATCCTGGAAATAGAGGTCTTTGTGATCAAAGAATTGCAGGATGGAAATATAGGTTTCAGACCATCCTCCCAATAAAAGTCAATCATAGATCCTGGTGTCCCACAGATACCCTTAAGCCCAAATATTCTTCCACTCTATTCCCCACATCCATTTTACATGCTCCCAATCTCCTTTATTCTGAAGCTAGGGTCACCCCTAAAGGCAGTTATAATCTAATCCTACTCAGGCACCCATAACAGCAGAATCTGGGCAGGAAACACTGGGAAAATTCTTTTCACTCTACATTATGCAAATATATAATCAGTTGCCAGAATTTGTTTCTGCCTCCACAATACCTCTTTCATGGGTCTGTTCACTCTACTCACACAGCCACTAACCTACCTCACCTCTCACCCGAACTTCCTAATAGCTTCCTAAATTCTCTCCCTTCCTCAACTCATTTTTTTATATTTATTTACTTTTAGTTCACAACATTCAGTTTCATAAGCTTTTGAGTTCCAAATTTTCATCCTCCTCCCTCTCTTCTCCCCCTTCCCCCTCGCCCCCCCACCATGGCAGCATGCAATTGAATATAGGTTCTACAAACACCTTCACATTAAACATTAGTCAAATTGTAAAGATTATAACCAATGTGATGAACAATGAAATCTCACCTGTCAGACTGGCTAACATGACAAAACAGAAAAATAATAAATGCTGGAGAAGATGTGGGAAAATTGGAACACTAATGCATTATGGGTGGAGCTGTGAACTGATACAACCATTCTGGAAAGCAATTTGGAACTATACCCAAAGGGCTATAAAAATGTGCATACCCTTTGACCCAACAATGCCGCTTCTAGGGCTATATCTCACAGAGATCATACAAGTGGGAAAAGGACCCATATGTACAAAAATATTTATAGCAGCTCTTTTTGTGGTGGCAAAAGAATTGGAAATCAAGGGGATACCCATCAATTGGGGAATGGCTAAACAAGTTGTGATATATGAATGTAATGGAATACTACTGTGCTATAAGAAATGAGGAGCAGATGGACTTCATAATAACCTGGAGAGACATATAAATTGATGCTGTATGAGGGGAGCAGAACCAGGAGAACATTGTACACAATTACAGACACATTGTATCTGTGATGACTTGACTTTGATAGACTGGGCTCCTCTCAGCAATGCAGGGTTATAAGACAACTCCAAAAGACTCATGATGGAAAGAGCTATGCACATCCAGAGAAAGAATTACAGAGTCTGAATGCAGATGGAAGCAAACCACTTGCCCTCTCTCTTTTTTGTTTTGTTTCTTTCTCGTTGTTCATTCCCCTGCCTCAATTTTTTTTTCTTTTTGGAGGGCAATTGGGGTTGTGACTTGCCCAGGGTTACACAGCTAATTTTTGTGTTAAGTGTCTGAGGCCAGATTTGAACTCCGGTCCTCCTGACTCCAGGGCTGGTGCTCTATTCACTGGGCCACCTAGCCACCCCATCCCTGCCTCAATTCTTTCCCTTCTTCAGTTCATTCTTCATACAGCTGCTGTGGTAATTTTCCTGAAGCGTAGGTTTGACAATGTCACTCCCCTACTTATTAAACTGTAGCAATTCCCTGTTGACTCCAGGAATACATATTATTTCATCATTTTTAATTCTGATTTTTCTACAAGTTTTATAATACATCATTAGTACAGTAGTACATTAGCTAATTTACAAATAAGTAAAAATGCACATTGGCATCTAGGTTTCTCAGAGCTCATGGCCTTGGAATAAGGAAGCTTGAGTTCAAATCCAGCCTCAGAAACTTACTAACTGTGTGACCCTTGGCAAGTTACTTAACTCTATTTGCCTTAGTTTCCTCATCTCTAAAATGAGCTGGAGAAGGGAATGACAAAACGCTCCAGTATTTTTTGCCAAGGAAACCCCAAATAGAGTCATGAAGAGTTGGGCATGACTGCACTGAACTGAACAATAACAAATATACACATACTGGGTCTTCATACTCAACATTTTTTTTTACTGATAGAAGTGCATGATCCAAAAAGTCTGAAGACCACTGGTATAGGTCAGTGTTTCTCCAAAAGTGTCCTGAAGAGTTTTTTGATGATCTACCATAAAACTACCTTTTGACATAGAAAAGATTGTTAGTTCTATCCTTGAGACACAAAACTTCCCTCTTGGCTGAGAGTCCTGGAAAAGTATGGGAAGAAGGTGAAGGGGGAGAGGAGAGAAAGGAAACACAAAGAAATCCTAAACCTATATAATAGGTCAGAATTTCAATTGCCCAGAAACTTATGTCTGTTGCATTTAAATGTTCAACATTAACCAATTTTTCATGGCAAAGGATACTATGGTATGAGCAAAAAAAATTTGACAACCATGAGTCCTGGCTAATACTTCTCCCCATCCTACTAGACTCTGCCTTTTGTCCCCCTGTGTTTCTCAACCTGGGGAACACGTTGTCCTGATTGGTGAGTGTGAGAACAAGCTCACATAGTCTAAAAGATTTGGTTGGCCCCAACCATGCTTCTCTAGCTATGTTCTTCTCATCCACACCACTATCATATGTAACACCCACTCCTTTCATCTCTTTCTCTGGAAATCATAATCAAATCAATGCTGTCTTTGCTACTGGAAAGAGAGTATCACACAACTCCCTACTTTCCTATGACTTTCCAAACCCCAAAATACCCTTCCATAACTACCAATCCCCAATATGTATCTTCCTCTATTAGAACACAAGTTCTTAAATTAAAATACTAACAACAATAAAAAAAGAACATAAAATTCCTTGAAGACAGGCACTCTCATTCTCTTACACTTGTATCCAAAAGCTTAGCACTGTACTTGGTACATAGTAAACATTTTCATTAATTCACTTTTCATCTGTTCATTCAATCAATCAATTAAGTATGGTCAGTCATATAATATATTGTATAAAACTTTAACCAGAACAGTGTAAGTAAATCAAGGGAAGTTGCTATCTCTATGCTTGCCATAAGCTTTCCCCAGTCCATGTGATCCTCTTCAGACTAGGTAACAGCTTTCCTCAGTGTCAGGAAGGTCCAAAACCCCAAAGTTCAATTTCCTCTAGCCACTCATAGTGGATTTCCAATTGCCCAGAAACCTATGTCTGCTGCCAACTAAATGTTCAGTGCTCCTTGATTCCTCATGACAAAGAATACTGTAGCAGGAGTAAATACAGTATGACAATCATGAATCTAGGGCTAATATCATACCTTAAAGAATTATTCAGATATTTTAGGTAAAGCACCCAGGATTTTTAAGGGGTCATATTAAAAATTTCAAGAAGCAAATAGAGGACATCAAAAGTAGTTAACTGCTTAGAACACAGAGTATGTTACTGATATCAATATTTAAGAATTAATATTCCCAAATTGCAATGTAATGTATAACATCCCATTTTCTTTGTCTATGACTTTGCATAGGCTGTCTGTCTCCCAAACCTGGAATTCTCTCCCTCCTCACTTCTAATTCTTGAACCCTTGTTATCCTCTAATCCTCAGCTCCAATGCCACCTCCTTCAAGAAGCCCTCCTGATCCCCCCACCCCAAGCTACATTCTAAATCACTGGGTATTTGTTTTACATATGACCTATATTTACTCATCTGTGAACATGGTGCCTCCCCCTAGTAAAATCCAAACTCCATAAGGGCAAGGACTGTCTCATTTTTGTATTGGTATCTCCAAGTGGCATGGCATCTGACACATAGGCTTATTGATTAGTCACTGACAGTATAACAATAAAGATATAGTCCCTGTCCTTTTGGAACTTGCAAGTTATAACAGATATACAAATGACTACAATGCAAGACAGGTTATGATGAATGCAAAGTGCTCAAGAAAAATTTAGGCAGGAGAGAACTTAATAGCTCATCTGTATAACCCTGGGCAAATCACTTAACTGTTCACATCCTTAGTTTTCTCACCTGTAAAGTGGGACCATGTACTTTGTAATACATTTTGAAAAAAAATCTAATGACTTTTATAGACAGAAGACCTACCAAAAAAGTTGCTGGGGACCCTACACCCTCTAGGAATGGTTCTGTCTTCATTCATCTGCTGCTAAGTCAAGGAGCGGCCCTATCAGAAATGCTCAAGCGCTGCTTTTTGTTTTTTAAATCAAAACCCTTAAAACTCAATGGCAGTGCCTGTTCTACAAAAATATAAAACACTTCATAAATAGATGGGGTCTGAATGTCTCAAAGCTAGTCATGTGAAGATGTTGTTTTCAGATGATCATGATTCATTCCAACTGATCATTTGATTCATGTCTGACTCTCTGTGACCCCATTTGGGGTTTTCTTGGCAAAGATACAGGAGTGGTTTGCTATTTCCTCCTCCAGCTCATTTTATGGATGAACAAGGTTAAGTGACTTGTTCGGGATAACACAGTAAGAGTTTGAGAACAGATTTGAACTCAGGAAGAGAAGTTTTCCCAATTCCAAACCCAGCACTCTATGGCGCCACCTAGCTGCCCAAAGCAACTGAATCATGCCAATTCTCTACCGCTGTTATATTATAAAGGAACTTCTTGCCTTCTTTAAGGTGATATTAAAGGAAAAAATGTTCAGAAATCCTATAATTAATATTCTGTTTCAGAGTGTCATTTTTAAATGGTGAAAGAGCTTTGTTGGATATTTCAGTTTATTCCTGCCATTTTAAGTCTGTTGTAAACTGACTTAACCTTCAAGGAATGTGTTAAATCTGGCAAAGGCCTTCCTAGTTAGTTCTCTCCAGTGCTTTAAAATTTTAAAGATACTGGGATGAGTGTGCAATAGTTTTCTACCTTAACTGTCTTGTAATGTGTATGTTTGTATGCATATGTATGTATGCGCACAATAGGAATAATATACACTAGTTTCCCCTCCTTTCTTATCCTACTCCAATTTTTTTTTTTTTTTGCTATTCAGTTGTTTCAGATAGGTCCAACTCTTTGTGACCCCATTTGGGGTTTTCTTGGGAAAGATAATGGAGGGGTTTGCCATTTCCTTCTCCAGCTCATTTTACAGATGAGAAAACTGAGGCAAACAAGGTTAAGTGATTTGCCCAGGGTCACATAGCTAGTAAATGTCTGAGGCTGGATTTGAACTCAGATCTTCCTGACTTCAGACCCAGAGCTCTATCTACTGAACCACCTAGCTGCCCTTCCCTGGATTAGTTTTCCCTAAAACCCAACAAATCGGTCACTGAGATTCACAGGCCCCTACCCCTTGGCAGTTTCTGGCTATATTGATGGGGTTTCCTGGTCACCCTAAGAGAGGGCATAAAAAAACCCTAGGAATTTGATCTCCTAGCCTCTCTCAGGCAAGCAGGACAATTTTGAAAGTAACAAGTGTAATTTCAAATATGTGTGTTCACATATATATATATACATATATATATGCAAACTAGCAGTGTGGGATATTCACAGTTTTATAAGTAATTCTCTTTTTTGTGTTTTACTTCATATGTTCTTTTTATTTTTGTTGTTTTTTCCAGAAAAAATTTAAATAGAAGTAGTCCCCCTTTTTCTCCAACTGTGTTACCTTCCCTCTAAAGTTCACGTAGACCAGATCATGCCAGACTAATTTCATTTCTTTTTTAGTTTAGGGTAATACTGCAGGCATGTTATTATTATCTTTTTTAGCAGGGAATTTGATAAAAGACTTATGACATCCTTATGAAGAAGAAGGAGAGATGTAGACTAAATCAGTCATGTCAACCTCAAATAGAAATGGATCCCTATGTTTTCTTTTTTCTGCACCATTTTCTTTACTGCTTACATAACATATTAAAATGGATACAATAAACCCCTTTGAAGAAGTAAGGTAGATGAAAAGCCTTATATTCAAGTTCCACATGATTTTAAGATTCTGATTAGTAGAAGAATTCTGACACGAGAAATGGAAACACCTACAAAAGATGTGATGCATTTTTCATGCAGCATACCTGAAGCAAAGTTACACATATTCTACTTCATGGCACAAATGACCACAATACAAGTCTATCTTTGCATATGGAGAGCTATACAACTATAGTCACTATGATAAGATATTAATTAGCCTTTTCATATACATACACAGTTAGAATTTTGATATAAACATATCAAACATATAAAATGTGGGAAGACAATTTTGAGTTGCATCAGGGTTCCTTTTCATGACGTGATGAGATAAGGGATTTGGCATTTCCAGTCTTTTTTTTCCATAACAGTCCCACCAATAACCTCCAAAGGTGAGTGTTATACAATACTGAAGACCATGGAAAAATAATCCAGCCATCTTGATCTGTATCCTAACACCAAAAAATATCTGTCGACCTCTGTAAGACAATGCGATGCATGTCATGACAATGCAACCATGAATGAAATCACCAAAAGCAATCTATCTGTTCTCTTCCTTGTCCATCAAACTTTTGGATAAGGATATCATGAAGTTGTTCAGATAACTGATAACTGAAACCTGATAATGCTAGCTTTAGTTCATTTTTGTCAGTCATCCCAGAGTGGTCTCTATCATATGTCTGGAAAACATTCTGCCGATCTGGAAGAGATACACTTCCAAACTCCACTGAATTCAGTAAAGTTCACTCCTGCTTTGTTATCCTGCTCAAACATCCATATGATTGATCTGACACAGATGTGCCATTGGATAATGCTTGTTGAAGTACATAGTCAGATATTACTTCACTCCTGTCTTTATCAACCCACTGAAAGACATTCCCCAGGAAACTCTGATTTGGGAGGGACAGGGCAGCAGCAGTTCCAGGGCCAGAGCTGTCCCGGGGCAGCTGTCCAGTAGTGGTAGGTGGCCATGGGCCAGTGGAAGTAAGGTTACAGATGACAAGTGGCGGAGTGTGAACTGAAGAGAATCAGTGGATCCCTATGTTGCATATTGATTTAGGAAAATACAAATTAACTATGCTTCGTCTATTTTTTAATGTATTCTGTTATAAATATTTCCCAATTATATTTTAATCTGGTTTAGGCCAGACTTGGGAGTCTTGAAGGTAGCTTGCAGACAAATAACCCATTGTGAATTTGAGTTGTGGACTAAAAGACAAAGCATTTAAGTGCAATAACAACTGAGTGAATAGAAAAAAGAGTGTTGATTGATGGATTCATCATCATGGAGGCAGGTCAATAATGGAGAGATCCAGCAATCTGCCATTAGCCCTATTCTTTTCAACATCTTTACTAAAGACTGAGATGAAGGCATAAATGGCATGTGTATCAAGTCTGCAGATCAAATGAACTTGTTAATAACAGAGACCACCTTGTATGGTAAAATCAGGTTTTTGACTTGCTAGAAAGATACAATGTCTTACAAATAGCCTTTTTTAAGAAAAAAAATCTGCACAAATACAAAATGAGAGAAGCATGGTTAAACAACAGGTCACGTGAAATAATGGCTTTAATGTTTTAAAGGACCAAAAAACCAATATGGATCAAGAGTGTGGCAATTTATCCCTCCTCCTTCTCCTCAAAGGAAAAAAAAATCGTGAACTGATCTTAGGTTTCAATCATATTAATAATATCCATAGTTCATATAGTGTTTTAAGATTTACCCATTGATTTGTATAAATAATTCATATCTAACTTACACCTCAAGCATTCTTTAGCAAAGGAAGTGTGAGGAAGGCTAACTCAAGTATTTATTCCCATTTAACAGATTAAAACATAGAAATATAGGATGTAGAAGAAGAGAACCACTAGTTACAATGTATTCAGTCCTGGCATCTGACCATATCGTAAGGTAAGTACTGTGCTTAGATTTGGGCACTGGTTCTAAAGGAGGTCATTGACCAACTAATGCTCCTCAGAAGGGAGCTATCAGGATGATGAGATAGAAAGTATAATGACAGTCATTGAAGAAGGTGGGAACATTTAGCCTTGAAAGATAACTTGCAGATGACAATAATTTCTCCTCAAGTATTCAAATGCACTGTTATGTAAAAGAAGGATTTGAATTGTTCTGCTTGGCTTCAAAGGATGGGATTGGCAATGATGTTGGGAAGCTGTAGAGAAGAAGCTATTGCTCTGGGAAAAGGAAAAATTTCCTAGAAAGTATAGTTGTCCAAAAACAGAAAAGGCTCTCTGGGAATACACTATGTTGCTCATCTCTGGACGTCTCCAAGCAAGAAGAAAGGAGGGAGTCGGTGCTTCTTAAGCATCTATTATGTGCCAAACTGTGCTAAGGGCTTTACAAATTTTACTCCATTTGATCCTCACAATAGCCCTGATGGTTGCTATTATTGGCCTCATTTTATCATCCAGGAAACTGAGACAGACAGAGATTAAGTGACTTGCCTGAAGTCACACAGCTAATAAGTGTCTGAATTCAGATCTGAATTCAGGTCTTCCTGACTCCAGGTCCACCGTTCTGTCCACGGAGCCCCCTACTTGCCTAAAGATCATGTAGAAATTTTCAGATCATATATTTAGAGCAAAAGAAGGTCATCTAGACCAAGACTTCTTAATTTTTTTTCAATTGGAGAATTTTTCCTGTTTAGTGTTCAGTGGTGTTGCATGGCCTGAGGGCATGCTCAGTGCAAAGTGCACATGTTTTGTGTTCAGAACCAAGGCCTTTGCAATATAGGCAAGGGCTGCCAGAAATACCTCTTTATATAGTTTGACATTTAATTAATTTTTGGTCATTTCACATTCAGAAACCTTTTGCTGTTGCCAAATTTTTTGTGGCCCTATATGGATCATGACCCACTGTTTAAGAAGTGCTTAACTAGACCAAATTTCTCATTTCACTCATAAGAAAAATGAAGCCTGGAAATGAAATAATTTACCTAGGAACACAGAGGAAAGAAAGTAAGGGTGTTGGGATTCAAATTCTGATCCTTCACTTCTAAATCCAAGATTTTTTTCTGCTATACCCTACTGCTTCTTGAACATTCAATAATCAGTAGCTGCAACACAGCAATGTGGTTAAGGTGGTGAGAAGAATGATGGAGGATGAGGAGAGGACATTTTTGGTAGAGGTGCCTCTCTGGTTCAGTCCATCCTGAAAACAGGAGCTCATTCAGAGTTATCATGAGTAATTATGATGGAGTGCTTGGGTGCTTGTGGTTGAATCCCAATTCCAAGATCACATTTCTCCCTAGCTTCAGAACAATATCCCTGACAGTTTTCTCCCCAGTCCAAGAACACTATGCCTAGCAATGGGACCCAGGAAGACAAACTACCTTTCCCCACCCATCACAAGAACAAGCTGACCTCTGAAGAAACTCTCTTGCAAAAATAGGACTATCTTGTAACCACAGAATTATTGTGTATTGTTTCCCAAAGTTATCAAATTCAATCTAGAGGTCAAGCTCTAGACAACTCTCAAAGCTATCTTGCTACAGACATAACTGATCAAAAATACACCCCTGAGGAAATCCTTCCACTGGTTTCCAGTAGTGAATGACACCTGTGACCAAGGTTGTAAGGTACCACCTAATCAGCCTATCTGCTAGATAACCCACTACTTTTTCTGTATAAGTTTAAGTATCATTCCCATCATTGCTACTTCTATCCTGTGAGAGTAAAATAGAGCATCCTCACCTCAATGATGAATATTCTCATGCCTAGAATACACTTCACATCCAATTGACTCAACTCCTGTATATCATCATCCAAACCCTAACCAACCCAAACCCCCTTCAACCCAATTCCTCATCACCATTCCTCTCAAACCTCTTACACCAAAGTTTCATCCTAACTCCACCCAGCCTTTCCACTGTGCCCTCTGGAATGCCTGTTATATAAGCCACAAACTTGCATTCATCTTAAATCTATTCCTTTTCCACTCCTTTCATCTACTATCTTTTATGAAACCTGGATTTCCCCTGATGACATAGCCTCCCTGGTCACCCTTTTCAGTACTGGCTGTATCCTTACTAATTCTCATCTGCTCACTTATCAAGATAAGACAATTGGATACTGCTTGATCCCCATCATCACTTCCACATTCTCCCCCTTCCTCTATACCTGTTCAGTAACCTCTCTTCCCTTGAGGTTCATGCTCTTCACATATCCCACCTGATCAAACTCCTGGTAGCTATTGTCTACCTCTCCTTCCAGGTTACTCCCCTTCCTTCCTCAGTGAATACGTGGCTTACAATTTTTCTTTCTGCTCCAACTCCTGCCCTCATTCTAGAGGACTTCAACATACATATATATTCTCTTTCAAATACCCTAACAATTCAGTTCCTCAACCTTCTCATCTTCAATGAAGTTTACTCCTCCACCCCAACTCAGTTACACACAAAGATGATCTTTCCATCACCCACAAATATACTACTTCCATGTTCAAGATTCCTGAAGTCCCCTTATCTAACCATAATCTATATTATCCCTTTTTCACTTTTCACTCTGCCTTCCCTCATATAACCCTAATCTGCACCTTGACCTCCAATCCCTTGACCCCTTAATTCTCTTCCAGGCCATCTCCCCTCTTTTTCCCATCTTAACTTCTAGTGAACTAATTCAACTCTGTGTGGTCCTCTTCTCTTGAATCCCTAGCCCCCTCTCATATTGCTGATTGTGCTCAGTCAAGCCTCAGTCTTGGATCAGTCTCATCATTCATTGACTTCATGCCTATACATATGCTGCTGAATGGAGGTAGAGAAAATCACATAACCAGTCTACTGGGCCCATTACAAATTTATGTTATATAACCTCAACTGCACTTTCACTGCTGCTAGGCAATCCTATTATACCTCCCTTACCAGCTTACTATTCTACTCTTCACAGAAGTTCCTCCAAACTTTTTATCTCTCCTCAAACTTCCCATGGCTCCCTCTCCCCCTACTCTCTGATTGCCTCACATTTTACAGAAATAAAAAAAAAAACAACTTTCTCTTCTCCCCTCTTCCTTATTTCCTTTCACTTGGTACCTCACTACTCTTTTCTTTTTCACCCCTATTTCACATGATGAAGTGGACTTCCTTCTTACCAAAGCTAATCCCTTTACTTATTCAAGCACTCCCATTCCATCCTTTTTCCTCCAACAGATTGCACCCTCCATCATCCCTACTATTTCACTTATTTTCAATCTCTCCTTCTCAACTGGCTCATTTCCTACTGTCTACAAACATGTCTGCATCTCCCCTATCCTGAAAAAATCCTTACTTGATCCTTTCACCCCTGCTATCATACTATATCTCTTCTGCCCTTCGTAGCTAAACTCCTCAAAAGAGCCATCTGTGATAGGCCGCTACCACTTTCTCTCCTCTCCTCTCACTCTCTTTTTATACTC
The DNA here is from genome assembly GCF_028583685.1 of Petaurus breviceps papuanus. Classification (NCBI taxonomy): domain Eukaryota; kingdom Metazoa; phylum Chordata; class Mammalia; order Diprotodontia; family Petauridae; genus Petaurus; species Petaurus breviceps. The sequence goes on from NW_027186350.1 coordinate 3,021,581, forward strand.
TTATAGACTGGCATCATTCCACCAAAACTGTACTCTTCAAAGTTACTTATGATCTTCTAGTTGCCAAATTCAATGGTCTTTCTCAGTCTTCATTCTCTTTGACCTCTCTGCAGTCTTTAACACTGTTGATCACTCTCTTCTCCTTGCTACTCTCTTCTGTCTAGGTTTTCGGGACATTCCTCTCTCTTAGTTTTCCTGCCACCTATTTGATGGCTCCTCCTCCATCTCCTTTGCTGGATCCTCCTGCAAATCACACCCTCTAACCATAGGTCTTCCTAGGGTTCTGTCCTGGGCCCTCTTCTCTTCTCTCTCTGTATTACTTCACTTGGTGATCTCACCAGCACCCATGGGTTTAATTACCATCCTTTTGGCTGATAATTCTCAAATTTACTTTTCCTTCCCCAAGCTCTCTACTGACCTTCAATATCATATCTCCAGCTATTTTTTCATATGTATCATACTGGATGTCTAGTAGACATCTTAAACTCCATATATACAAAACAGAACTCATTTTCTTTTCACCTAAATTTCCCTCCCACCCTGGGGATTAACACAGAAAGCAGCACAGTCCCTATTGCTCACAACCTAGGAGTCATCTTGGATTCCTCACTCTCTCTAACCCCACTTCCATATAAATACTGCTGCCAAGACCTATTGATTTTACCTTTTACAACATCTCTTGAATATGCCTCCTTCTCTCCTCTAATGCAGTCACTGCTCTGGTGCAAGCCCTTATCATTTCAGACCTTGATTATTGCAATAATCTGGTGGGAGTCTACCTGTCTCATGTCTCTCCATGGTTTTCATAAAGCACAGGTGGTATCATGACATGCTCCTACTCAATAAATTCCATGGACTTCCTATTGCCTCCAGGATCAAATGCAAAAATCTTCTCTTTGGTATTTAAAGCTTTTTATAACCTAGTCCCCTTCTACCTTTCCACTCTTCTCAAAGCTTTTTATAACCTAGTCCCCTTCTACCTTTCCACTCTTCTCATTCCTCAACACATACTCTTTGATCCAGTGATACTAACCTCATGACTATTCCATGAACAAGACACTCTGTCTCTCAGTGCCTCAGGACAGGCATTTTCTATGTGTGTCCCTCATGCCTGAAACTCTCTCCTTAGGATGTTGATTTCTGGGTTATACTCAAGGATATACTGGCAAATATTTATCAACCAACTCTCAAGGTGAGGGGGAAATGTATGTACAACACATTTTAAAGTTTAATCTACACTATTAGCATTTTCTCTATCACTTTAAGTCTAGACAATCAACAAAACAATAAATCAAGCCCCGATTTGCTAGTTTCCAGGTATAAATGCTCATGGTAAAAATTTAACAATCAACGAGTGTAAGTTGCCTCTTACACTTTCAACCCTTATATTTTATGATTCTGTCTGATGAGTGATGATTGATTTAGCCTAAGATTGCTCCCAGGACTAGGAAGATTGAATGTTGTTTGTTAAGGCAATAACAATGGAATTCTTCTCCCTTCCCCCATCATCATCATCATCATCATCATCATTGTTGTCATCATCATCATCATCGTCATCATTTCTAAGCCCATTTCCTGTCCCTCAGCTGTTCATGAACACAGTTGTAACCCGTAAACAGAATTACTAAGGCTTCACCATGTCCCTAAAGAGGCATTGGTGGAACTCCTAGGAACAGTAGATTTCTTGGAGCTTGTCAGAGATATGACTCTGAGCAATGGGCTAGTTTTCTTCTGATAAAGGAAAATATTTCAGTACCAATTCCACCCATAGAACACTCCAGCTACAATCTTCTAGAATCTCTTGAAGACTATGCCCCTACTCCTAATTTAGATTCATTGTCCTGAAATACCAGAAACAGCAACTTACAGAAGGAGAAAAGGAACCAGAAGTTGGAAGTTAATGAGTTTATTGATTCTTTAAAGTTAGAGATCGGAAAGACAGACATCTTCATAGTTCCAACACCAATTGTCACTGAAGATCATCCTTCTGCACACACCAATTGTCACTTCCAATCATCCTTCTACACACACATTATTTTACTCTGTTTCTGGGAGGAAAAAAAAAGGAAAGAGCACAGACAATGGACAGCATTAATTTCATGCCTGGTATTGCAGGCAGTTAAATAAATGAGTTTAACTAATTACAGCTATAGCAAGGCAGGTCCAAGGGCAAGAAAGAAGGAAAAAGGCATCAAGAATAAAGATAAATGAGATTCTGAACTGATATAGTACAAGGTCAGACTTTTTTCATTTTGATGACTGGACCAGAGATGGGGTTATTAAAGTAAAAATAAGCAAATAGTGTGGAAGAGTAAGAAAGGCAGAATCTCAGATTGAAACCAGTGGACCTAGGGAGAAAATGGGAAAGAGAATTGAAAGGGGAAGTGCTTATCTTTGCCCAGTAGAGGTGATGCATGATCAGTAAGGAGGGGGATTGAACTAAAGTTTTAGAAATTATTTTCCACATTTAGTTATATGATTTTAATGTAAATAATGTGACCAATGAAAAGAAGAAGTTAGGAATGTGTAAGACTACTCTGATTTGGGGTTTGCGTCTTCTGAGATTCTTAACTGGAGGACAATGAAAGGCTTTTAGACTGGAAGCCCACTGATGATTTGAGAAGGCTGGCTGCTGTGGTTAATGAGGTTAGTCCCCATTAAGAAGCATGCTTTTCACTTCAATTGGCAGCTAAGTGACCTCAAGGACAATGCTAGTGGGGGCGTTTTGTTAGGCATTTTCCTGGGTGTGGTGAGCTTGGTTTCTGTTGAGGATCATCCACTTTGCTTCCATTGGCAGGTGGGTTAGCTTCAGAAAGTTGGCTCTTGGGGATTTTTGAGGCACTGTTTTTTATGCGTGGCATTGGTGGTTTCAGTTGAGAATAAATCCATGGATTTCCACTGACAGGAGCTTTGTGTTCAGGATAGTCTTCCTCGGGGCATCCTTTGAATGGTAGTCTCAGTTGATTCATTTGACTTCCATTAACAGATGCGTAACCTCCAGAAGGGTTTTTTGAAGTTTGTGGGTTTGATTTCAGTGGAGTGTCATTCCCTTGACTTCCATTATTTGTAGATATAACTTCTTCAGGAGGTGGTCTTTGAGGATGTGTATCTGAGAGATGCTTAGGATACTTTGAATCTAGACAGGGACAACACAAAGGCAGAAGACTACATGAGGCTCTATTTTTCATCAAGTTCTTATTTTAGCTTAAAAGGACTTTTACAGCTATACCTGGAGTCCTTCTCTCTTCCCCATTATCTGATGATCAGCTTCCCTTCTACCTCTTGCTCCTAATGGAAAACCCTGATTATTATAGCCTTTATTAGTGAATGTAAAGAATTTTAAGTAGAAATATGGAAAATCAGCTTTCTTGACTCAATAAATAAACATGTACCCAGGAGAATGGGACAGACAAAGGGCTCATCTATCTCCTGGGAAACACCAGCAAAAGCAAAAGAAATCAAAACTCCAGTTCTTTTACTTAAGGTGAGTTTCCCTAACAATTGAGTTAAGTGTTTCATTATGCCTGTTCTCTGGCCTTCTGGGACCAAACAGATGCTTGCACCTGTACAACAAAGAAATTGTGAATTGAAGATAATACCGACAATTCAAACACAGTAAACAATACTCTGGCAAATGGCAAAGATCATACTCATGACTTCTACTGTGAATTTTTCAAAAGCCATCATATGAGGCAAAAGTGATGATCTAATCAAATAGAGGGCAGCTAGGTGGCACAGTGAATAGAGCGCTGGGCCTAAAGTTAGGAAGATTTATCTTCCTGAGTTCAAATCTGGCCTCAGACACTTACTGACTGTGTGACCCTGGGCAAGGCACTTAACCCTGTTTGCCTCAGTTTCCTCATCTGTAAAACTGAGTTGGAGATACTCCAGTATTTTTGCCAAGAAAGCCTCAAATGGTCCCACAAAGAGTTGGACATTACTGAAACAACTAAACTATAGCATCATCAAGTTGGATGATAAATTGCCAAAAAAAATTGGAATTAAGATTATCTGAAATATGGCGCTACATCCATTCTCATTAATGAGGAACCTAAGTGGAAGTTTCACCTTGAGATATTAGCTAAGGATAGTATGAAGGCTTCAAAATTAGCAGGAAGTTTTGACAACTAAGCTTTGCTGCTGTTAAGTGTCACTTACAAAAACTCTCAGATCTTCACACTTAAAAGCCTAATTTGCTTTAGAATCTCCTAAATAAAAAATTTCAGTGGGTTTCAAATTCATTTATTAAAAACACAAGAATGAAATACCCTCTAATGAGTTTGAAAGAACTAATTAAGAACTGATTAACCTCAAGAAAGATGGAAATTTACTAACCAAATTTCAACAAAACCTTTTCATAATTGAAGGATGGAATAGAAAGTGTCATCACTTATTAACACAGCCAATAATGCACTTCTTCCATTCGGAGTCACATGTCCTTGACATATGTTGCACCAGTCCTTATACTAAGCACTGGGAACACAAAAAAAATGGCAAATAGGCAATCTTGCCCTTGAAGAGCTCACATTCCACTAAGAGAAGTAACATGCAAACAACTATATACAGATAAGGCATAGACAGGATAAACTGAAGGTAAATAATCTGAACTTGGAACTAGACCTTTGAATCACTGTATAGAGGAAGCCAGTGCTAAAGTGAGTAGCGTATTAGGCCTAAAGTCAGGAAGAAGTGAGTTCCAATCTAGCTCTATGACTGTAGGTCTTTATCTCAGTTTCCTTAATGGTAAAGTGGGGATAATAACAGAACCTACCTTACAGAGTTGTGAGGATCAAGTGATATAATATTTATAAAAAGTGCTTACCACAGTACCTAGTCCATAGTAGGTGCTACATACTTATTCCCATTCCTCTCCTTCTCACCACCCCCCTCCCCAGTATCACAAAGTGTTAGACCATGGTTTTCAAAAATAATGATACTTAATCACATTAACCATATTATTTTAATACTTTTGTTGTTGGTCTGTCATTTTTCAGTTGTGTCTGACTCTTCATGACTTCATTAAGGGTTTTCTTGGCAAAGATACTGAAGTAGAAATGAAGACATTTCCTTCTCCAATTCATTTTTCAGATGAAAAACTGAAGCAAACAAGGTTAAGGGACTTGCCCAGAGTCAGACAACTAGTAAGCCTCTGAGACCAGATAGGAACTCAGGAAGATGAGTTCCTGACTCTAGGCATGGCCCTCCAACTACTGCTCTCTGTAGCTACCCTTAATAATTTTAGTAAGATCAAAACACTTTTCATGCCATTAATAAGTAAAAGAAAAGAAAATAGTATCTTAAACGTTATTTCTTCTAATTCTTTTAAATGTAATTTTTAGCTGTAAAGTTTTCTGTGATTTATTTGGTTAATTAAACACCCAGAAGAGGAAACTTTACTAATACAAGTCAACTCCTTCTCTGAGATTTTACAACCTTACAGAGTTACCAAGGGTGTTGAAGGGTTTAGTGTTCATGAGAAGAATATACAAACATAGAGGAAGGGGACAGATGAATAGGCACCAGATGAACCTCATTCTTCTCTGAAACAGTAGATTGCAGCAATGGACATGTCTCCAGAAATCTATGATAGTCTATTCATACAATACTCTAGTACAATAATTAGCTTATTTTAAACCTAAGGAGTATTCTAATGACCCCTAAGGCTCACTTCTCTCCTATTTAGCTTTATTGAGTTTATTTTATTTTAGACAGAAAATTTAATTACAATAACTCAGAGCCCTTAGGCAGGAAAATTCTTAAAACTTAGGCAAAGGTTAGGCTCTCTGTCTAATCTTTCATTTTTATCTATCTCTAAATAAGCCCCATTCTTTTTGTAGTTGAGGCAAAATTCAATTTGCTGGAAATATTTGGATAATGAAACAGCAGTTTATATTATGGTATCTGCAGATATACAGGCAGGGAAAAGTCAAAGAATGAGTTATGGGTCCTCTATTTGGAGATGCCACAACTCTTCTTCATAGCTCCATTTTCTGTCACAACTCATCCCTCCTTTCCCTTGACCCCATGTTTGTTCTGACTTCTGGAGTCTAGACACTCACAACCTCCTTCTTCCTGATTCTGAAACAGTTTCTCCTTTTTCTACAAATTGCTAAGTTCTGATCCAGTCTTTCATATACTTGCTTTGGTTGATTCAAAGAATTATATTCTTCCAATTCAGTTCTGGTTTTTGTTTCTTTTTTTTTTTCTTTTTTGGAGGGGGGAAGGCAGAACAATTGGAGTTAAGTGACTTGTCTAAAGTTACACAGCTAGTGTAAAGTGTCTGAGTCCAGATTTGAACTCAGGTCCTTCTGACTCCAGGTCACTGTGCCACCTAGCTACCCCCACAATTCAATTCTGATAGTTGGATTTGGTCAAAACATTTTCTCACCTAGTCAATGCACAAAGAGCTAAATAGTGTACTTTTGATCCCAGTTTTACACTAGCATGCTACCTACCTCCTGACAGAAAGTTGATGCACGCAACATGCAGGGAGATGTATTTGAATGAGATACACTATGTGGATTCATTCTGTTAACAATAATTATTTGGTACAAGAAGTTTTTTTTCTTTCTCTTTCTTGATCAAAGAGGTCAGAGTAGGTGGGAGGTTAGCAATAGTGAAGCCAAAAAAAAAAGAGAGGATTGTTGCAACATTTTTTTTTAATTCACCAAAGTGAAGAGAATGAAATTCAGAAGGAAATATTATAACAATAATAGCATTTATATAGTGCTTTAAGGTTTGTTAAAGTGATTTACAAATATTGTCTCATTATATCCTTCAACAACCTCATGAGAAAGGCGCTATTAATATCTCCATTTTTCAAGGGAGGATACTGAGGCAGGCAGAAGTTAAGAATTACACAGCCAGAATCACATAGCCAGCAAGTATCTAAGAGTGGATTTGCATTTAGGTTCAAAGAAAGACAGTGCTAAAAGTAATGTGTAAAAAGTATTGCATGGAAGAGGAAGAAAAGGAGGAGGAGGAGGAGGAAGAGGAAGAGAAGGAAGAGGAAGAGGAGGAGGAGGAGGAGAAGAAGAAGAAGAAGAAGAAGAAGAAGAAGAAGAAGAAGAAGAAG
>NW_027186350.1:3028665-3042757 GCF_028583685.1 Petaurus breviceps papuanus
AGAAGAAGAAGAAGAAGAAGAAGAAGAAGAAGAAGAAGAAGAAGAAGAAGAAGAAGAAGAAGAAGAAGAAGAAGAAGAAGAAAACTAGATGGCACAGTGGATAGAGCTCCAGGCCTCAAGTCAGGAACACTCAGCTTTCTGAATTCAAATCCAGCCTCATACACTTACTAGCTATGTGACCCTGGGCAAGTCACTTAACCGTATTTGCCTCAGTTCCTCATCAGTAAAATGAGCTGGAGAAGAACATGGCAAACCACTCCAGTATCTTTGCCAAGAAAACCTTAAATGGGGTCATGAAAAATTGAACACAACTAAAAAAAACCCAACAACAAAAAAGAAAGTGTTATGAAATGAATATTCATAGTTTCATATATAATCCTCTTTTTATCTGTTGCATTATAGAAATCTTTTTAGGAGATGTTTAAGTTAAAAAAATTTTTGATTGTGTTAAAAAATTTTAGAGACATTAAAAGACTTGCTGAAGGTCACATAGACAGTATGTGTCAGAGACTGGACTTGAACCTGTGTCTTTCTGTCTTCTTGTCTCCTAAGCTAGCTTTCAATCTAATAAGCTGCATCACATCATAGACTCGTAGAGTAGTACACATATAATTTACATGTGCATGTATGTATGTACATATATATATATATATATATATGGAATGCTCAAAAATTGTTTATAATCAAAATCTTGGACTAGACTAGGTGACTTCTAAGATCCTCTCAAGCTACAAGTCTATGACCCTCTAATCCTCTGAGAGATATTAGAAAAACGATTAACCAGAAAATGAAATCCATCTTAAATGAGGAAATAGTCATTGAAGGACTTAAATGCTTTAATAGATTTCAGTTACCAATCAGGACTGAATAAACTACATTCCAAGGTTCTAAAATAATGGATAACTGAGTATTTGCAGTTTTTTAAAGATTTCTAGAGAATAGGTGAGTTGGTAAAGGATTGGAAAAGGACAAATGTTGCCTTTATTTTCAGAATGAGAGAAAGAATAGAATCTACAGAATATGGGCTTATTGGATTGACTGATTTCTTCAAAATTCCAGAATATATAGTTACATAGTTTGTGAGCATTTCTAAAGGAAAAGCATTTATCTCTATAAGTCAGCAAATAATCATCAAGAACAGGTCTGTGAGAGTATTTTATCTTCCTTTTTATCTATAGTTCAGTAAGTGGATCAGTGGACTGCCATAAATTATATACTTAAATTTGAGCAAGAGAATTGACAAAATTTCTCATACAATTACTGTGAACAGGATAGAGATGTTGGCCTAGATAGTCACAGTTCAGTGAATTCTTTTTTTTTTTTTGGAGGGGGGAACACAAGGCAATTGGAGTTAAGTGACTTGCCCAAGGTCACACAGCTAGTTAAGTGTTAAGTGTCTGAATCTGAATTTGAACTCAGGTCCTTCTGATTCCAGGGCCTGTGTTCTGTTCACTGTGCCACCTAGCTACCCCGGTTTGGTAGATTCTGAAATGGCTCAATGATCATACCCAAAAAGCAATCATAAAAAGGTCACTATCAACTTGGAGGGAGGGGTCCCTAATAGAATGTTGCCAAAACTTGTCCTTCACCCTGTTTCCATTTTAACTTTTAGCAGTGACTTGGATGAAGGCATAGATAGGATGATATTCAAATCTGCATGCAAAACAAAGATGAGTAGAATAATTAACTCACAGGATGACAAAGTTGGGACACCAAAAGACCTCAACAAACTAGAATGAGTCAAATACAAATAGTTGAAATTTAATACTGAAAAAACGTGGTCATGCAATCACAAAGTTAGCACTGCAAGGGACCTTCAGCTAATCTAGTCCAATCCCCTCATTTTATAGGTCATGAAATGAATATGAGTCTTCAAACTACAATAAGTAAGGCCAAATCATTTCAACATAGGAAGAAACAAAAATGAATAGGCAGCGCAGTAGAGAAGGAATAATAATGGCAATGGAGTCAGTCAATGTAGGTTCGAATCCTGGATCTGCAACTTATTACCTATGTGACAATGGGTAATCACTTCATTTTTTAAGCCTCCATCTCCTCACTAACAAAATATAGTAGAAGATCACTTAGGTCCTCGCTAGCTTTAAATCCTATAAACAACTGGAAAGCTAACTGGAAAGTCATATTGTATACAGAGTAGAAAATCTGAGCAGATTGACTTAGTCTTCAACAATAGTGCTGCCTGGTTAAGCCAGCCCTCTCTCAATCTTCATAGACTTTTTTCTGGTCTGAAAAATAAATCTAAATATCACAGAATAATAGCATTTTAGAGATAGAAGGAATGTTGGAGAGCATCTAATTCAACTCTGTCATTTTAAAGGTAAGGAAATGAAAGTCTAGAAAGGGAAAGAGACTTGACCAAAGTCTTGTAGATAGATTGTAACAGAAGTTAAGCTAGAGCTCTGTCTCCTTATTCACAAGCCTTGTTGGCTTTCAACCACAGTAAACAACCCCCTTTTCTAATGAATTCTTTAGTTAGTTCTGCTAGAGGTGGGAACACATGTGCCACTGAGGGTGCCCACCCTAGCCGCCCACTAGTGAGAAACTCCAAATATTATAAGAACTCCCCTCTTACCATAGCCCATACTCCAAGTTGAGCTTTGGGTCAATAAGGCCACTGAGAGCAGGAACAGCATCATCTTGGGGGCAATCTTGGTAACTCCTGTGCTTGAGGGATACAAGGCAATCTCCTTTATAAGGATCCTAGAGAATAGGGTCATCTTTTAGGTGTATAGATAAGGGGATTGTACAACCAATTGTATGGCATAGTCTAGATAATAGATATCTTCATTAATTGGTGTGTGTGTTTGTATGTGCACATTGTTAGACCCATATTTTTAGAGCTTTGTGTAACTCAAACCAACTGCATCACCATTTCTCTTTTGTGTTTCATTCTGTTGGGGAGGATTGGATAAGAAATTGACAAAGGTCCTTCCTGTGCCAATGTGTGATATGAAAAAGGTCATTAAAACTGAACAATCAGTACTAGTATTGTTCTTTTATTTCACGGTCTAACCTCTTGGGTCTCTATTCTTTTATTTTGTTGTCTGGCATTGTAGAAATGGTGCTGGGCTTGAACTCAAGTTCTAGTTCTTTCACTAACTATATTTGTGCTTGTAAAGTCATTTAACTCCTCCAAATCTTCGTTTCCTATTTTTAGCAAAAAAAAGTATTACTAGTAATACCTTCCTTCAGTTATCATTAACAAATTGCTTATTTGTAATGTGTTACAATTTGTTCACATTCATCATTTGCCACTTAACTGCCTTCTGGCTGATATTAATTTTCAATTCCTCAGAGACTGTAGTGGTCTATTACATCTCTAACATTGTGTTCAGTTCTGGGCACCACAGTTCAAGAAGAACATAAATAAGCTGGAAAATATCCAGAGGAAGGAAACCAGACTTGGGAAAGAACTTAAGTCCATGTCGTATAAAGAGTAATTGAAGGAAATGGAATGTTTTGCCTGGAGAAAAGAAGACTTTGGACGGACATGATAGTTATCTTCAAGTATTTGAAGGGTCAGCATGTAAAAAAGGAATTATGGTTGTCCTGTTTGGACTTAGAGAGCAGAACCAGGAACCATGCACAGAAATGACAAAAGCACATCTAGGCTCATTTTAGAATAAGAATGATTCTTGCAATTAGAGCTGTCTAAAAGTGAAATGCAATGCTTATAGAGGTGATCTCATCAGCTCCGATAGATTTAATTATCATCTCTATGCTGATGGTACTCAGATCTAGCCATCCTGCCCCAAACTCTCTGCTGACCTTCAATCTCATGTCTCCGACTTTTTTTCAGATATCTCAAACTAGATATCAAGTAGACATCTTAAATTCAACATGACTAAAATGGACCTCATTATCTGTTCCCCAGAACCCTCCCCTTCCAACTTCCCTATTGCTGTACATCCTCATAATCCTTCAGGATCAGAACCTAGGAGTCATCTTCAGCTTTTTGCTATCTCTCGCCCCTGGCCCCATATCCGATCTGTTATCAAAGCCTATCTCTTTCACCCTTGCAACATCGCTTGAATATACTTTTTTCTCTTTGCTGATGTTGCCACCACTCAGGCTCCTACTACCTCATGCCTGAACTATTACGATGGCCTGGTAGTAGGTCCGACAATTTCAGGTTTCTTGATGCTCCAACCCATCCTCCTTTCAACCCATGTTGCACACTTTCCCTCCCCTACTCAATAAACTCCACTGGCTTACTATTGCCTCCAAAATCAAATACAAACTCTTCTGTTTGGCATTCAAAGTCTTTCAAAACCAAGCCCCTTCCTACTTCCCCAGTGTCTTTGCACCTTTTTACTTAACACATGTTTTTCGATCCAGTGAGATGGGCTTTTTTGCTGTTTCACAAACAAGTCTTTCCACCTCTCAGCTCCAGGAATTTTCTCTGGCTGTCCTTCATACCCAGAATGTTCTCCCTCCTCATTTGCACCTACTGGCTTCTTTTTAAGTACCAACTAAAATCTCATAATCTGCAGGAAACCTTCCCCAATCCCTCTTAATTCCAACTAAAATTTCATCATCTGCAAGAAACCTTCCCCAATCCCTCTTAATTCCAATTGTTGTTGTCATTGTCATTTTTCAGTTATGTTCAACTCTTTATGACCCTATTTGGGGTTTTCTTGACAAATACACTGGAGTGGTTTGCCTTTTCCTTCACTAGCTCAATTGACAGATGGAGAAACTGAGGCAAGCAGGGTGAAGTGACATTTAAGTTGTATAAAGTTATCAGCTTCACTCTTTCTTCCAGAGTCATCAAAGTCCAGTGGCAAGACAAAAGTCAAGATGCCTGGCAATGGCCTGGGATGAAATGGATGATGTTGGCATCTTCATTGTCTGACCAAGCTCTTATCACTCCATAACACCTGCCTCAGCTGCCTTCATGGCCATTGGATCAAATCATTCTTGTTTGCTCATTCTGCCAGGGAAGTCTTCATATTCTTGGGGTAGACTAACTCATTGATGGGTTTGAGGCCTCACCCTGGCTTAGCCTATCCTCTGATATCATTTTACCAGGGTATGGCTGCACATGCTACATTTTCTTGGAGGTACAGGTGAAAGTTGGGTGACAGGTGGACACCAAAGGTGGATGAACAGTCCTGCAAAGGGTTCAAGCAAGCCCTCACTCCAGAGGTCCTAGTTTCCCTGAACATCCAGTCAGGAATTTCTATTTACCCTTCAAAACCTAGATGAATCTAACAAGAAAATAAACAAGAAAGAAGTTAAAGAGATAAATAGAATTTTATAAAAGCTCTATACTATAGATCTCTGAACAATAACGAATAGGAATAGAAAGAAATATATCTTTTTCTCTGTTCTACATAGATTTTTCGCAAAAGTCAATCACATATCAGGGAATAAAAACCTGGCAAATACAGAAAATCAAAAATAATAAATGTACTCTTTTCAGACCAAGATGCAATAAAACTTACATTCAATAAAAGACCTTGAAAACAACAAGTAAAAACCAATTGAAAACTAAATTATTTTAAAATTGTCTAAATTATCTAATCCTAAAGAATACATAGGTCAAAGATTAAACCACAGTGGTAATATTTAGGTTTAAATTTAAGATTGATTAAATTAAGGATTAAGTTTTTTCCCTGGGATGGTGGAAGGATTATGATTTTCAGCAGTAGTAAAATACTAAAGAGTTCCGCCTTGGATAGATTTTTGGTAGCCTGAGACCAGGGGATGCTACCAATAGTTATAAGAATGACTAAATAGTGTGCAATTGAATTATTTAACATCTGACATTAATCTGCAATTTGTTTTGGGCCTAATTTAGCTCTCTTCATTATTGCAAATAGAAAAGAATGGAGGCTAACTTTTGAAAATAAACTTATCCTGAACAGAAGAACTTCTAATTTTGATGGCAGTTTTAAGTCATGGTTTTTGTCCACCGCCCACCTAAAGAGGTTTCTTCTCTATATCCTCTCCTTCCTACTCTTTGGCCTCTCTCATTTGGTTCCTGTTTTTCAGCCACTGAGACGTCTGTGCCTCACACTGCTGGATATGCTGTTTTGTGTTTGTCTTATTGGTTTTTTTGTTGTTGTTTTGTTTTGTTTTGTAAAATGTAGGCAAATCTTTGTCTTGTGCTGTGTTAAGTGCTGTTTGCAGATTCTGCTTCCTTGAAAGATTTCTAGGGGAAAATTCAGCTAATAACAATACCTGTAGTACATGCCTCACAGGTTGTGAGCTTCAAATGAAATAATGTTCATCAAGCCCTTTGCAAACCTTAAAGCAATACAGAAATTGTCTGTTTCTATTATTTTCTGAGGTATAAAGGGATTAAAATTTGGTTTTGATTGAAAATGAAGAAAGAGACTTTTGGAAAGATGGTGAACCAAGTTGACAGTTAATAGCAATAGTTGTGTGTTGTAGTCCCAGCCTAAGTATCCCAAGGAGATAAAGGCTTCCCCTTGAAAATGTCTGGGAAAGTAAACTGAAGTATTATACTCCCCTTTCCCCACCACTTCTCATTGAATTGGCTTTGGGACTAACCTTTCACTGCTGCCCTCCATTCTCATGGCAACTAACTTCTTGGTGCATGAGAAGATCTGGTTTGACAAATTCAAGTACAATGACGCAGAGAGAAAATTCTATGAGAAGATGAATGGTCCTGTGCTCGCTTCCCTACAGAGTGCAAACACCAGTTCTTCCAGTGGTCCCAGTGGGGACCATGGTGAACTGGTCACCAGAATTTCCAATCTAGAGGCAGAAAACCAGAGCCTTCAGAGTGTGATTCAGGACCTGCAGTTCACCATCTCCAAGCTTGAAATCTGGCTGTGTACCCTGGAGAAATGCCCCCTGGCTCCTCAGACTCAGCATGTATCCCCTATGCAGAATCCCAACACATCGCCCACTGAGAAGGCAGCCACCACAGCAGAATATGATGAGGATGAGGATGATATTGACGTGTTTGGCAGCAATGATGAGTTAGAAGACAAGGAAGCAGCCCAGCTTCAGGAGGAACAACTTCCGCAGTGTGCAGAGAAGAAGGGCTGATCGCAAAGTCTTCCATCCTCCTAGATGTCAAGCCTTGTGATGATGAAGCAGACACGGCAAAGTTGGAGAAGTGTGTCCACTCCACACAACTGAATGCACTGGTCTGGGGAGGCTCCAAGTTGGCACCTGTGGGGTAAGGCGTTTGGAAGCTGCAGATCCAGCATGTGGTAGAGGATGACAAGGTGGGCACAGACATCCCAGAGGAGATCACCAAGTTCGAAGACTGTGCAGAGTATTGACGTCACTGCTTTCAACAATATCTAAAATACCCCTGAATGTGTGTGAATCTGTAACCAAAATAAAGGCTGAGATTTGAAGGGAAAAAAAAGTATTACACTTGTATTGACTTGAGAACACCACTTAAATTTATTCAGTCAGGCCAGAACCAAATACTACCCTCTATCCTCTGGTACACACTTTTGTTTAATGATACCCATTAGAAAGATTAGTCAATCATAAAGTAGGGAGAGGTGAAGGAAAATGGAATATAAGTAACTACTACTGATAATGAATAGTAGACTACTATTCATTTCCTGAATTTGAGTCCCTTATCCCTGATTAAAATGTTTTATATGTGTTTTCTATGTTTTCTATCCTGGGGATAGAAGAAACGTAATACCTTATGCCACACCCAAGGTCATTTTATTGAAATCCATCTAAGGCTCAAAGCAAGAATTAACTCCCAGCTAAAATCCAACTTTCTGGCAGCTAGTAGATAGAGTGCCAGGTTTGAAGTCAGGAAGACTCATCTTCCTAAGTTCACATCTGACCTCAGACACTAGCTGTGTAACACTGGGCAAGTCACTTACCCCTGTTTGCCTCTGTTCCTCATCTGTAAAATGAGATGGAGAAGGAAATGGCAAACTATTCCAGTATCTTTGCTAAGAAAACCCCAAATGGGGTCAGGAAGAGTTGGACATGACTGAAACACAATTGAACAACAACAACGACAAAAATCCTGTCTTCTACTGGAAATCTTTCCTAATTCCTCTTAATTTTAGTGCTTCTCCTCTACTGATTACCTCCAGTTTTTCCTGCACGTAGCTTGTCTGTGTGTAGTTGTTTGCATCTTGACTTTCCCATTAGAGTGTAAGCTTCTTGGGGGCAGGGACTGACTGTCTGTTGCCTCTTTTTGTATCCCTAGCACTTAGCTCGGTGTCTGGCATAGCCAGGCACATTTAATAAACATTTATTAACTGACTGACTATTGTTTGTAAGATATCAAATACTTCCATTTTCTCCAGATAATTTAAAAAGATTAACTATTTAACTTGCTTTCATAGTATCTTCATTGAGAAATATCATCAGGGGTGGCTAGGTGGCACAGTGAATAGAGCACTAGCCCTGGAGTCAGGAGGACCTGAGTTCAAATCTGACCTCAGACACTTAATACTTACTAGCTGTGTGACCTTGGGTGAGTCACAACCCCAATTGCCCTGCCCTCCCCCTTGCAAAAAAAAAGAGAAATATCTTCAGAATTTCAAATATTTCTTCAACTACTACAGGTTATAATTTGTGTTACTATAGATATCTTCTACATCTGCAAATGAGCAGCATCATATTTTTCCATTTCCTTACTGTCTTAAGGTGTTCATCCAGGAAGAAGGCTAGTCTGGTTTCACTACATAGACATAAGAAGTTTTATTCCTTTTTCCTTCAACATATTTTCATCAATAATAAAATTGCTAGTAAAACTTTTGATTTACTAAAAGTAAAGTATATGGGACTAGCGATCATAACTTTTCTGCACTTGTTTTTAATGACAGAAGAAATCCTCAAGGTTACTTTGGGCCATAACACATTAATAACCTAGTATCTCCCTAGACCTACCATATTTAACTGTAGTATAAACATAGTGTTGTTTAAACCAGAGTGGATTCAGGTTTACCAGCTGGCTGAAGTTTAGGATATAACCAATTTTACTCTTTTCCAAATAAGAATGCTTTAGGCATAACATTGCTTCCTTTGGTTTTCACTCTCATCAAATCTACTTTATTTGTGGCTGTTTCCAATGTATTAGTCAAGCTGACAGCCCTGGAACTGTTGACTAAAACCTTAATTCTTCCCGATTTCTATATAGCTTCCCCCACTGCCCCACTGATTTACTGGGTTCATCTTCTATATCAACAACACACAGCAAGGTCTTTCCTCCAAAAGCCTTAGTTTCCTCAGAAGAGATATGGATTGTTGTCTGGAAGTCTTGGATGAGCCAGGATGGTCTTTACAGCAATAATATTTGCTCTATCTTTGGTAACTT
Source organism: Petaurus breviceps papuanus (assembly GCF_028583685.1). Classification (NCBI taxonomy): domain Eukaryota; kingdom Metazoa; phylum Chordata; class Mammalia; order Diprotodontia; family Petauridae; genus Petaurus; species Petaurus breviceps. The sequence continues at coordinate 3,037,967 of NW_027186350.1, forward strand.
TCAATACAATTACTTTGCCAATGCTATGGCTTGTACTTGTGATAAAGACAGTGTATCCTGTTAGTTTTCTAGTGTCCAGCAACATAATTCCCATTGAACTAGAAAGTGGTACAGGCCAGAGGTGGGCTGATGGCACATCCTGGAAAGTTGCAGGAGTGGGGACCAGGGCCTTAGGAACTCTGGCGTACATGGAAGCAATATCAGGAGCAGAGGCAGGAACGATTACAGAAGGTCCAGGAAAGATGTTTTCTCTTTGTGAGTTCTTCTGAAAATATCTGTTTATGATCAAACCTGTTTTAGTGAGAATAATAAACACTTTGGGGTTTTTGTTTGAGACTGGGTCTCACCTCTCTTATCCAGGGACTTCCATATTGATACTAGATTTAATGTAGATTCTTCATCAGTTATGGCCACTGAAGTTTGGACCTCCTGAGCTCAAGAGATGCACCAAGCTCAGCCTCCCTTTTAGCAAGGGTTATAGGTGTGGGCAAAGTTTCTAATTTAGTTGAAATGAGTGAGAGTAAGAGGGAGAATTTTTCAGTAAGAAGGCTTTGGTATCCAAAATGTCTTGTATTTGAGTTCAATTTTAATCAATTTTTTCATCTATTTTTTCTTTTTCTTCTTCTTTTTTTTTTTTTGGCCTTTTGGAGGGCAGTTGGGGTTAAGTAACTTGCCCAAGATCACACGGCTAGTTTGTGGGTGTGTGTGTGTGTGTGTGTGTGTGTGTGTTAAGTGTCTGAGGCCAGAACTGAACTCAGGTCATCCTGACTCCAGTGCTGGCGCTTTACTCACTGCGCCACCTAGCTGCCCCTACTTTTTCTTCTTTATTTGGCCAGTCATTGTAAAGAGATAACAGGAAAAAAAAAGAGGAAAAAAACCTCCTTTTTAGTAAGTTCTGAGATTTTTTTCCCTATGCCTTTGGTATTTTCTTTTCCTTTAAATATTTGTCTCTTAATAGCTCTCCTTCCTTATAGAAGTTCTTGCTTAGTATAAGTGGACTATTCTGCAGATTTACCCCTCCTCTCTCTGGGCTCTGTGTGGTCCTGCCCACTGCACAGCTCTGTGGCTTCAGTGGCAGCCCAGAGTGGCTGCAGTGCCTGAAACAGAGGACCCCTGGCACAGGGCTGCTGACACCAGTGCCCTGGGCTGCAGGGTCCTGATGCCAGCTCAGCTGGGAGATGAATTTGCAATGCAAATTTATGTAAAACTATCATATAAGGTACAAGATGTATATGTGGGTATTACCTGTGTAAGTTATAGATGTCAACATAAGTCTGTCTACATGTCACTTGCAGGGAGGCATGAATAAAAATCTAGTCTCCTCTGTTCCACCCTTCTCCAAGGGAGACTTTGATTCCTGCTAGGAGGGGAAACAGGAAATTCATGCCAGTAAGTGGTCACTCTGCTCTCCAAATAGAAAGTGTACAGACTAGAACTGTATCTATCTGTCCTCCTAAATATTGTTAGTATAGGGGAGACAATTGTTAAGTTCAGGCAGTACTACTAGGGAAGGAGTGCCCCAAGCATAGGCCCCAAAATAGCCAAGAAACCCTTCCAAACAAATGCCAGTCCCACAGAGAACATACATAGTGAATAGCAAATAAACCTGTTTATACAAACTAATAGCAAACAGAAATTAGAAGGGATATACAGATAAGACTATACAAAAGAAACCTAAAAACTGACATTATTGTTAAGGAAATTACAGGAATTGAACGAGATTGTTTCTAACATGTCAAAAAGACATTGTACTTATCCTTAAAAGTTAACCTTATGCTATACTGTGTACTACTTAGCCTACTATTAATAGAGTTTTAGAACAAGAAGGAACCTTTGTAAATATAGCTTGTTTATTTTACAAATGATCAGCTCAAATCCAGAGAGGTTAAAGTGACTTCCCTGAGGTCAAGCAGCTAATTATTAGCAAGTCATAGTGGAATCCAACTTTGACTTCATGTATGGTGGGTTTTCTTTTTATACCATGTACTTATTTTGATTTGTCAAATTTATTAAAAGTTGTATTATTTAAATTTCAAGTTGTCTGACTAACTGGGAGCTTTAAAGCAGTATTTTTCTACATTTTAAACAATTGAGCTCTCCCCATGAGCAAGATATCTCAGCTCAACCAACTGAAAGGGATTTCTAGATCTCAGCCAAGGGGAAAGCTAGGAATCAGGACAAAATGGAGATGCTAATTTCACTATACACACACACACACATACACATATACACACATACATATGTATATTTCCAGCGTGTGTGTGTGTGTGTGTGTGTGTGTGTGTGTGTGTGTGTGTGTTTCCCCCTGGAGTTTCTTGCTCCTTTCAGGCACCTCTTCCTGAAAAAAATCTGAAAACTTATGTCTTCTCTCTCAATCTAGAAGCCCCAAACCCAGGATCTCTTTTCTCTTGAACTCTTGGCAAATCCCCCGCTCACACAGAAAAGGAGCACTAAATATTTAATCTTCACCAATGGGGAGAGCTATATGAAAATGAACTTTGAGCCATAGGTTATGATATAGCATGTGATGCTTATTCTATATGATAAGTATTGGCCTATTACTAGGCCCTAACTGACGGAAGTGACTCCATGTTTGACCACTGACTGACCCACCTTTGTACCAAGGAGTTCCTATATACCCATGGAGTATGTGATATTAGCCAACTCTTAGTTTATCAGACTCCATCCAATCTGGGTGTGCAATGTTATAGAACTTTCCTAATCATAATTCCATTATGGTTGAGTAGTGGAATGGGGGTCTGCAGCCTAGACCGCCTGTTGATTGAGTGTTCCCAAGGTTCCTCTTCTACCAGTAACAATAGTCTGAGATCTGGGATCTGATCTGGAGTGCATATGTCCAGATTATGCCCCTATTTCTGTTCATTTTGCTCTACACTAGTTCATAGAGATCTTTCCAATTTCCTCTGATATTGTCCATTTCATTATTTTTTATGACACAATAATATTGCATTACCACATTCACATACCACAATTTGTTTGGTTGTTTCTCAATAAGAGGACAATCAGTCAACAAACATTTATTAAGTGCCTACTATGTGCCAGGAACTGTATTAAGCAGACAAAAGATAATCCCTGCCCTCAAGGAGTTCGCAATCTAATGGCAGAGACAGCATGCAAATAGTGCTCTGTGTGTATGTAAATATATGCAAATATATGATAAATAGGAAATAGTTAGCAGGAAGGCACTAGAATTAAGTGAGACTGGGAAAGGCTTCCCATAGTAGATGGGATTTAAGTCCACGCTTGAAGGAAGCCAGTGAAGCAGAGATGAAGAGGGAGAGCATTTGTGGTGTTAGGGACAACTGGTGAAAATGCCCTGAGCTACAAGATGGAGTGTCCTGTCCATGAAACAGCAAAGAGACTAGAGTTATGGATCAAAGAGTATGTGAGTTGGTGTAAGCCATAAGACTGGAAAGGGCTAGGTTATGAAGGGTTTTGAATTTGATCCTTAAGGTGATAAGGAGTCACTGAAGAGGACCTCCACTTCAGAAAAACACTTTGGCAGCTGAATAGAGGACAGACTAGAGTGGAGAGAGACTTATGGCAGGCAGGCTAATCAGTAGGTTACTGCCATAGTCCAGGTGTGGAATGTGAACCCACACCAGACTGGTGGCAGAATCAAAGGTGAAAAGGGGGTGTATTCAAAAGATATTACAAAGGTGAACTTGGCAGTTTTCTGGGAGTAGTTTCAAATTGCTTTCCAGAATGAATAGACCAATTCATAGCTCTACCAGCAGTACACTAGGGTAACATTTTCAACAGCACTTCCAAAATTTGTCAATTTCCTATTTTACCACCTTTTTCCAGTATAATAGATATGAAGTAGAATCTCAAAATTGCTTTCATTTTAATTTCCCTAATTATTAGTGTTTTAGAAAATTTTTATATAACCATCGATAACTTCTTTCTTTGAAAAATAGCTTTTCATGTATTTTGGCCATTTATCTCTTGAGGAAGGGCATTTAGTTTTATATATTTGAATCTCTTCCTTATATTTCACGGATGTGAGACTTTTATTTAAAAAAAAACTTGTTGCAAAGATTTTTTCCCCCCAGTTATCTGTTTCTTTTCTAATTTTTATTACATTAGGTTCATTTATGCAATCTCTAACTTTAAGTAATCAAAACTCTATTATTCTCTCTATCACTTGTTTGGTCATGAGCTCTTCCTCTTTTTACATATATCCCAAAGCTATTTTTCCCCTTTCTCCTCTAATTTATTTATTCTGTAACTTTTTATAACTGTCACATAGCCATTTAAACTTATCAAGTTATATGGTGTGTTTGGTGGCTTAAACTTAATTTCTGCCAGACTAATTCTAGTTTTCTGAGAAGTGTTTGCCAAATAATGAGTCTTTCTTGCAGTATTTAGAAGCTTTGGGTCTATTAAGCACTATGTTACTGTGTTTATTTCCTTCTGTGTGCTGTGTACTTAATCTGTTCTACTCATCTGTCTCTCTTTTTCTTTAAAAGATATGAAATCATTTTTAAAAATAATACTTTGTATTGCAATTTGACAAATGGTACTGATGGACCCTCTTTCTTACTACTTTTTTTCAGATTTTTCTTAAGATTCTTGACCTTTTGTTCCTCCAAATGGAATTCATTATTATTTTTTCTAGATATGTAAAATGTTCTTTGGGGAGTTTGGTTAGTAGAGTACTGAATAAGTAAATTAATTTGGGTAGTATCATCATTTTTATTATCTTGGTTAAAACTACCCAAGAGCAATTAATGTCTCTCCAATTACTTGGCTTTGTCTTTCTTTCTT
>NW_027186350.1:3042857-3093995 GCF_028583685.1 Petaurus breviceps papuanus
TTCTTTCTTTCTTTCTTTCTTTCTTTCTTTCTTTCTTTCTTCCTTCCTTCCTTTCTCTCTTTCTTTCTTTCTTTCTTTCTTTCATTCATTCATTCTTTCTTTTTCTTTTTGGAGGGGGGAAGGCAGGGCAATTAGGGTCAAGCGATTTGCCCAAGGTCACATGGCTAATAAATGTGTCAAGTGTCTGAGGCCACATTTAAACTCAGGCCCTTCTGACTCCAGGGCTGGTGCTCTATATACTGTACCACCTAGCCGCCCCTATTTGTCTTTATTTCTGTAAAAGTGTTTTAAAGTCCCTGGGTGAATCTTAGAAGATATCTTTGTGAATATTTTAAAGTTTCAGTAGCTGTTTTTAAACAAAGTCAAGTAAAATTGAGTCAACAAGCATTATGAAGTATCTACTATGTCCCAGACATCGTGGTAAGAACTGGAAATAGCAAAAAAGGTTAAAATATTCCCTATCTCAAGGAACTCATAATCTAATGGAGGAGATAATATACAAGCAAGAAATAGACAGAATAAATTGGAAAGGATCTCAGAAGTCACTAACATTAAGGAGAACTAGGAAAGGCTTCTTTAAAAAGAAGGTATGTTCTTTGATACTTGAAGGAAATTAGGGATGTCAAGAATCCAAAAGAAGGAAAGAGAATTCAAGGCATGGGTGCTAGTGAAAGTTCACAGTCAGATGATGGGGTATTGTGCAGGGAAGAGTAAGGAGGCTATCCACTTATTGCAGAGTACATAGAGAGGAGCAGTGTAGTTGATTGGTTGTTGACTTTCATTCTTGAAGAGGACCAAAGTGACATCATTATCTCTGTGGTCAAATATTCAAGTAGTTGTAAGAAGACGGGAAATGCATGAAAAATTCAGATTATTAAGGGTTCTAAAAGCCAAACTGAGGATTTTATATTTGATTCTGAAGGTAATAAGGAGCTAATAGGGTTTATTAATAGGGAGGTAACATGTTCAAATTTTGCTTTATGAAGATCAGTTTGAAAGCTGAGTGGACATCAAACTGTAATGGGGAGAGACTTGAGGAAGACAAACCAACCAACAAGCTTATTATGATAGTTTAGGCACAAGGTGATAAGGGCCTGAACAGTGCAGTGACAGAATCAGAGGTAAGGAGGTGTATGAAAGAGATATTTCAAAGGGAGATTAAACAGGAATTGGCAATTGATTAGATATGAGGGGTGAGAGTGAGGAGTTCAGGATAATTTCTAGGCTGAGACCCCAGATTAGTAGGGAGATGTTGCTGCCCTCAACAGTAATAGAAAAGTTAGTAAAAGAGGAGGCTTAGACAGAAAGATAATGAATTCTGTTTTAGACATGTTGAGTTTAAGTTGTGTATGAGACATAGAGTTTGGACTCTTTAAGTTGTCTATGAGACATAGAGACATCCAACTGGAAGTTGGAAAAGCATGACTCAGATCAGGACAGAAGTTAGGGTGAGATAGGTAGATCTGAACATCATCTGCATAGAGATGATAGTTGAATCCAAAGAAGCTGATGAGATCACCAAGCAAAATATTATAAAGGGAGATGGAAAAGAGCCAAGTGGGGATGACTTGGATGAAGAGTCAGCAAGGTAGACTAAGAAGTAGTCAAAAAGGTGAGAGAGAGAGAGAGAGAGAGAGAGAGAGAGAGAGAGAGAGAGAGAGCACACTGGGCTTGGAGTTGTGAAGACTCATCTTATGAGTTCAAATCCAGCCTCAGACACTTATTAGCTGTGTGATGCTAGCAAGTCTGTTTGCCTCAGTCATTCCTCTGTAAAATGAGTTGAAGAAAGAAATGTCAAACCATTCTAGTTTCTCTGCTACTAAAGCCCCAAATGGGGTCATGAAGAGTCAGACACTTATTGAAAATGGGAGGTGTTGCTTCTCTCCTTATTAGCATGTAAATAATTTATCCTCAAATAGTACCTTCTAATTAATCAAATTTGTATATGCCTTTTTATGTTTACCTCATTTCCTACATTAACATTTCGAAGTATCTACTCAATTCTGGCCTTTTAATATGCAGAAAAGGTGGTACTTTCATTGGGTTTATTTTATATCTTACTTTGCCTAAAGTAATTGTTTCCATTAATTATCAGTTGAATCACTGAGATTCTTTAAGTAGACCTCATATCACATCATCTGCAAAACCTTAAGGAATTTTTCACTAAACGAAATCTTTCATTGTTCCTCTGCAACTCCCCTCACCCCCCCTACTTTTTTTCTGCGATAAAGAAGAAGTCTAATCTTTCTTCCATGTGACATCCCTTAAAATACTGGGAGATGACTTGTGGCCGCTAGGTGGCGCAGTGGGTAGAGAGCTGGAAATAGAGTGAGGAAGACCTGAGTGCAATTCCTCCCTTGGTCACTTAATAGCTATGTGACCTGGCAAGTCACTTAGCCATTCTTTGTTTCATTTTTCTCATCTGTTAAATGGGGATAATAATAGCACCTACCTCCCAGAGTTCTTGTGAGGATAAAAGGAGATAATATTTGTAAATCATGTTTATAAATCTTAAAGTGTCACATAACTACTAACCATTATTGTTACTTTTCAATGATTATTATCATTAGTTATTGTATCCCTCCACCCCCGAGTCTTCCCTTTTCCACGCTAAACATTCCAATTTTCTTGAGCCAGGCTTCATGTGACCCAGTCTCAAGGCCTCAACCTCCCTGCTTGTCTGTCCTCATCTAACTGTTTTTCAGCTTATGGAGATTCTTCCTAAAATAGCTGAATTCAAAATTTAAAACAATTTTAACAACCTAATTTTGAAGACAATTAATTTTTCAGAGAAACACCTAAGATATAATTTGAGTAATTTGAAAATCATATTTAATTGTTTTTCTCTACTTGTCTTGTTTGTTAGTGAAGAGATCTTCCTAGTGCTTTCCCTCAACCTTTGGGTTAGCTTGAAATCAAAGAGAATCAACATGAGATCTGGCTCTGAAGGGACTTAGGTTCAAATCCCACCTTCACTGCCTTCAGACTGTATAACTTGGGGCAAGCCATTTTAATATCCCTGGGTCTCAATTTCCTCATCTGTTAAATGAGAGAGAAGAATGGAATAGATGGCTTTTAGACCCTTGACAGCTCTTAGATCTATGATCCTGTCATATATCACCATGGAGCTACTTAAATCTCAACTGCCCATTTTAATAACTTTCTGTTTGACCCTTGTGCTAAGTCTTTCCATTTTTTTTCTCCATGGATCAAGTCAGTTACAGGCCAGGCAGGGCAATTCAAGTCAGTTATAGTTCAGAATTCACCATTTTTGCTCTAAGAATCCTCTGTTTCTTTTTTCCTTTTTTTTCTTAATAGCATTTTATTTTTTCCGATTGTATATAAAAATAATTTTCAACATTCATTTTTATAAAATTTTGAGTTCTAAATTTTTCTTCTTCCCTCCTTTCCTTCTCCCCAAGACAGCATGCAATATAATATAGGTCACATGTACAAGCACATGAAACATATTTCCATATTAATCATATTGTGAAGGAATAATCAGAACAAAAGGGGAGAACCATGAGAAAGAAAAGAAAAAGTGAAAATAAAATGCTTCACTCTCCATTAAGTCTCCATAGTTCTTTCTTTGGATGTGGTTGGCATCATGAGTCTTTTGGAATTGTCTTGGATCATTATATTGCTGAGAAGACCTAAGTCTGTCATAGATGATCATTACACCATGTTGCTGTTACTATGTACAATGATCTCCTGGTTCTGCTCACTTCACTCAGCATCAGTGCATGTAATTCTTTCCACATTTTTCTGAAATCTGCCTGCTCATCATTTCTTATAGAACAATAGTATTCCATTACATTCATATACCACAACTTATTCAACCATTCCCTAATTGATGGACATCCCCTCAATTTCCAATTCTTTGCCACCACAAAAAGAGCTGCTCTGAATATTTTTTGTACATATGGGTCCTTTTCCATTTTTTGTGATCTCTTGGGATACAGACCTAGTAGTGATATTGCTAGATCAAAGGGTGTGCACAGTTTTATAGTTCTTTAGGCATGGTTCCAAATTGCTCTCCAGAATGGTTGCATCAGTTCACAACTCCACCAACAATTCATCAGTGCTCCAATTTTCCCACATCTTCTCCAGCATTTGTCATTTTCCTTTTCTATCATATTAGCCAAACTGATTGGTGTGAGCTGGTACCTCCCTCTGTTTTTTTTTTTCCATCTATAGCAAAATCATAAAATAGATAGATATACCTATAGATAGATAGATAGATAGATAGATAGATATAGAATATGAAGAAGGCTTGGGAATAATTGTGTATAACTCCTAAATCAAGCTTTGTAGTACATGTGAAACAGGAGACAAAAAAGTTTAATAAAATTGTATATATTGAAGTGTATTGAGACTAGTTCCAAATGGATGTTGAGTCCCTAAGAAAGAGGGTGAGTGCCACCTGCTGGAGAAGAACTGAACTGTAGAGAAGAGCTGACAAGATGGGTAACCTGAATCATATTTGTGGAAGAGAGCTGAACAGCAAGGAGCAGCAAACTTAGAGTATCTTTGAGGGTAGGAGATGATGCCTTATGGGAGGCACTGTGGAAAAAAGCTACATCAGCAAAGGGACTGAAAATAGAAAATAAATTGCCAAGGAGTAGAGAATTAGGCTAGATGGTAGAATCATTGCAGTGAACAGAAAGCACAGGGTCATTGAAGAAGCAAGCAACTGAAACATGGAGAAACTACAAAATAGAAAAATCAAACTTGACTTCCCCCAGTTGGGACCATATGCAGAACAGGACCATAACTCATAGAAACTATGTAAATCTCTGGAGTAAGTTTACTCACTGTAAGGTAATCAATCACCTTTTATGGACTCAGATTTGAGCTCTATCTGTTCCTATTATTATTTTTTTTAATATTCATGTTTCAAGACTTGTAAGCCTGTGTGGTTACATGGGGAGCTAAACTGATAATAACAGCTGGGGAGTGCCAGGTACTGATTTTTCCTGTTTTAGATGGAGATAACCATTTGGAGAAATAGAAAGTCCCACAAAGTATAGCCAGGCCCTCTATGTCAAGATGGACCCTCTGATTCAAGAGTTATGTATATAGTGCATTATATATGCATGTGTATTAAAATATAAAGAAGAATTTCCCATCTTAGTTTATCACATTTGCATAGATAATTAATTGGAGTTTCACAGTTTTTATTTTTTTTTATTTATTCACTTTTTTTAAGCAATCAGGGTTAAGTAACTTGCTCAAGGTTACACGGCCAGTTATTTCTGGGTGTGGTGCTGAGTGTCTGAGCCCGGGATTCGCTCTCCAGGTCATCCCAACACTGGAGCCAATGCTCTTACTCGCTGAGCCACTTGGGCGCCCCAGTTTCACAGTTTTTAATGGGACATTTTCATATCGTTCAGATGTATCTTCATTTATCAGTAATGATTTACATACAATCTAACATGGAAACAAATGGCTGGACTAAATAATTTCCTTTTTTCCTCCCTCTCATGTTTCATGCTGTAGAAAACCCTTGAAAACACATTTTCTCCTCCTTTACTTGTTCTATAAATATACAATTTTCATCTTATACACATATACAAACTTCTACCTTTATGCATGAACTCCAAGTACATGAAACTTTTCCAAAAGGAGACAAAGATTGAAGATAAGTTCAGAGAGTTAAGAATCTAAGTTTTTACAAATGATCTCCCAAATCCATCTACCCTGGAGATTTCACTCGATAAAATCATAATAGCTGGCACCTGATGATGTGCTTGGACTAAACAATTTCCTAAGGACTCAAAGATTTCTTTGATTCTTTCTAGGTTAGAACAGAACACTTAATTAGGTACACTTAATTCATTGACAACATCTCCTGTATTGTGCTAGTAATGTAAATGTCATTTAGCTCAGGTCTTTTATCTAACCATCAATAGTAAGTGAACTTTAACTTGAAATGAATGAGATCACTATACCATGACAAGAAAAAATATCAAAACTAACTTTATCAGATGCAATGCTAGATTGATGAGTCCTTTGCCATCTCTGGAGGATAGTACAGGGGACAAAGAGAAAAATATTTATTTTTTAAAAGCATTTTTATTGTCATTTTTTCTTTCACTTACATTCTCAATGTATCTCCCTCTTTGGCCCTCAGGAGACCATCTCTTAGAAAGAATAAAAAGAAAAAATTGCATAAAAAACTAACCAACATGTTCAAAAAGTTTGACATTATTTGCGTTATTCCACACCTTCAGTCTCCTACCTCTGCAAAGAAGGGAGGGAGGGAGGGAAGTGCCTTTTGTCCATCTGTCTGTCTCTCCTCTTCTCTTGCCCTCTCCCTCTTCGTTGTCTCTGTCTTTATCTCTCTGTTTGGAAATGTTTAAATTCTGAACATAACAAGCACTAAATGAAATGTATATTTCCATAGACATAATAGTAAAAAAAAAAAAAAGAAGGTTGTACATGAAACTGTAGATCTCTATAAGGTACAGATTGCTTTTATTTTTAAGTATATAGTAAGTTCAACCTGAAGCTTTCAAAGTTGTCCTGCTTTCGTATGAGTCTTTTTTTTTATATATTTGTCTTTTTTAAGGGGCGGAGTTAAGATGGCAAAGTAGAAGCAGGACCTCCAAGTGACTAGGGCTTCCACCTTCCCCAATCCATGTAAAAAGAGGACTCTGAACAAACTTTGGAGCTGCAGAACCCACAAAATGATGCAGAGAAGCTAACCTCCCACTGAGGACAGCCTGGCAAGCTGGCAGGAATCGGCCAGTGCAGTGCTCTGGTAGCCAAGCCAAGGCCCACATGAGCAGGAGGTTTTAGCCCCAGGGCGTGTCTGACCAGCCACCGGCTGGAGGGACTCCAGATCAGCAGCAGCTGTGGTCGTTTCCAGAATTATCAACACATAGATTCGAAGGACAAAGTGAGAGGTCAGTGCAGTCTGGACTTTGGGACCCAGTAAGTGGGAGTGCTTTGGCTTTTGTCCACAGAGCAAGAAGCTGCTGAGACCCGGTACAGCCAGGCAGCACCACGTGGCAGCTTCAGTTCCTGGCCTGCAGACTGTAGGGGAACCAAGCAACCAGTCAGAGGGGTAATCATTCTTGCTTTAACCTGCTTGGATCTGGATTGCAGTCTTCTTCTCTCCTTTCCTTCTCCCCCAAGACAGCATGCAATATAATATAGGTCATATGTACAAGCACATGAAACATATCTCCATATTAATCATATTATGAAGGAATAATCAGAACAAAAGGGGAGAACCAATATTAGACTCCTATTTTGGGGACAAAAAGGAGCAAAGCATGGAACAGGAGGAAGACAGTGAAGTCAGAACTCCTACCCCAAAACCTGCAAAAGAAAATACGAGCTGGTTACAGGCCATAAGGGACCTTAAGAAGCAGATAAGAGAAGTGGAGGAAAAATTGGGAAGAGAAATGAGAATGATGCAAGAAAATTACGAAATGAAAGTCAACAGACTGACTGAGGAAAATAACACCTTAAAAAACAGACTAACTCAAATGGCAAAAGAGGCTCAGAAAGGCAATGAGAAGAAGAATGCCAAAAACACTGAATTTTCCAGATGGATAAAAAATCTGAAAAGCTCACTGAGGAGAATCATTGCTTCAAAATTAGATTGGAGCAAATGGAAGCTAATGACTTTATGAGAAATCAAGATGCTGTTAAACAGATCCAAACAAATGAAAGAATAGAAGGAAATGTGAAATATCTCATGGGAAAAACCACTGACCAGGAGAGATAATTTAAAAATTATTGGACTACCTGAAAGCCATGATCAAAGTAAGAACCTAGAAATCATTCTCCAGGAAGTTCTCAAAGAAAACTGCCCTGATGTTTTAGAACCAGAGGGCAAAATAGAAGTTGAAAGAATCCACTGATCACCTCCTAAAAAAGATCCCAAAAAGAAAACTCCTAGGAATATTATAGCCAGGTTCCAGAATTCCCAGATTAAGGAGAGAATATTACAAGCAGCCAGGAAGAAACAACTTGAATATCGTGGAAACACAATCAGGATAACCCAGGATCTGGCAGCTTCTACACTGAGGGATCAAAGGGCTTGGAATATGATATTCCAGAGGCCAAAGGAGGTGGGATTAAAACCAAGAATCACCTACCCAGAAAAACTGAGTATCATGTTTCAGGGGAAAATATAGTCATTCAGTGGAATAGAGGATTGTCAAGCATTCTTGATGAGTTGAATAGAAAATTTGACAGTCAGATGCAAGAAGCATGAGAAGGTAAACAGGGAAAAAAAATCATAAGGAACTTATTAAAGTTTAACTATTAACATTCCTATATGGAAAAACAATAATTGTAATTGAGGAAACTTTTCTCAGTATGAAAATAGTTGAAGGGAATAGAATTATATATATGTCTATATCAGAGGGTATACTGGCATATGAATACATATGTGAATGTGTGTACATATGTTTACAGGTATACATAGATAGAGGGCACAGGACCAAGTTAATAGGAAGGGATGATACTTAAAAGGTGAAATTAAGAGGTGAGAGAGGAATATAATGAGAGGAGATGGGGAGAGACAGAATAGGGTAAACTATCTCATACAGAAGAGGCAAGGGAAAATGGTTACAATGGAGAGGAAGAATAGGAAGGCAAAAGGGAATGGGTCAACCTTATTCTCATTGAATTTGGCTCAGGGAGGGAATGACATACACACTAAATAGGGTATCTCACCCTACAGGAGAGTAGGGGGGAAGGGGATGAGAGGAGGGATGATGGAAGGGAGGGCAGGCTGCAGGGGAGGGAAGTTGGAAGCACCCATTTTGAAAAGGGATGGGATCAAAGTAGAGAATAGAACAAGTGGGAGGTGGGATAGGAGGGAGGGAGATATAGTCTGTCTTTTACAATATATCTACTATGTTAATGTTTTGCATAGCTACACATGTGCAATCTATACTGAACTGCTTATCTTCCCAGTAAGGGTGGGTGACAAGGGAGGAAGGGAATGAATCTGTAATTCAAAGTTTTAAAATCGAATGTTTAAATATATATATACTATTATTAATACTATTTTACATTCCAGGAAACTGCATCACTTCTGTTTAACTAGTCTTAGGAAGATTGTGAAGATCACTTGGCAAGATAAGATATAGGACACTGAGGTCTTTTCTTGAGCTAAACTGTCAAACATTCAAACTCAACTGCAGAGTGTAACTCTGAAGGGTTGGCCACATTGTTCAAATGCCTAATAGACATTTGCCTAAAAGACTATTTTACAAAGAAGTCATGCCAGGAAGGTGCTCACATGGTGGTCAGAAGAAGCAATACAAGGACAGACACTCTCAAGGTCTCTCTGAAGAACTTTGATAAGTTTTTGCATAACATGGGAGATGCTAACAAAGGATTTCCCAGCATGGCATACCTGCATCGAAGAAGATGCTGTACTCTATGAGTAAAGCAGAATTGCAGTAGTTTAAAAGGAATGTAAGATGTTCACATTTAGAGATATAAGTGTTCATATGGACTGTCTGTGTTTGACCTGTGGTTGAGCCTTCCAAACTCATACTGGTCTGATCAGCCAGTCAGATACACCATACGTACCTTGACTCCAACATAGCAAAGTCACTTTGGTCTTCTTTGAGAATGAAGGACAATAACCAGCCAACCAATAAGCTTTCTTTACTCTACAACTATATACCTAGCATAGTATTCTGCTCAGGGTGTGCAATTAATAAGTGTTTCTTAGTTTAATTTAATAGAGAAAAAAGAATGGATTCAAAACTTATTTAGAGATTAATAACAAAAGGGTCTTCTATAAACAAAATCTGACCATAATGAGAATGAATTACTAAAAATTAGTATGACTATATTATAGATGTAACAAATATACGTTTTGGGGTGGCTAGGTGGTGTAGTGAATAGAGCACCGGCCCTAGGGTCAGGAGGAGCTGAGTTCAAATCTGGTCTCAGACACTTAATACAAAAACTAGCCATGTGACCTTGGGCAAGTCACTTAACCCCAATTGCCCTCCCCCCCAAAAAAAGATAAATAAATATATGTTTTCACCAAAGACATTAGGCCAGTGAATATAAACTCTTTCCAGCTAAAGGTACAGGACTGGTTATAAGTTGTCATTTGCAATTGGGACATTCACTCTTCATTCATTCATTCATTGGTTCACCTAAGCAAGCAATTTAGTTCAGCAAATATTGACTAAGTACCTACCATGGGCAACGCATTGCATGAGGCTTGAAATACAAAGCTCAAACAAGATTCAGTCTCTGCTCTCAAGGAGCAGGAATTAGGACAAAGACATAAGGATATGATAAAAGATATTATGTGATAAGGGCAGAGAAGAAGCTCAAACAGGCTACTCTGGGATAATTGTGAAGAGATTTCTTTTTTGTTTGTTTTGTTTTGTTTTTTTGGAGAGAAGAAGGCAAGGCAATTGAGGTTAAGTGACTTGCCCAAGGTCACACAGCTAGCGAGTGTCAAGTTTCTGAGACCACATTTGAACTCAGGTCTTCTTGACTCCAGGGCCAGTCCTCTATTCACTGCACAACCTAGCTGCCCCAAAAGATAGATTTCTGCTAGCTAGTGGAAGATAGTGGGGAACTTTTTGTGGCTTGGAGGCTAGACAGAAAGAAAGAATTTCAGAAGGTGAATAGTACAAGATCACTCTAGGCATGGAGAATAGTATGAGGGAGGAGGGTGGGCAAGATAAGTATTGGGGAAGATTGTTTCATCTCAGTTGGAATGCAGGATAAAAGAAAGGGGATGGCATATGATAAAATTAGAAAGTTGGAGCTAAATGGTATAGGGCCTTGAATTTCAGCTTAAGGAAAATTTACCTGGTAAACTTTTAACAAATAATCATTGAGCTCTTCTCTGTATGACATTCTGTACTATGAATGTGGGGTAAATACTGGGGAATAAGACATTGCTACCCAATAGGAGGCCATGATATCTCCTTCCCATACCAGTGACACAGGGAACAGCCACTGTCACTCATCATGTTGGCCACAGTGAGACCTGGTTTTTTTCATTTTGATGGGTTGTTGCTTCTTTTAGACACAACCTTGCCCACAATTTTCACTTTGACCCATGCCAGATCCCATCTTCTTTGTCTAAAACCTGAGAAAACCAGTCGTTGAGAATTTTCATGAGACTCCCCTTGAACAGTGACTGGAATTCTGATGAGATGCCTGATAAATGACATCTCCTCAGGGCAGCAATTAATATCATCTTGATATTCTAGACTCATAAGACATTAGGGTATAAGCTTGCTGAAACTGGGTGCCCCCCCCAATTTCAGCATCTGTTCCTACTCTCAAATTAGATGGGAAAGATTAGATACTTTCTCTGAAAATAGGAGCATAGTCCTGGCTCTGATAATTAATATCTGCATGAATCTGGTCAAATCCCCCAATTCTCTCTGGGCCTCAGATTTCTTATTTGTATAATGGGGATAATAAAAATAATTCACATCTTTATAGCACTTTAAGGTGGTGCAAAGATTATTATCTCCATTTTACAAATGAGGAAACTGAGCCTCTGAAGGATTTAACCACTCCAATGTGATTTGACTGACTTGTGACCACAAATCTGATATTGTCTGATGTAGGATTCAAACCCAGATGTCTTGGCCCTTAGTTCAAGGCTCTGTTCTCTACAGTATAGGTATCAAAGAGGCAGTACACAGGCCACACTACAGTAGGGCAGGGGTGGGGGACCTATAGCCTTAAGGCCACAGAAGGACATGTGGCCTCCTAAATCCTTACGGCCTTTTGACTGAATCCAGGAAATTGGTCTGTAAAATTTGGATTCAGTCAAATGTGGTTTCCTAAGTCAGGGATTCTTCTATATGGTTTAGTGGTCCCATTTCTATTTGAATTTGACACCACTGTTCTGTGGTTCTTATGTGACTATCTTTCTCCCAGGGTCATTGTGAGGGTATTCACAATTGCAAGCTTTGGAAATTTTTTTCTTTTTTTTTTTTAAAGCAATTGAGGTTAAGTAACTTGCTCAAGGTTACAAGGTCAGTTATTTCTGGGTGTGGTGCTAAGTGTCTGAGCCTGGATTCGATCCCCAGGTCATGCTGACACTGGGGCCAGTGCTCTTACTCGCTGTGCTACCTGGCCACCCCAAGCTTTGGAAATCTTAAAGCAAAGGGCCTTAAAATTTCTTGTGTCATGAACCCCTTTGGCATTCTGGTGAGGTCTATGGATTCTTGCTCAGAATAAAGTTTCATTTTTAAAAAAGTTATAATGAAAAAAAGGCTAAATTTTAGTTTATTGTTAGTGAAAATGAAGATACATTTTTTCCAGTGCAATAATACAGACTCCACTGAAATCTATCCATGAAACTCTTATGAGTTTTTGAATACTAAGTTAAGAACCTTTATCTTAAAATGTTGAGTGAGCTATTATTTTACCAAATTTTTATTAATTACTTATTTTTACATCACCTTCATTTCTCAATATGACCATTCACTCCTCTTCTACCCAAAGTGAACCAAAACCATCCCTTGTAGCAAAGAGAAGAAAATAAAAAATCAGTTAAACAAAGCTAACCAATACATCAACTGAAGCTTAAAGTGCATGCAATGTTCCAGGAAGCTTACATCTCTGCAAGGAAGGGAAGGAATTGCTTTTTACTCTATTGGACATAAATACCTACAACGTTCCTGGAAACCAAAGAGATTTTTATTTTTATTTTTCTAATTTATTAATTATTTTTAGTTTACAAATTTATTTATATTTAGTTTACATTTTAGTTTAGTATTTAAAAACACAAGATTTTGAGTTACAAATTTTTCTCCCCATCTTTCCCCTACCCCACCCCAAAGTAGCAAGCCTACTGAATACCCTTTCCCACAATCTATTGTCTCTTATATTATCCCCCATGCCTCCCTAACTTTCTAGTAGGGCAAGATGGATTTCTATACCCCAGTGCCAGTATATCTTATTTCCCAGTTGCCTGTAAACAACAACAGCAATTTTTTTTTAAAACATTTGTTTTTAAAACTTTGAGTTCCAGATTTTTTCCCCTTCTTCCCTCCTCTCCTCCTCACTGGGAAAATAAGCAATTCAATATAGGTTGTACATGTGTAATTACACAAAACATTTCCATAGTAGTTATATTGTGAAAGACTATATTTCTCTCCATCCTATCCTGCCCCCCTATTGTTCTGTTTTCCCCTTTGACCATATGCCTTTTCAAAAGTGTTTGCTTCTAACTACCCTCTCCCCCAATCTACCCTCCCTTCTATCATCCCCCCTCTTATCCCCTTCCTCCCTACTTTACTGTTGGGTAAGATACCCACTTGACTGTGTATATTATTCCCTCCTTAAGCCAAATTCAATGAGAGTAAGGTTGTCCCTTTCCTTTTCATCTTCCTCCTCCTCCTTTCCATGGTAACAGTTTTCTCTTGCCTCTTTTTTATGAGATAATTTACCCTAATCTATCTCTCCCTTTCTCCTTCTCCCAATAAATTCCTCTCTCACCTCTTAATTTTATCTTTCAGATATCATCCCTTCATATTCAACTCATTCTGTGCCCTCTGTCTATGTATACATAAACATACAAATGCCCAGACTCACATATATATTTATATATACATGCACCCTCCTATACATATATATGTATGTATGCATATATATTCCCTTCAACTATCCTCATACTGAGAAAAGTCTTATGAATTACAATGATCATTTTTCCATGTAGGAATGTAAATAATTCAACTTTAATAAGTTCCTTATGATGTCTTTTTCCTGTTTACCTTCTCATGTTTCTCTTGCTTCTTGTAGTTGAAAGTCAAATTTTCTGTTCAGCTCTGTTTTTTTCATCAAAAATGCTTAAAAATTCTCTATTTCACTGAATGACCATATTTTCCCCTGAAACATTATACTCAGTTTTGCTGGGTAGATGATTATTGATTTTAATCCTAGCTCTTTTGACCTCTGGAATATCATATTCTAAGCCCTTCGATCCCTTAATGTAGAAGCTGCTAGGTCTTGTGTTATCTTGATTGTGTTTCCACAAACTCAAATTGTTTCTTCCTGACTGCTTACAGTATTTTCTCCTTGACCTGAGAACTCTGGAATATGGCTATAATATTCCTAGGAGTTTTTGGCATCTTTTTCAAGAGGTGATCAGTGAATTCTTTCAACTTCTATTTTGCCCTCTGCTTCTAGAATATCAGGGTAATTTTCTTTGAGAATTTCTTGAAAGATGGTGTTTAGGCTCTTTTTTTGATTGTGGCTTTCAGTTAGTCTAATAATTTTTAAATTATCTCTCCTGGATCTATTTTCCAGGTCAGTGGTTTTTCCATTGAGATATTTCACATTGCCTTCTATTTTTTTTTTCATTTGTTTTGCTCTGTTGTATCTTGATTTCTCATAAAGTCATTAGCTTCCAGTGGCTCTAATCCAATTTTGAAGGAGTTATTCTCTTCAGTGAGTTTTTGAAATTCTTTTTCCATCTGGCCAATTCAGCTTTTTAAGGCATTCTTTTCCTCATTGGCTTTTTGGGCCTCTTTTGCCATTCGAGTCTTTTTTTTTTTGCTTTATTTTTTGGAAGGGGGAAGGTAGGCAATTGGGATTAAGTGACTTCCCCAAGGTCACACTGCTAATTTTGTGTGTGTGTGTGTGTTAAGTGTCTGAGGCCAGATTTGAACTCAGGTCCTCCTGACTCCAGGGCTGGTGCTCTATTCACTGTACCACCTAGCTGCCCCAAGTTAGTCCATTTTTATGGTGTTATTTTCTTCAGTGTATTTTTGGGTCTCCTTTAGCAGGCTATTGACTCGCTTTTCCTGATTTTCTTGCATCATTCTCATTTCGCTTCCCAGTTTTTCCTCCACTTCTCTTACTTGATTTTCAAAATGTTTCTTGAGCTCCCCCCATGGCCTCTAACCAGTTCATATTTTTCTTGGAAGCTTTTGATGCAGGTGTTCTGACTTCATTGTTTTCCTCCCATTCCATGCTTTTATCCTTTTTATCCCCATAAGATGAATCTATGGTCTGATTACATTTCCTCTGCTTGCTCGTATTGCCAGTTACTTGACTTTTGAGCTCTTTGCCACAGTAGAACCCTGATTCCAGAATGGAAAGAGCTTTGTCCCAAATTGCTGGGCATTTTGCAGCTGCTAGAGCTTTTAGGAGGGTGCACTCTCTGCAGCCCCCACAAGCTCTGGCACACTGGCCACACCCCCCAGGACGACCATTGAAGACCGTGATCCAGATCCAAGCAGGTTAAAGCAAAAGCAATCACCCCTACGATCTTCAGTCCAGGAGCTCTGGAAGCAGCCATGTGCCAGACCGAGCTCTTCTGTCCCCTCGCCCCTCTCCCCTTCCAACAGAGTTCTACACTGACCTTTCACTTTTTCTTTGGCATTTGTGGATTGAGAAGTCTGGAAACCACCACAGCTGTTGGAGATTCACTCTCCTGAAGTCTGTTCTGGCTGCTGCTGGTTGGGGCCACCCTGGGGCCAGAACCATGGAACTTATGGGGGACTGTGCTCTGCTCCCAGCTCAGTGCGATAGACCCTTTCTGTTGGCCTGCTGGGCTTCTTTCAGTGGGAGATTTATTTCTCTCTGTCACTTAGTGAGTTCTGTAGCTCTAAAGGTTGTTTAAAGTCATTTTTTACATGTATTGGAAGTGATTAGAGTGGGAGCTCACGCCAAGTTTGTGCTTCTATTCTGCCATCTTGGCTTCACCCCACCCCCATTCCAAAGTATCCTTAACTTACAGAGAAGTAGGAAGGTTAGGGGAGACTATAAGGTAGGGATTCTTAGAAAAGGTGCAGATTAGCAAAGCAGTAGTCAGAAGTAAATTAGACACCTGACAAAGGATAGGGTGAAAAGAGAGGGAGAAAAGTATAAATAATGAGGAAAAATAAGATGGAGACTTACAACTAGTAATTATAACTTGGAATGAATGGGATGAGCTCATCCATAAAATGGAAATGGATAACAGAATGAATTAAAAACTAACAATTAAACATCCAACGTGTTGTTTACAAGAACCATTTGAAAATGAGAGATGCACATAGAGCAAAAATAAAGGGCTAGGGTAAAATTTATTATACTTCAGCTGATACAAAAAAAAGTAGTAGCAATCATAATCTCAAACAAAGTTAAAGCTAAAATATATTTAATTAGAAGAGATAAACAGGGAAACTACATTGTAATGAAGGGCACCATGGATAATGAAGTAATATCAATGTGAAACCTATATGTATCAAATGCTATATATAGCATCCAAGTTTTAAAAAGTTAAATTTAAGAAAACCATCAAATTAATAAATAAAACTAGGAGTTTTTTATATCAAGTAAACTATTGGTTACTATGATTTTTTAAGAGAGAAGAAAACCAAATCACTAGTATCAAAAATGAAAAGGGTAGTACCTCTAATGAAGATGAAATAAAAGCAATCATTAGGAGTCATTTTGCCCAATTATATGTCAATAAATTTAAGTGAAATTGAAGAATACTTACAAAAATATAAACTGCCCAGATTAACAGAAGAGGAAATAGAATATCCAAGTAAAACTATTTTAGAAAAAGAAATTAAACAGGCCACAAATGAGCTTCCTAAGAAAAAAGTATCAGGAAGAGATGGATTTATAAGTCAATTCTACCAAACATTTAAAGATCAACTAATTCTTTTTTTTTTTAAGCATTTGGGGTTAAGTAACTTGCTCAAAGTTACACAGCAAGTTATTTTGTGTGGGTGCTAAGTATCTGAGGCTGGAACTGATCCCTAGTCTCCTGACTCTGGGGCCAGCGCTCTTACTCACTGCACCACCTGGCCACCCCAAGTTCAACTAATTCTAATATTAAATAAATTATTTAGAATAATAGGCAAAGAAGGAGTCCTACAAAACTTCTTTTATGAAAAAAAATGTCCTGATACCTGAACCACAAAGAGCAAAAGCAGGAAAATAAAGTACAGATCAATTTCATTAATGAATGTGGATGCAAACATCCTAAATATAATACTAGCTAGGAGACTACAATAACATATCACAAAGATTATACATTGTGACCAAATGGAATTTATATCAGGAATGCAGGGATGGTTTAACATAAGGAAAACTATTAACATTATTGAGTATATCAATAACAAAAGTAACAAAAATCATATGATAGATGCAGAAAAAGCTTTTGACAAAATACAACACTTGTTCCTATTAAAACACTTGAAAGCATAGTTATCAATGGATTTTTCCTTAAAATGATAAGGAGCATCTACCTTAAACCATCAGCAAGCATTATTTGTATTAGAAATAATCTAGAAGCCTTCCCAATAGGATCAGGAGTGAATGAGAATTCCCATTTTCACCAATATTATTCACTTTTATGTTAGAAATGCTAGCAATAGCAGTAAGAGAAGAAAAAGAAATTGGGGGAATCAGAATAGGCAATTAGGTAATAAAAATATCTCTTTTTGCAGATGATATGATGACATACTTAACAAATCATAGAGATGGAGCTAAAAAGTTAAACAATTAACAATTTTAGCAAATTAGCAGGATATAAAAGCTCAGACAAATCATCATTTCTAAATATCACCAACAAAACCATTCAGGAAAAGATAGGAAGAGATAACCCATTTAAAATAACTATAGACAATATAAAATACCTGAAAGTATACCTGACAAGAAAAACCCAAGAATTACATAAACACAATTATCAAACACTTTTTATATAAAGTCAGATTTAATTATTAATTGTTCATGGGTAGGCAGAGCCAATATAACAAAAATGACAATTCTACCCACTCTTTTGATTCAGTGTCATCCCAATTAGAATACCAGAAAAAATTATTGAGCTGGAAAAAATAATAATAAAATTAATTTGGAAGAATAAAAGGTCAAGAATATCAAATGAATTAATGGAAAAATGTAAAGGAAGGAGGCTTAGCAATATCAAATCTTAAACTTATTAAAATATCTTATATTGGCTAAGAAAGAAAAAGTGGATCAGTAGAACAGAGTAGACATACAATACATATTAGTAAATGATTGTAGTAACCTTGTGCTTGACAAATGTCAAGATTTAAGCTTTGGGGATAAGAAATAGCTATTTGGTAAATGTTCGGAAAAATGGAAAGTAGTCTGGCAGAAATTGGGTATAGACCAATATCTAGCACTATTTACCAAGATAAAGTCAAAATGGACACATGACCTAGATATAAAGGGAGATATCAAAGCAAATTAGAAAAACATGGAACATATTACAATCAGACTTATATATAGGAGAAAATTTTATGAATAAAGAAGAGGTAGAGAGCATTGTGAAATGTGAAATTGATCATTTAAGGGTTGTATAAATTAAACCAATGTAGCCAAGAAGAGGAGGAAAACAAAATTGGTGGTGGGGGGGAAATTTTTCTCAGATAAAGGTCTCATATCTCAAATATATAAATAACTGTCAAATTTGTAAGAATATGAGTCATTCCCCAATTGATAAATGGTATGAATAGGCAGTTTTTCAATGAAGAAATAAAAGTTATCTATAGTTCTTTGGAAAAAAATGCTCTAAATAATTATTGATGAGAAATGCAAATAAAAACAACTTTGAGATATCATCTTACACCTATCAGATTGACTAAAATGACAGAAGGGGAAAATGACAAATGTTGAAGTTGTGGGAAAATTGGGACAATAATACATTGTTGGTGGAACCGTAATCTGATTTTGTAATCCATTTTGGAGAAAAATCTGGAATTATGGCAAAGAGTTAGAAAACTGTCTATACCCTTTGAACCAGCAATATCACTATTAGGTCTGTTTCTCAAGGTGATCAGGGAAAAAGGAAAAGAACATACATGTTATAAAATATGTATAACAACCCTCTTTGTGGTGGCAAAGAACTAGATATTATGAGGAGGCCCATCAGTTGGGGAATGGTTAAACAAGTTGTGGTATATGATTGTGATGGAACTGTATACAAAATGAGAAGCAAGAAGGACACCTTCAAGGTCCCTCTGAAGAACTTCGGAATCAATTGAGATGTGGGAAGCAGAACCAAAATGGCAGAGTAGAGGAAGCACTATAACCAAACTCTCCTAACATTCTCCTCTAAACAACTTTATAATAATGCCTCCTATCAAATTCTTGAGCATAAGAATCAATAAAGAGTTTGGGTGACACATTATTTTTTTTTGCTTTTTGGAGGGCAATTGGGATTAAGTGACTTGCCCAAGGTCACACAGCTAGCTTTTTTTGTATTAAGTGTCTGATGCCGGATTTGAACTCAGGTCCTCCTGACTCCAGGGCTGGTGCTCTATTCACTGTGCCACCTAGCTGCCCCAAGACACTTTTCTAGACCAAGTCAACTTAAGAGATCTGAAGGAGAGTTCTATGATACTAGGGAGAAGGCTGTCCTGGAACCCACATGACAGCAATGCCAACTGTGGGATTTGGAGGTGTTAACAGCAGCAGCAGCAGCTTCAGGAGCTCTTAAGCCAGAGACAATAAGAGGACTGAACAACTAGTCAGAAAGAAATTACAGAGTATCACAAGTGAAATGTACCAGAAGAATAAATTGAGTCAGTTCTCTGAATAAGATATTTTTTTTAAAGCAATAGGGGTTAAGTAACTTGCTCAAGGTTACATGGCCAGTTATTTCTGGGTGTGGTGCTGAGTATCTGAGCCCGGATTTGATCCATGTCATCCCGACACTGGAGCCGGTGCTCTTACTTGCTGAGCCACCTGGCCACCCCTAAGATATCATTTATTAACAGGAGCATGTGACCTGATAATAAAGAAGAGGTTAAATGGCTGTGCCTTTGGCGAATATACCCTAAATTACGGGTGCAATACATTTTAATAAGCATAGAACAAAGAACAAAACAAAAATCATGTAATTGGCCAAGCTTCAGAATGAGTCATTGGTTACATCAAAGAAAATGGGCATAGCCTTAGGTGGGTTGATGACCACCTCTATCTCTAAGAAATACTATTATGAATTTTGTGGGTCCTAGCTGCATCCTGAAATTATTGATAAGAGCAGAATTACTGGCAACTGAGTAAGTAGATAAGAGTAACCTAATTGTTAAAGATGTAATAAGGTCAACTTGTCCTGGCTTACCGGGGATACCCTAAACACCTTTCAGGAAATGCTAAGATAAGATTTTGTGAAAGCATTGTGAACAGAATTGTTTTTTTTTTCTTTCTAACTAGAAGCAGTTGTGCAGAAGCTTAACTTTTGATATCTAACTAGAAAGAGAGGGAAGCTGAACTTTAGCACACATAAGTGTCTTCTCTCAGGAGACAAAGAAGCCAGAGAGGATTTTTGGTGGGGGTGGGGTAGGGGGAATAGATTAAAAGGGAAGAGTTTTTAGACTAAGAGGAATGAGAGGATAAGGGAGGAAGCTTTAGAGGGAAGGGGGACAGAATAGGACAAAGGGGTGAGTAAAAGGGTATTTAGATTTAGGGGAATGGGAGGATAAGAGGGATTTCTGGAGTGAGGACAGGTTAAGTAAGAGGA
Source organism: Petaurus breviceps papuanus (assembly GCF_028583685.1). NCBI lineage: Eukaryota > Metazoa > Chordata > Mammalia > Diprotodontia > Petauridae > Petaurus > Petaurus breviceps. Next base: position 3,063,316 of record NW_027186350.1, read on the forward strand.
GAGCTAGGTAGCAGGTAGAAGTAAAGTAGAGGAGTTAGGATAGATAGGAAAAAAGAGATATGCACAAATATAAAAATGGGATTAGGAGTAGAATCTCTTAGGGAAAATATATGTTTATATATGTATGTGTGTGTATATACGTATCTGTTAATATATACATATATTAATGCTTATATATAAATATATTCATACTCAATTAGAGCCTTGGGGTGGCAGGTAGGGGGAAGGAAGGAGGAAAAAAAGAACAAAGTAAAAAGTGTACAGCAGAGAACAAAAGAAAACCTGCAAGGAAGCAAAGAAAAAATGGACAGCTTTCAACATAACAAACAGAATTTAATATATAGGCTTTCTTGAAACGAAAAGTTATTGCTATATATTCTGAATCCTCTCCTATGTTCTGCTATGCACATGACATGCTTTTTTTTCTTTTTTCTTTTCTTTTTAAGTTTATAATATTTCTTTTTCTTTTCTTATTATGCCTAGAGCCAAGTGATAGAGTATCCTGGTTTGTGGAACAGCCAGGAGTCCAATGTCATTATATTGAGAAGTATGTGGTGGCAAGTAAGGTGTAAGAAGATGGGAAAGGTAGGAGGGAGCTAGGTCATGAAGAGATGTGAATGCCAAACAGAGAACTTTGTACTTAATTTTGAAGGTGATAGGGAGTGTCTGGAATTATTGAGCAGGAGGATTACATGGTTAGACCTGTGCCTTGGGAAAATCATTTTGATGGCTGACTGGAGGTTAGACATGTATAATCATGTTAAACATATTTCCATATTAATCATGCTGTGAAAGAAGAATCAGAACAAAAGAGAAAACCATGAGAAAGAAAAAAACAAAAAAAAGTGAAAATAGTCTGCTTCAATCTGCATTCAGTCCATAGTTCTTTTTCTGACAGTAGATAGCATTTTTCATCATGAGTCTTTTGGAACTGTCTTGGATCGTCGTATTGCTAAGAAGAGGTAAGTCTATCAGAGTTAATCATTACACAATATTTCTGTTGCTGTGTACAATGTTCTCCTGGTTCTGCTCACTTTACTCAGTATCAGTTTACTTAAGTCTTTCCAGGTTTGAAAAGATGTTCCTGACCATACCACCCCAACCACAGTCGAAGGAAAAATCTCTGTCCATTTCTTCTCTCCTTCACTCTCTCACTTTCTTGTTCTTTCTCTCCTCCCTAGCACTTTCAGGCTGTGTGAGCTTTCCTCCCTCCCCATTTTATAGAAAGAGTAAAGTGAAATTCAGGAAGTTCAGTGATCCATAAATCACAGTCAGGGAGCCTCAAAGACAACATCATTTGGAATTGAGATCTCCTGATTCTTCATTCAGTGCTTTCTCCATACCACTCTGACAGCTGAAAGGTTTTTTTTACTCCAGCTGGAGGAAAATAGTTTCTACATTTTATTTTTAAGAGCAACAAGTGTTCACTAGAGTTGGAGTAAATTAAATGTTAGGGGCTTGTTTAAATTTCTTTGGGCTAAACCATTCAAGTGTACTTGAATAAAAGAATCAATACATTTTTGGTAAATTTGTGAGAGGAGATCCCTTAAGAGCTTAGGGAGAATTGTTCCCACCACAATGTCTACTAGACTGGAAGTCAGATAACATGAAAGCCGCACTGAAAGGAAAAGAAATACATCGACTCAACAAGAAAAACTACTTCTGATAACAACTTTAGATTCCTAGTATGCAGATTTGCTTTCAGTGTCAGGTTTAATGGCTTAAATTTCAGGCCTGCTTAGAGGACAAATTAGACCAGCAAAATTCTGATCGATTTAAATGAAACAATGGTGTAGTCTGTCTCAAGAAGAAAGTTAGTCTGGAAAGTCCTTCCTTTGACTTGAAGGACCAAGTCCAAGTATGGGGTGAGCAGAGTTGGTGAGGGAGAAAAGAGGAATCTAGGTTCTCCTGGCTGCTAGCTTTGAGAGAGAAGATATGAAATGCCAAAGTTTCTTCAGTTCACTGAAGGGAGAGAGAGAGACTCTGGGGAAAAGCTCATATGAGTGCAGCTGCCAGTCTCCCCAGCTTGCCACACTAGGACTTTGGAGAATTTACATTTGGGTAGGATCTAAGATTCTCTCTCTGTCTCTGTCACTCTCTCGTATTGAGATACTTTGCTTGTAACGGGAGAGGCCTTTCAATCTATATTGTCTCATATAGTCTCATAATGTATATTTTCTCTGATTTCTGTTGGCTTAGATAAATGTGTTTCTTTGCCATTTGCTACATGTGTTCATTGTAGTACTAGCATCTGGTGAGAAGGGGGTCAACCTGTACGCCTTCTCTCTTAGGAGAGCAGAATGACAAACCTCTGGTCCCAACCTCCTGTTTCCCCTCCTTGCAGGAATCAAAGTCTTCCTCAGAGAAAGGGGGAGTAGATGCCAGAGTGGTCTATTCTTGCCCAACTGTGAGCGACATCTAGAAAGACTCATGCAGAAATGATGGAATCCAGCTACTGGCCCTAACCCCAATCTATTCACTGCCTCACTAGAACAGCAGGTGAGTCCATTACCTCAACTACATACCACATCCATCTAGTTTTAGATAGGACCACAACAGCCAGCCAATGAGAAAGCAGCACCAAGATACTGAGCAGGATGTTTGACCACTAAATCAGAGTCTAAGTGGATGCCTATGCAGTAATAGCAAAGGGGAACTTCTGACATGGAGAGGCTTATTATAAAATCATTACCTTACATTAATACCCATCCAGTGGACTTTTCTGTATGCATTCTGGGTAACCACATGTGCACTTCAACCAAGACTAGGACCCCTCCCATATCAATAAATTAATATTCATGTATTCTGTAATGATGTAATTGCATCTTTTGCTCTATAAAAATCCATGTCTTACTTTGCTAGTTGTGTATTCTTCTAAGGAGCCTAGCCCACTGGAAAGCATAATTCTCAATAAATTCCCTTGCTTGGGTTGGAGATGATCTGAGTTTGTGAATTCTTTTGAGACAGCCCTGCAAGACACCATGAAACTGCAACAGGAATATATAATCTATATGGACAAAACAAAGACTGCATACCTCACTCCTCACCACATGTGTTAGGTACAGTATTTGTGGGATGCTGGGTAGCTGAGGACTTGCCATGTAAACCAGGACTTTGTGCATTACAGGATAGAGGTAATTGAGTCCAGTTTTAATTCAGTCTGCTGCAAAAGGGGGCCTATTCACCTAGGTATAGTGTATTTAGAGTTCAGTAGAATGGGAAGAAATTCAGTCAAACAGAACAATCATGTAAGAAGGCTGTTTTTCTTCCACAATTTATGCAAAGACACAGGATCACCAATATATTCCCATACATGCAGATTCATACATATAAAAAAAAATGTCACTTAAATGACCCAAAGCCAGGGCTGACCCTAAGAATCCAGCACTGAGTATCAAAGGGGAATGGCACATGTTTTCTAAATTTGAAATAACAATTCAACTCATGCCTTCCCCAAATAACTAGGAGATATATTTTTGGACTGAGAAACAGGAAGTCCTGCTCTTACTACACTCTCTATGGTGTTCAGTAGAAGCCAGATAGATAGTCAATAAAGAGAAATCAGTCTCAGTCTCAAATAATATGATTTATTATTATTGACATTGCACTTGAAAACATAACATAAACATAAGACAACAAAAAAGCAGCAAAGCAGGAGAAATGAGAGTTATAACAAATGGTTGACCTGGATTGGGGACTGGAGTGGGCTTAGAAGATTGTCTTCAAGAGGATGGTGGAAAACTGGAACCAGAAATCAGCAACCTGTGAAACTGGGAGAAAGAGATGGAATGAAACTGAGCTTGAAACATACTTAATTCCTCCCCTAGGAATGGGAGGAAGCTAATACCAAAAATTTCTAAATTGAAAATCGTGGAAGTCTTTCCAGTTCTAAATCCATGATCCTATAATCTTAAAAGTCACAAAATTTGAAATAACCAAACAGAGAACTCTATTTAGACAAAAATCTTCATTGGTTTGTACAATCCTGCTGAAACGGGTCTGTTCTGAAGCTCAGGATCTGCTGGGATCCTGTTATTGAGGTCCCTGAGAAAAGGTTCCAGTTCTCAGCATAGCAAGACTGACATTTATTTCCCTTTCTAAAATGAGTGAGGTGCTGGGTATCAGCAAACTAGAGGAGGCACCCCCTTTGCCCTCCCCTTGAGTATTATTCTTTACTTCAAAGTTCAAAACTGGATTTGAATCTATCACTCCAGTGATGGACAAATCTGGGGCTCAAGAAGACTTTCCTTACTTTTGTGGAGGGAAAAATAGTCCTGAGAATGTGAGAAGGGTATCACAACTAATGAGTCACGCGTGAAGATGAGAATAGAAAGAAAATAAAGAGAGAAAGTGAGACCAGAAAGCAGGAGCTCTGTTTTATTAGCAAACTTATAGCATTATTCTTTTTCACCAGCCCTTTAGACGGATCTGCCCACATCACTACACCCTCAAATTTTTAGACTGCACTGATCATTTAGTTACACCAAATTCAAAGAATCAAACCTGAGAAGTATTGAGGGATGACAGGGTGGAAACATGTTGTCATCTGCCTATCATTAAGTCAGCCTCAACCATTGCATTATGATTTCACGGGTGCCAAGAAGCTCCACCCATATAAATAGACCTTCTCTGTACCCCAAGGAACACCTCCCAAATTAGCTTACATACTATTATAATCAATCCTTTCTTCAGATTTTTCAGACTTTGGATAAAATACAAATTCCCTGAGTAGTATCTCTGTAAGTTATACTTCAGGGTGAATTCATTTCTTAACAAATTCTTTGCTCAGAAGGTAGATTTTTTTCTAATAAAGACTTGGAGGACATAAGTTTTGGTGCCTGAGGGCACTATTCATTGCCAAGAAAGAAAGTTTGCAAAAAATATGTTTTTTTTGTTCAGAACTATCATTGACTTGTCAATCCATTATTGATATCCAAGCATCTTTTCTTTTAATCCTCCATGAAACTCTGGCATGCAGCCAATGTGCCAGTCAACAAGCAGCTTCCTTATTACTCTTGTCTAACTTAGAGCTGAAAAGGAAAGCTATCCATGAACTTTCTTTCTATAACTTTATAATTCCTATGCTTGCAAGTAAAACACGACTTGGAACAAGATAGCAGTGGGTATAGAGAGAAACATGACTTAGTGAGCAGTGTGGAGTTTGGCATCTCCTGACTCTAAGGTAGGAAATGGAGAAATTAAAGAAGTCCACACCACAAATCCCTAGGAGAGAAAAGCAATCTTTTCAATTTCATTACTCTTTTGAGTATACAGTGACTCTATTAATGATAAAAATAAAATAAATTCAATTAGTAAGCACTTTTAGGTGCTCACCCTGTGCCAGGCACTGAGCTAGGCACTAGGGTTACAAATACAAATAATAAGGATATGAAATTTAAATTTCCAATATCATCTATAACTGTTATATTCAATCAATATTGGGCCCTCCTTCTTTAAACTTTCTACTCTAGTTATTGGAGCTCCCAGAGCCCTTTAGAGCACACAGAGCTACACTTTAGATGACTCCCACTCAGTGATGTGCAATCCATCCACAGTGGAAAGAGAAGAAGAGATCTATGCATCTTACCTAGCGAAGTGGTTCATCATTTAGCAAATAACACAACCTAGAAAGAAGAAAACAAGAAGATGAGATTTGAACAATCCACAGATCCTCCTAGAATGTGGGAAACCTCCCATCCCACCAATAAAATGAATTCCTCGGTTTCCAGTATCAAACAGTGCCAGAGTTGACTCCTGGAGAGAAGAGGCCAATGGGGAAACTGACTTGTGCAGTATTGACAGAATGAGTGTTGCTGAGCCACTACATGAAGATTCTGAGAAAGAAGAAAGATTAATTGGAGGTTAGGATCAGCAGGATGATGGAAGGGAACCAACTGGAATTTGACATGACCTCTGCCTTATAAAATCTGATAGAGGAGTCCCAATGTTGCCCAACACCTATAGAAAACTGGAAAATAAATCTGTCCATACAAGTTCAGGGATGGACTGGAATGGAAAAGTGTCTAGATTTTAATGATCTCCTTGTATGATAGTTTTAGAAACCATGCATGTTTTAACTTGAGTCTTACTCTAAATATAACTAGAGGATTGTTATTTTATTAAATATAGATTTTATTCCAATAAAATAACTGGTTTATTGACTGGGGAGAAAATAAATCTAACTGGAAAATTTACAAATCATAAGTTTAAATTTTCTATAGATAAGACAATGAATGTTGTAGTAGCAAGCACCCTAGCATACCCAGGATGGCTGCTAGCACAGGTTCTGCTTTTCTAAAGGAAAGCAACTCAAAATGGGTTAACAATCTTGCTTTAATCAAACATATGTCATTTACCTAGTTCAGGGGAAAAAGGTCAGCACCCCGAACTTCAGAGAATACAAACAGAGGTTACAAGCAGACAACAAATACAGACAGAGAAACATCAGCAGACAGGCTTCCAGCTGTCTGGCCATTACATCCATACCAGAGAGGGAAGCACCAACATCTGGGTTTTCAAAGCCAGGGGGTTCAATGGCTGCCCAGAGTCTCATCTGGTCAAATCACACAGCTCTTCTCAAAGTGAGCCCCAAACCCAAATCTCACATCAGGGTATATATAGCCTTCTCCTGGCTCAGAGAATGTCGCAACCCTTGACCCACTGCCCAATCACAAAGTAACAAGGTGTGGGCATTCCTGAAAAACAAGCTTCCTATCACAGGTTCCATGTGACCACATTCGGCCTGTTAGGGGGCAGAGTATATTTTCAAATCAGGGAAGGTTCTCAGAGTCACTTAAGCCTATCAAAGGTTCAAGGGGCAGGGAAGATCTTCAGATTCCCATTCCCATAACAAATGTATACATGACATTATGTATTTTGGACACAATATAGAGGATCCTTAGTAAAGACTTGTATGAACTGACAAAAAGCAAAAATAGAACCAAGAACAATTTATGCAATGACAAAAATAATGTAAAAGAATACCAAACTGAAAGATTTCAGAAGCTAAACAAGTCATGACTTAATGAATTCTGTGACTTCCGGAGACTGAAAGTCAAGAAGATACCTACCTTTAGGCAGAGAAATGGTTGACCATAGGAGTAAAAAGGGGTAAAATTGATGAATATTTCCAATATGTTGCATTACTTTGCTTAATTTTGATTCTTTGTTACTAGGGAGTGTCCTATTGGAACCCAGATTTGGAGAGTCATTATAGAACCAAATCAAACATACAAAAGTATCAAAAAACATTTCCAAATAAAAGATCCTCTGTGAAATAAGGAACTCTTTAAGACTATATAATTTAGTCAAGCCATTCCTGTAACATCGCCATGTAGAATATAGTCTATATACTCCTTTCATTAAAAAGGAAAAAAAAATAAAACCAATAGAAATAATACAGTGGGCCTTCAAATATGAAGGACTATAATTTGCAAAGTTATATTATGGATCTGGAAAACTCATATTTGGGAGAATTTATATCTAAGACTTTCATTCCATCCTAATAGGTGATAAGGATAGGCTCTGTCTCTTGACATCAGAAAAAACCTTAGTGTTTCTCTGTTTTCTCATTAGTTAAGAGTTAATCATTTACAAGTCCTCCAAAATTTTAAAAAGAATCAGAGCCAGGAATAGGGCAGATATGAAATTCCTAAGGTGGGATTCCATTCATGAGAGTAATGGGCTGTCCAGTAGGCACCCACCTAGGCTCTTTCAATGGTGACAGAGGAGAAAGAGGAATATGTGGCAATACATACATGAAAGTAAAGGAAATTTGTAGAAATTAAAAAGTATGAAAAGAAAGCATGGAAATATTATGAAAAAACTTAAACCCTTACTGTAGGACAGATAGGGAAGAGGAAGAGAAGTGAAAGACTTAAAAAATCTTAGAGTCCAAAGACTGGAGATAAATCTTAATTTTTTATTGTCTGTTTTATGTAAATCAGTTTTAAGAAAAATGGTGAAGAGTGAATAAAAGGGTCAAGTTAACTTCCCATAATTGCACATAAGTGTCATAGTGGGCACTGAAACAAAGCCATAATTCACTGAAAAAGAAAATTTAAAAAGAAAATGAACCCATTCCTGTTTTTAAACCTCCTGGCCCAATAGTTACACTGGGAATGGCACTGGTCTAGGGTTGGATTTGGATAAAGAGTGGCATATGGAATGAGGCAGGGAAACTCTGGAAACTGAGTGGTAGGTAGGACACTTGGGTTATTGGAATATAGAATGACTATCATAATCTGCCTTGAATACAGAAAGATAAAATTTGGGATTTTTTTCAGGAGAATTGATAGACCCTAGTGACAAGGAATATATCAGGCCTCATCTGTGACTACAAATTATGTTGTCTGACATTCAGTATGTAGTTTCACCCCCTGAAGATTTGGGAGGTGAAATTTACCTAGATTATTTGCAGGAGTCCACCCTAGTACATGATCTAGGACAAGGATGGGGAACCTGCAGCCTCAAGACCACAAGTGGCCCTCTAGGTCCTCAAGTGTGGCGGCCCTTTGACTGAATCCAAACTTCACAGAACAACTCCCTTTAATAAAAGGATTTGTTCTGTAAAATTTGGACTAGGTCAAAAGGCTGTGCCTAAGAACCAGAAGGCCACATGTGGCCTCAAGTCCTCAAGTTCTCCACCCTTGGTCTAGGAGAAATGTGTCCTTCGGGCTCTCAGTTGGTTCTCTGGAGTTAAATGTCCTGAACCTTCTCTCAAAGGTTTATTTGACAGGTGCTGTTATGTACAAATATAGAAAGCAACAGAGGGCATCTGAGAAAAATGTAAGAGGAAAAAAATCAAAGCTATTGGAATATAAAATGAACATCTAGGGCACTGGAATAGAATATGACCATCTTTCTCTAAAACTTGGCATGGATCTGAAAAGCTAAGATGTGGAATGTTTCTGGACAGGATAGGACATTCAATTCATCCTAGTAAATGATGAGATTAGCCTTCTCTGCCTCTTCCTGACCCCAGAAAACCTTAGTGTTTCTATACCTTCTCATTGAATGAGCAGTAATCATTTACAAGGCTCTCAGAAATATATTGAAATGAGAGATAAGTTCGGTCCAGATGTCCAACTCCTAAGCCATTACATGAGTCCCTCAGCAAAGACCTGTATGAATACACACATTATCTCCTGGGCTTGATGGAGACTACAGGGTGGGTATGATGACTGAGACATTTTATTGGTAACAATGGAGATATTGGGATTTAGAATAAAGACTGGTATGTATATATGAAAAATAAAGCTATCTGTACAAATCAAAAGTTAAAATTCTGGAAATACTAGGAAGGGATTTGAGTTCTTACTGAAGGACTGATAGGGAAGAGGAAGACAACTGAAAAAGGTCTAAAAATCTTAGAATCCAAAGACTAGAGGTGAGTTTTAGCCCCTTCTGGTCAAGTAAGTCAGTCTGAAGAAATATTTTGGAGTGATAAAAAAATCAAGTTTATTTGCAGTTGACAACATCAGGCTCTCCAGAAAAGCTGAAATACACTGGGGAAAAATTCAGAGAGAAAATTATCCCATTGCTATCATTTAGCCTGCTGCCCTCCTGGTGACACTGAGAAGTTTCACAGAGGAATAAGGGCTACTGGTCTAAGGTTGAAAGCATCTAGTATATCATGGAAATTCTGGAATATTAGTAGATGATATGGGACACAGGTGACATGTAGCATTTCTGAGTCCTAATTTCTGACTTTGAACTAGAGGAGAAAACACCAGTGATTACACAAATATGTAAAGTGGGAGGGTTTGTGTATCCAGTAAGAGGGAGCATATCAGACTTGTTCGGTATGCTATATGGGGCATTCATAGTACAGGTGTACCTATGATACTTAGAAAAACTAGGTTGAAATTTCACTGGATAATTTGGAGAAATCCGCCCCACCCTAAAGCGAGGTCTTGTCCCTGGCACTTTCAGGGGATACTATAGAGTCAAACATCCCAAACCTTCTTTCTAAGGAATATCTGACCATTGGTTCTCTGTATGCATATGGACAACAGGAAAGGGAATCCAGTAAAAGTGTGGTTGAAAAAAACATCAAGAACATCAGAATACAGAATGATCATCATAATATACCGTGTTTCCCCAATAATAAGACACTGTCTTATTATTTTTTTGGACAGAAAAACACCAGAGGGCTTATTTTCAGGGGAGGGCTTATTTTAATGAACATTGACAGCAATTTTAATAAACAGGTAAATGTGAACATAAAAATGTACCTTTATTCAATAAGCAAATCATTGGGGAAGAACAGGATGACGCGCTCACTGCTGCAGCTCTGATTGGATGCAGCTCGGAGCGCGGTGTGTGTTTCACCTGGGGCGGGGGGGGAACAGTGCATACAGAGGGTACCGTAATGTAGCGTGTAGCACAGGGGATCACCTTCACTACTGTAGCAATCTCAATAGGGCTTATTTTTGGGGGAGGGCTTATTTTAGAGGAATCTTACACAGTAAGGGGAGGGCTTATTTTCGGGATAGGTCTTATTATCAGGGAAACACAATATATATACATATATATACATGTTTGTATATATGTATATATATACACATATAAAACCTTCTATGAATCTAGAGAGCTAAAATTTGGAATCTTTGTGGATAGAATAAGAATAATTCATCCTAACTGTTGATGAAACTAGCCTTTGCTAACTCCTTCGGACTCCAGAAAAACTTTAGTGTTTCTGTACATTCTCAATAATTGAGCTCTAATGGGGCGGCCAGGTAGTGCAGTGAGTAAGAGCACTGGCCCCAGAGTCTGGATGACCTGGGATCGAATCCGGGCTCAGACACTTAGCACCCACCCACAAACACCTGGCAGTGTAACCTTGAGCAAGTTACTTAATCCCAATTGCTTTTAAAAAAATTTAAAAAATAATTGAGCTCTAAGCATTCACATAGTTCATAGAGACGTGAGTCAGGCTTAGTCTAGATGTCCAATTTCCAAGGCATGATACAATTTATTAGTCCTCCCACCAGCAGCCTGTAGACATAGTATTCTTGGTGGACTTGAGGGATAGTACAGGGTGGGCATGGAAGCTGAGAGGTTTCATCAATAACAGTGGAAAGGTCAGAATTTAGAACAGAGACTCTCAAGTATACATGAAAAATAAAGATTTTTTTTTAACTCAAATGATATAAGAGGTCTGGAAATACTGCTAAAGGATTTAAGCCCTTGACAGATATAGAGAGAGGCAGAAAACTGAAAAAGGTCTAAAAACCTTAGAATCTAAGGACTTATAATGAGTCTTAATTAAATCTTTCTCGTCTGACAGACTGGGAGAAAAGTGACAAAGAACAAAAAAGAAAAAAAGTAAAATTAACTTACCTACTCTGTTTTCTGAATCCATAGCATTATTCTCCTCTGAGGAAAAACAATGCAAAGACAATATAAGTTCATTTTTGTCATTTACCTTTCTGTATTCATTGTCAGGTCTGGGAGTTTTGGGGTGAGTTATATTGGAAAAAGTATTACTGGTCTGGGATTTAAAATACATCTAACATGTGAAGAGAGGCAGGGAAATTCTGGAAACTTAGTAAGAGATAAAGGATCTAGGGGACATGGGGAAGATGTCTGGAGTCTAATCTCAAAGTTAAGACTGGAGGAGACAATTTAAGGGACCGCTAAAAGATGCAAGGATGACGATATGGTAGACCTCTGTGAAAGGGAGCACTTCAGCTCCGGTCAGTGGCAACGAGTTATATAATATCCAATAGGCAGTTATACTCATGATACTTAGAAAACTCAGAGGATTCAGATGGTGAAATTTCCCTAGATTGTTTGCATGTGTGTATACATATACATATATTTGTTCATTTATTTATCTATCTAATTATTTATTTATTGCAGAGATCCACCTAGATCCACCTAGAGCAAGGTCTAAGAGAAGCATGCCTTGTAAGCTGAGCTATGAAGTTCAGTGTCCTAAACTTTCTTTTGAAGACTTGTCTGGCAGTTGCTTCTCTGCATGAATATGGACAGCATTGATGATCAGGAAAAAGTGTAGGTGACAAAAAAAATTGAGGAATAGAAAATAACCATCATAAACTATGTCTTAACATGGATCTGGGAAACTAAAATTTGGAAGATTTAAACATAGGACATCTAATACATTCTAATTGTTGACAGAACTGATCTCTGCCTCCTTCTAACAGAAAAAGAATCCTAAACCATTTCTATTTATGTCAGTTAATGAAGAAAATTGGTTCGAGTTAACGTTTTGTTTTCTGAGTTGTGTCTGCAAAAGATATGATGGTGTCTGAGGAAAACAATTCGAAGAGAAGACTAAGCCATTCCTGTCACTGACACATTTTGGTCTCATGGTGACACTGCAGAGGGGCATATGGCAACAAGAAGCACTACTGGTCTGGGGACTGAAAAAATGTCCAGAATTGCATCTGGAAAAGAAGAGTAACCCCTAAAACCAAAGAAAAGTTAGCAGACTCAAGTGACTTGCAAGAATTTCTTAGAGATAAGGCAAGAGGGGTGACCATGCAAGACTTCTGTGACCATGCAAGGATACAAGGTTGGACAATGGAGAGTTCTAAATTTAGAATGTGGACTGGAACAGATATTTGAAAAATAAAGGACATTTGTAGTAGTTAAATGTGATTAAGACAAGGCCAGGAAATGCTATGAAAGGACTTAAGCCCTTCCAATGGATCAGCTGGAGAAGAGGGAAAAAAAATAAGTAATGGCTAAAAAAAAAAGTCACTTAGATTCCAAGGACTGAAGATTAAAATCTTTGGCTTTTAGTGTCCATTTATGAGTAACTAAGACTCAAGAAAAATTTCTGAGTGACAAAAGGGATGATTGAACTTACCATCTTTTTTATCCTTATTTATATCCTAAAATATCCTTTATCCTTTTATTATCCTTTATAATAAAAAATATCCTTTTTATTATAAAGAGAGAGAGTTATTTGTGGGATCTCTCTCTCTGAAGAAAAAAAAGACCAAAGAGTAAATAGAAACTCATTCCTGTCATTATCTTTTCTGGCTTCATGGGGATAATGGTGGGGCTATATAATAGCAGAAACAGGGACTAGTGGTCTGGAGATTGAAAGTGCAATCCAAAATGACACATGAAGAGGCAGGGAATTTTTGGAAACTGGAAATTTTCTGAAGTTGATTCTCATAGTTAGGGATAAAGGGAAAAACCCCATTGACCATGCAAGGAAGAAAGGTGGGAGTGTTGGTAGATCTGTGTGAGGGAGCATATCTGACCTCTTCAGTGGGAAGGACTTATGCTGGTTAAGATAAACTTCTACCAAAGACAGTTAAAGAAACAAGAAATTTAGGGGGTTGATATGTCTCTGAATTTTTTTTCACAGAAATTCACTCCATCCTCAAGTGTGGTATTGAAGAAACACACCCCTGGGAACTGTCAGGGGGAAACATGGAGATGGATATCTGAGATTTACTTTAAAAGGTCTATTTTTAGTTTCTGTTCTATATGAATCTGCATAGCAACGGAGGGCATCAGAGGAAAGGGCAGGTAGAAAACAAAAATGGGGGACGGCTAGGTGGTGCAGTGAATAGAGCACTGGCCCTTGAGTCAAGAGGACATGAGTTCAAATCCGGCCTCAGACACTTAACACATACTAGCCATGTGACCTTGGGCAAGTCACTTAACTCCAATTGCCCTGCCTTCCCCCCTCCAAAAAGAAAAAAAGCAAACAAAAAGAAAACAAAAATGGAAAGCAGAGAATGAGCTTTATTTCCTATTATCAGTCATAGACCTGGAAGGCTAACATTGGCAAAATTATTGGAAAAGGGAGGCTCTGCCTCCATCTGAAACCAGAAAAACCTCAGTGCTTCCTTACTTGATAATTAGTTGAGATTTAATAAAGCATAAGGCAACCATGAAAAATAGGAATAACAGCCAGGCTCAGCCCAAATTTACAATTCTCAGGCTAGAGTTTCATGTACAAAAGCAAAAGAATAGACCCCCACAGGTTCTTTCTGTCTCTGTCTCTTTCTCTTCTTTTTCTCTTTCTTCTCACTTTTTTGTTCTCCCTCTTCCTTCTCCACATCTTCATCCTTCTCCTCTTCCTCCTCCTCCTCCTCCTTTTCTCTCTAATTCTCTCTCTGTCTCTTTCTCTTTCTCTCTCTCTCTAGCACAGAAAGTTCTGAATTTAGAAAGAAGACTTGAGGTAAAGTTTGAAAAATAAAAGACCTTTATAGAAGGCAAAAGAGATCAAGACAAGGCCTGAAAATACTTATTATAAGTATAATATAATAAGTATATTTATTATAAGTATAATAAGTCCTTATTATGGGTGAGCTAGAGAAGAGGGAAAAAAATGAGAACATAGCAATCAGATTGCAAGGACTAGAGATAAGTCTTAAGCCTTTCTTATCCATTTATAAGTCAGTCAGTCTCAATAATAAATATCTAAAGGAGAAAAGAATCAAGTTAACTTACCATAATATTCTGTCAGAACATGCACTCTTCCAAAAATATTCCAAGTCACTGAAAAAAATTTTTAAAGGATATATACTCATTCTTGTCATTGTCCCTTCTTACCTCCTGATGAGAATGGGTGCCATACTGGAAGAACAAGGACTATTAGTCTGGGATGGAAAAGGTATCTAGAAGGGCATGAGAAGATCAGGCAATTCTGGAAATTGAATAGCAGGTAGGTGATTTCATTTATATAGAGGAATTTTCTGAGGTTTACTCATGATTAGGACATGGGAAAAAAAGCCCAGTCACCAAGCAAGGAAGGAGGGTTGCAGAGTACATAGACCTAGGGAAACATATTAGTGAAAATTGTACACTAAAATAAGTGGAAAGTACCTAAGGTTAAGAAAAAAAGCAACTTACCTTTAGTTATCTTGAAGACCAGCTTAGTAGATGTTAGGATATGTTGTGTCTTCTTAGTGTCATTTGTAACTTTAAGGGGTGCTAGAAAAGGCAAAAAGAAAACAAAAGTGATCTCCTATTGAGAGAAATTAAATAATTCCAAAAAAATGGTCATTTCTTACTCTTGACAGAGCAGAAGCAAGGAGTTGATGCAAAACATTTCTCCAGGGATTTTTTTTTTTTCCCGAGGGCAATTGGGGTTAAGTAACTTGCCCAAGGTTACACAGCTAGTTTTTTTGTGTGGGTGTTAAGTGTCTGAGGTCAGAACCGAACTCAGGTCCTCCCAACTCCAGGGTCAGTGATTTACACACTGCGCCACCTAGCTGCCCCTCTCCAGGGATCTTTTGGGACAGAGGTCTCATTCACTGGTAGTCTATGTGCCTCCACTGAACATATGGAATGTTTCCCACTAGAAAATTTAGCGGTGGAGGGGTTGGGAGGGTGGGAGCAGGGGATTCCATCATATTCTCTAGACATGTTTTCTGCAACCTCCGTGTTTCCTCCCATTCAAGATTCTTGTTTGGAATAGGGGAGAATACAATATCTAAGGGAGGAAAGTGTTTTCATAAGAATGTGGTTCTTCAAAATAAAGTAAAATGGGTGCATGATTGAGATATAAAGATTGATACTATAAGCAAACTGGGAGAGCAAGGAATAATTTACCTGTCAGATTTATAGAGAATGGAAGAATTTAGGATAAAACAAGAAATATAGAACATTATTAAATAGAAAATGGACAATTTTGATTCTGTTAAATTGAAAAGTTTTTGTACAAACAAAACCAATGCAACCAAGATTAAGAGGGAAGCAGAAAACTGGGAAAGAGTTTTTACAATCAGTGTCTCTGATAAAGGCCTCATTTCTAACATATATAGAGACCTGAGTCAAATCTATAAGAATGCAAGTCATTCCCCAATTGATAAATGGTCAAAGGACATGAACAGGCAGTTTTCAGAGGAAGAAATTAATGATATCTATAGTCACATGAAAAATGCTCTAAATCACTATTGATTTGTGGGGAGGGAGAAATTGGTAACAGAAAATGAAAAAAAAAAAGCAGTTATTTTCATGGGAATGTAGATTTCTTGTATCCCATTAGAATTTGTATAAATAACATTAATAACCAGTGTAGACTGAGAAATTAATTTCTGCTTTAATTTTATTTAAGATATAACCATATATATGGCAGCCAGGAAAAGAGTTGAATAAGATCAAAGCACAGTCCAGACACACAATTTCCAAATCAAGGTTCCATTGAGTAGAACAATGGAATGAGTCCCTTAGTAAGAATCTCACATGCTTTCTCTATTTCTCTATCTCTCTCTGTTTCTCTCTATCTGTCTCTCAACAATACAGAGTTCTAAATTGAGAATGGAGATTGGCATTAATATTTGAAACATAGAGGACATTTGGAGAAGATAAGGCTTGGAAATGCTATGAAAGCATTAATATCTTTACTTAAGAATATCTAGGGAAAAGGAAGAATATTGGGGAGGGCCTAAAAATTGAGATTATATTGCACAGACTTGGAAAAAAGAATCTAAAGCCTTCCCTGGCCATTGCTACAAACATCAGTTGAAAAAATATTTGAATGAAAAAACAGTCAAGTTAATGTACAACCTTGATCAATCACACCATATTTTATTTTTGCTTGAGGGTATCCTTTGAAAAGAAATTCATGGGGAGGCTAGGTGGTGCAATGAATAGAGTGCTGGCCCTAGAGTCAGGAGGACCTGAGTTCAAATCTAGCCTCAGACACTTAACATAAAACTAGTTGTGTGACCTTGATGAAGTCACTTAACCCCAATTGCCCTCCCTTCCCCCATCCAAAAAAAGAAGAGAAATTCAAAAATCTAACAAACCCATGCCTCTCATTGACCCTTTAGGTTTCATGTGGAGGGTGGAGAGGGGGAGGGTAGGCGGAGAATCTATATTGGATAATGGAGAAGAATTACTCATTTTGGATGGAAAATGTGTCTATGATAAAATGTGGAGAATCAGAAAAATTCTGAAAGTTGAGGAGCATTTGATGAACTCAAGAGACTCAGAAAACTCTGCTGAGCTTTCATCTCAGGATTGGAATTTGGGAATAAATTCCACAGACTCTGAAAGGATGGGACCCTGGAGAGTTCATGGAACCAAGTGAGACATATTAGGGAAAACTTTATGTTTCAAAAAATAAGAGAGAAGAATCCCTGATTGAGAAAAATAGCAACTCACCTTCAGTTATCTTCCCATCCTTATCCTTAGAAGTCTTTGTCTCACTCTTCGGTGTCTTCATCGTTTCAGTTATGAAGGGTGCTGAGAAAGACAGAAAGAAGAGAAAGGGGATTCCAATGTCTAACTGGGAATGACATGGCTCAAAGAGAATCAGTAGGTTTGGGGGTTTTTCAAATCTTCAAAAAGAGAAAAGAAGTAAGGGCTAATACAATGTATTTTTCTCATGGGTCATATGAGCCAGTATTCATTCCCTGGGTATATGGAGGGTGCACATCTTCATAAATCAGAGGGGTCCAAAAAGTTCAAAGACAGCATCATGATATAGATTTTGCTACCTCTCTAATTTCAGTGATGATTTGGGAAAAGGGATGAATTTTGAATAGAAAATCAAAAGTGGTATTTATTTTCATGGCAATGCAGATTTTTTGTGTCTCATTAGAATCAATATAGATAACACTAAGAACAAATGTAGACTGAGAGATTTATTCCTGCTTTAATTCTGCTTAAATATAATCATATATGCGGCAACTAGGAAAAGAATTGACTAAAATAAAATTCCATCCAGACTCACTTTTTTTTTTTAGAAACTAGGGTTAAGTAACTTGCTCAAGGTTACACAGCCAGCTGTTTCTAGGTGTGGTGCTAAGTATCTGAGCCCAGATTTGATCCCAGGTCATCCAGACTCTGGGGCCGGGGCTCTTACTCACTGAGCCACCTGGCCACCCCTAAGCAACTGGGGTTAAGTAACTTGCTCAAGGTTACACGGCCAGTTATTTCTGGGTGTGGTGCTAAGTATCAGAGCCCAGATTCGATACTAGGTTATCCCGACTCTGGGGCCAGTGCTCTTACTCACTGTGCTACCTGGCTGCCCCTAGACTCACTATTTTCAAGTCAAGTTTCCATTTATAAGAATAGTGGAATGAGTCCTTTACTTGGAATTATAAGTGCTTTTTCTCTTTCTGTCTCCCTGTCTCTCTGTCTCTGAACAATACAGAATTCTAAATTTAGAATGGAGACAGGCATTGATAATTGAAAAAAAAAAGGATATGTGTAGAAGATGAGACATGGAAATGTTATGAAACATTAATATCTTTAATTAAGGATATCTAAGGGAAAGGAAGAAAACTGGGAAGGGCCTAAAAATGGGAGTTATATTACACAGACATGGAAAATAAGAATCTAAAGCATTCCCCAGCCATTGCTACAAACAACACTCAGTTAAAGATTTGAATGATAAAAGGGTCAAGGTAAAATGCAACTGTGATCAATTAGACTGAATTTTATGTTGGTTGAGGGTTCTCACGGAAAAGAAATTCAGAAAAATTACAAATTCATGCCTCTAATTGACCCTTCAGGCCTCATAATGAGTGTGGGTATCCTATAGTGGAAAATGAAGAGGAGCTACCATTTTTAGATTTATGGAAAATTTATATATGATGAGATACGGAGAAAGAGAAAAATTCTGAAAATTGAGGAGCACCTGTGGGACTCAGGAGACTCAGAGAACTTTGCTGAGGTTTCATCTCAGGATAGGGATTTGGGAATAAATCCCTGTAACCCTGAAATGAAGGTAACCTCAAGAATTTATGGAATCAAGTGAGATATATTAGGAAAAGCTTAATGTTTCAATAAAAATAAGAGAGAAGGACCTTTGGCTGAGAAAAACAGCAACTCACCTTCAGTTACCTTCTCATCCTTATCCTCAGAAGTCGTGGTCTCAATCTTTGGTGTCCCCCTCACTGTTTCAGTTATGGAAGGTGCTGAGAAAGACAGAAAGAAGAGAAATGGGATTCCCATGGCTGAGCTCGAAATGGAATGGCTCAAAGGAAATAAGTACCCTTTGAGGTTCCTCAAAATATTAGAGAGACCAAAGAAGTAAGGGCTAATTCAATGTGTTTTTCTCATGGTTGCCATGAACCTGTGTCCTCATTCCCTGCTAGCCTGTGTTTATAAACCCTAGTAATATGCAGGGTGCACATGTACATAAAGCAGAGAGGTCTATAAAGTTCAATGACACTCTCAGGGTATAAATTTTGTTACCTCTAACTCCTTTCAGTGAAGATTTGGGGGTATAGAGGAATCCTGGGAATAGAAAATCAAAGGAGGCAGTTATTTTCAAGGGGGAGTAGATCTCTTATGTCCCATTAGAATCTATGTAGCTAACACTAAGAACCACTGTAGACTGAGAAATTCTTTTCTGCTTTAATTTGCCTGGAGATATAATCATATATATGACAGGGAGGAAAACAATTGAATACAATCATAGCTCAGTACAATTTTCAAGACAAGGTTCCATTTCTTAGAACAATAAAGTCATTCATTCAGATGGAATCACACCTACTTTACCTCTTTCTCTGTCTCCCTGTCTCTCAACAATATCAAAGCCAAAATAGAGAATGGGGACAGGTACTGATATTTGAAAAATAAATGATACGTATAGAAGATGAGACCAGGAAATGCTTTAAAAGCATTAACAACTTTGCTAAAAGATATTTAGTGGAAAGGGAGAAAACTGCCAAAAGCCTAAAAATGGGAGTTATATTGCACAGACATGGGAATGAGAATCTAAAGCCTTCCCTGGTCATTGCAACAAACATCAATTCACAACATATTTGAATGAAAAAAAGGTCAAGTTAATGTACAACTGTTATCATTCACACTGTATTTGGCTCAGTGTTCACACTGAAAATAAATTTTAAAAAATAACAAATTCATGCCTCTCGTTAACCCTTCAGGCCTCAGGAGGAGGGTGGGGAATTTATATTGGACAAGAAGAGCTGCCAATTTGGGATAGAAAATGTATCTGTGATTAGATATGGAGAAACAGAAAAATTCTGTAAAATGAGGAGCACTTGATGGACTCAGAAGACTCAGAGAACTTTGCTGAGGTTTGATCTCCAGGATGAGATATGGGAATGAATTCCAGTGACTCTGAAAGGAAGGGTCCCTAGAGAGCTAGCTTATGGTATCAAACGAATCATATTAGGGGAAAATTTATGTTTAGGAGAGAAGGACCCTTGGGTGAGATAAACAGCAACTCACCTTCAGTTACCTTTTCATTTTCATCCTCAGAAATCATGGTGTCACTCTTTGGAGTCTCTGTCATCATGTCAGTTGTGGAGGGTGCTGGGAAAGACAGAAAGAAGAAAAAAAGGATTCCCATGAATGAGCTGGGAATGAAATGGCCCAAAAGAAATCAGCAGCTTCGGGAGTTATTTGAATCTTCAGAGAGACAGAGGAAGTAGGGGCTAATGCAATGTACTTTACTTATGGGTTCTATGAGCTGGTTGTCTCATTCCCTGGCAGCCTGTTTTCATAAACCATGGTAATATGCAGGGCCCACATGTACATAAAGCAGAGAGGTCCAAAAAGTCCAATGACAGTCCAAGGTGGTAGATTATGTGACCTCTCTATTAACTTTCAGTGATGATTTTGGGATGAGACACATTTGGAACAGTAAATGAAAAGAGGTAATTATTTTCATAGAAATGGACATTTCTTGTGTTCTGTGAGAATCTATACAGATGTTAAGAGCCATTGTAAACTATGAGACTAATATTAGCTTTAATTATACTTGAGATATAATTATATAGAGAGTAGCTAGGAAAAGAGTTGAATAAGATCAAAGTTCAGTCTAAAAACCCAATTTCCAAGTCAAGATTCCATTTCTTAGAAAAATGGAATGAGCCCCTTATTTGGAATTGCACATGCTTTCCCTCTGTCTCTCTCAGTCTCTCTGAGACAGAATTCTAAATAGAGAAAGGAGACTGGAATTGATATTTGAAAAATAAAGAACATGTGTAGAAGATGAGACCTGGAAATGCTATGAAACATTAATATCTTTACTTAAGGATATCTAGGGGAAAGGAAGAAAACTGGGAAGGGCCTAAAAATTGAGGTCATATTGAATAGAGTTGCAAATAAAAATCTAAAGTCTTCCCTTCTCATAGAAACAAACAGCAGTAGACAAAATATGTAAATAAAAAAAGGGTCAAGTTAATGTACAACCATGATCAATTACACTGAATTTTGTTTTGGTTGAGGGTTCCCACTGAAAAGAAATTTTTAAAAATTACAAACTCATGCCTATCATTGACCCCTTAGGCCTCATGATGAGGGTGGGGACTTATATTGGAGAATCAAGAAGAATTACCAGTTTGGGATGGAAAATGCATCTATGATGAGATGTGGAGAAACAGAAAAATTCTGAAAATGGAGGAGTACCTGATGGACTCAGGAGACTCAGAAAACTTTGCTGAGGTTTAGTCTTCAGGTTGAGATATGGAAATAAATTCCAGTGACACTGAAAGCAAGGGTCCCAAGGGAGTTTATGGAATCAGGTGAGTCATATAAGGGAAAAATTTATGTTTAAAAACAAATAAGAGGAAAGGACTCTTGGGTGAGAAAAACAGCAATTCACCTTCAGTTACTTTCTTATCCTTATCCCCAGAAGTCATGGTCTCACACTTTGGTGTTTCCTTCATAATTTCAGTTATGGAGGGGGCTGAGAAAGACAGAAAGAAGACAAGAGGGATTCCAATGGCTGAGCTGGGAATGAAATGGCTTAAAGGGAATCATCACCTTTTGAGATTTTTCAAATCTTCAGAGAGATCAAAGAAGTTAAGAACTAATTCAATGTGTTTTTCTCATGGTTTCCATAAGCCTGTGTCCTCATCCCCTGACAGCCTGTGTTTATAAACCCTGGTAATATGCAGGGTGCACATGTACATAAAGCAGAGAGGTCTAAAAAGTTCAATGACACTCACAGGGTATAAATTTTGTTACCTCTACTTCCTTTCAGTGAAGATTTGGGGACCATGGAGGAATGGTGAATAGAAATCAAAAAAGGTAGTTATTTTCTTTTTTTTTCATCAAATTTTTTTTTCTTTTTGGAGGGCAATTGGGGTTAAGTGACTTGCCCAAAGTCACACGGCTAGTAAGTGTTAAGTGTCTGAGGCTGGATTTGAACTCAGCTCCTCCTGACTCCAGGGCTGGTGCTCTATTCACTGCACCACCTAGCCGCCCCTGAGGTAGTTATTTTCAAGGGGGAGTAGATTGCTTATGTCCCATTAGAAACTATGTAGAACCACTGTAGACTGAGAAATTCATTTCTGCTTTAATTTGCCTGGAGATATATATATATGACAGGGAGGAAAACAATTGAATACAGTCAAAGCTCAGCACAGAAAATTTCCAAGTCGGGGCTCCATTTCTTAGAACAATATAGTCATTTGTACTCAGAGAACTTTGCTGAGGTTTGATCTCCAGGTTGAAATATGGGATTGAATTCCAGTGACTCTGAAAGGAAGGGTCCCTAGAGAGCTAGCTTATGGAATCGAATCATATTAGGGAAAAATGTATGTTTAAAACCAAATAAGAGAAAAGGACCCTTGGGTGAAAAAAACAGCAACTCACCTTCAGTTACCTTTTCATTTTCATCCTCAGAAGTCGTGGCCTCACTCTTTGGTGTGTCTGTCATCATGTCAGTTGTGGAGGGTGCTGGGAAAGACAGAAAGAAGAAAAAAAGGATTCCCATGAATGAGCTGGGAATGAAATGGCCCAAAAGAAATCAGCAGCTTCTTGAGTTTTATGAATCTTCAGAGAGACAGAGGAAGCAGGGGCTAATGCAATGTGCTTTTCTCATGGGTTCTACGAGCTGGTTGCCTCATTCCCTCAAAGCCTATTTTCATAAACCCTGGTAATATGGAGGGCCCACATCTACATACAGCAGAGAGGTACACAAAGTTCAATGACAGGGGCGGCTAGGTGGCACAGTGAATAGAGCACCAGCCCTGGAGTCAGGAGGAACTGAGTTCAAATGCAGCCTCAAACACTTCACACAAAAAAACTAGCCACGTGACCTTGAGCAAGTCATTTAATCCCAATTGCCCTACCTTCTCCCCTCCAAAAACTAAAAAATAGTTCAATGATAGCCTCAAGTTATGGATTTTGTTACCTCTCTATTTCCTTTCAGTCATGATTTTGGGGGAACAGAAGAAGTAGAATAGAAAACAAAAAGAGGCAATTATTTTCATAGAAATGTACATTTCTTGTGTCCCATTAGAATCTGTATAGATAACACTAAGAACCATTATAGACTATGAGACTCGTTTTTGCTTTAATTTCACTTCATATATATACATAGCAGGTAGGAAAGAAGTTGAATTAGATCAAAGTTCAGTCTACAAACACAATTTCCAAGTCAAGATTCCATTTATCAGAGCAATGGAATAAGTCCCTTAGCTGAAATTGCCCATGTTTTCCCTGTTTCTCTCTCTGCTTGTATCTCTCTCTCTCTCTCTCTCTCTCTCTCTCTCTCTCTCTCTCTCTCTCTCTCTCTCTCTCTCTCTCTCTGTCTGTCTCTCTCTCTGTCTCTGTCTCTCTGTCTCTGTCTCTCTCCTCTCACTATCTGTCTCAACAATACAGAGTTCTGAATTGAGAATGGAGACTGGCATTGATATTTGAAAAATAAAGGATATTTGTAGAAGATGAGATCTGGAAAAGCGATAAAAGCATTAATATCTATACTTAAGAATATCTACGCAAAAGGTAGACGACTGGGAAGAACCTAAAAATTGGGATACAGAGACTTGGAAATAAGTATCTGAAGCCTTCATTGCCCCAAACAACACTCAGCAGAAGATTTGAATTAAAATAGGGTCGTTAGTGTACAACCATGATCAATCACATCATATTTTACATTTGATTGAGGGTTTCCACTGAGAACTAATCAAAAAACAACACAAACTCATGCCTCTCATTGACCCTTCAGGCCTCATGATGAGGGTGGGGAAGCTTTATTGGGGAATTAAGAAGAGTTACCAGTTTGGGATGGAAAATGTATTAATGATGACATATGGGGAAGCAGAAAACTTCTGAAAATTGAGGAGCACCTGATTGACTCAGGGGATTCAGAGAATTTTGCTGAGGCTTAATCTCAGGATTGGGATGAGGGAATGAATTCCAGTTTCCTTGAAAGAAAGGTACACTGAAGAGTCTATGGAATCAAGAGAGACATATTAGGGAGAAATTTATGTTTCAAAAAAATAAGAGAGAAGGATCCCTGGCTGAAAAACCCCAGCAACTCACCTTCAGTTACTTTCTTATCCTTATCCTCAGAAGTCTTTGCCTCCCTGGTTGGTGTCTCCTTCAGCGGTTCAGTCATGGAGGGTGCTGAGAAAGACAGGAAGAAGAGAAAGGGGATTCTCATGCCTGAGCTGGGATGAAATGGTCCAAAAGAAATGAGTCGATTTAGGAGTTTTGTAAATCTTCAGGGAGAAAAAAGAAATAGGGGCTTGTCCAATGTGCTTTTCTCATGGGTTCTAAGAACGTGTATCCTCATTCCCTGGCAGCCTGTGTTCATAAACCCCGGTAATATGGAGGGTGCGTATCTACATAAAGCAGAGAGGTGCAAAATGTTCAATGACAGTCTCAGGTTATAGATTTTGTTACCTCTTCATTTCTTTTTAGTGATGATGTTGGGGCTAGGGAGAAAGGAGGAATAGAAAACCAAAAGAGGCAATTATTTTCATGGGATTGCAGATTTCTTGTATCCCATAAGAATCTATAGAGATAACATGAAGAATAACTGTAGACTGAAAGATTTATTTCTGTTTTAATTTGCCTTGAGATATAATCACATATATGGAAGCTACAAAAAGAATTGGCTAAGGTCAAACCTCCACCCAGACTCTCTATTTCCAAGTCAAGATTCCATTTCTTAGAACAATGGAATGAGTCTCTTAGTTGGAATTGCACATGCTTTCCCTCTTACTCTGTCATCCTGTCCCTGTAGCTCTCTGTCTCTCAACATTACAGAGTTCTATATTGAGAATGGTTAATATAATTGATATTGGAAAAATAAAGGATAAGACCTGGAAATGCTATGAAACATTAATGTCTTTACTTAAGGATATCTAGGGGAAAGGAGGAAAACTGTGAAGGTCCTAAAAATTGACATTATATTGAACAGACTTGCAAATAATAATCTAATGCCTAAAATGGCAATAGCTACAAATTTATCAGTTGAAAAAATATCTGAATGAAAAAACCATCAACTTAATGTACAACCATGATCAATTACACTGAATTTTGTTTTGGTTGAGGGTTCCCACTGAAAAGAAAATTTAAAAAATTACAAACTCATGCCTCTCATTGACCCTTCAGGCCTCATGATGAGGGTGGGGACTTATATCGGAGAATCAAGAAGAATGACCAGTTTGGGATGGAAAATGTATCTATGATGAAATGTGGAGAAACAGAAAAATTCTGAAAATTGAAGAGTGCCTGATGGACTCAGGAGACTCAGAGAACTTTGCTGAGGTTTAGTCTCCAGGTTGAAATACGGAAATAAATTCCAGTGACACTGAAAGCAGTGGTCACAAGGGAGTTTATGGTATCATAACAGCAACTCACCTTCAGTTACTTTCTTATCCTTATCCCCAGAAGTCATGGTCTCACTCTTTGGTGTCTCTGTCATCATTTCAGTTATGAAGGGTGCTGAGAAAGACAGAAAGAAGAGAAGAGGGATTCCCATGGCTGAGCTCAAAATGGAATAGCTCAAAAGGAATCAGGACCTTTTGAGGTTTTTCAAATCTTCAGAGAGACCGAACAAGTAAGGGCTAATTGTATTTTTCTCTTGGTTCCCATGAACCTGTGTCCTCATTCCCTGCTAGCCTATGTTCATAAATGCTGGTAACATGCAGGGTGCACATGTACATAAAGCAGAGAAGTCCAAAAAGTTCAATGACACTCTCAGGGTATAAATTTTGTTACCTCCAAATCCTTTCAGTGAAGATTTGGCAGGCATGAAGGAATGGTGAATAGAAAATCAAAAGAGGCAGTTATTTTCAAGGGGAAGTAGATTTCTTATGTCCTATTAGAATCTATGTAGATAACACTAAGAACAACTGTAGACTGAGAAAATCATTTCTGCTTTAATTTGCCTTGAGATTGTGTATATATATATATATATATACATACATATATATATACATATATATACATATATATATATATGACAGGGAGGAAAACAATTGAATACAATCAAAGCTCAGTACAGACAATTTCCAAGTCAAGATTCCATTTCTTAGAACAATAAAGAATTCACCCAGATGGAACTGCACCTACTTTTCCTCTTTCTCTGCCTCCCTGTCTCTCTGTCTCTCAATAATATTGAGGCCAAAATTGAAAATGGGTACAGGCACTGATATTTGAAAAATAAATAATATGTGTAGAAGATGAGACCAGGAAATGCTGTAAAAGCATTAATAACTTTGCTTAAATATATTTAGTGGAAAGGGAAAAACCTGGGAAGAGCCCAAATATAGGAGTTATATTGCACAGACATGGAAATGAGAATCTATAGCCTTCCCTGGCCATTGCTACACACATCAGCCCACAACATATTTGAATGTAAAGAAGGTCAAGTTATTGTACAACTGTGATCAATCACACTATATTTCATTTTGGCTCAGTGTTCACACTGAAAAGAAATTCAAGAAAACAACAAACTCATGCCTCTCGTTGACCTTTCAGGCCTCAGGAGGAGGGTGGGGAACTTATATTGGACAAGAAGAGTAACCAATTTGGGATGGAAAATGATGAGATATGAAGAAACATAAAAATTCTGAAAATTGAGGAGTATCAGATGGACACAGGAGACTCAGAGAACTTTGCTGAGGTTTGATCTTCAGGTTGAGATATGGAATGAATTCCAGTGACTCTGAAAGGAAGGCTCCCTAGAGAGCTAGCTTATGGAATCAAATGAATCATATTAGGGAAAAATGTATGTTTGAAACCAAATAAGAGAAAAGGACCCTTGGGTGAGAAAAACAGCAACTCACCTTGAGTCGTGGCCTCACTCTTTGGTGTCTCTGACATCATTTCACTTATGGAGGGTGCTGGGAAAGAGAGAAAGAAGAAAAAAGGATTCCCATGACTGAGCTGGTCATGAAATGGCCCAAAAGAAATCAGCAGCTTCTTGAGTTTTATGAATCTTCAGAGAGACAGAGGAAGCAGGGGCTAATGCAATGTGCTTTTCTCATGGGTTCTATGAGCTGGTTGCCTCATTCCCTGGCAACCTGTTTTCATAAACCCCGGTAATATGGAGGGCCCACATATACATAAAACAGAAAGGTGCAAAAAGTTCAATGACAGGGGCGGCTAGGTGGCACAGTGAATAGAGCACCAGCCCTGGAGTCAGGAGGACCTGAGTTCAAATATGACCTCAGACACTTAACACAAAAAAAAACTAGCCATGTGACCTTGGGTAAGTCATTAACCCCAAATGCCCTACCTTCTCCCCTCCAAAAAAACAAAAAAAAAAAAAAAAAGTTCAGTGACTGTCTCAGGTTATGGATTTTGTTACCTCTCAATTTCCTTTCAGTGATGATTTTGAGGGAACAGAAGAATTGGAATAGGAAACAAAGACAGGCAATTATTTTCATAAAAAATATATATTTCTTGTGTCCCATTAGAATATATATAGATAACACTAAGAACCATTGTAGACTATGAGACTCATTTTTGCTTTAATTTCACTTGAGATATATATTATATAGTAGATAGGAAAGGAGTTGAATTAGATCAAAGTTCAGTCTACAAACACAATTTCCAAGTCAAGATTCCATTTCTAAGAATAATGGAATGAGTCCCTTAGTTGGAATTGCACATGCTTTCTCTCTCTCTCTCTCTCTCTCTCTCTCTCTCTCTCTCTCTCTCTCTCTCTCTCTCTTTCTCTCTCTCTTTCTCTCTCTCAACAATACAGAGTTCTGAACTGAGAATGGAGACTGGCATTGATATTTGAAAAATAAAGGATATTTATAGAAGCCTAAAAATTGGGATAATATTACATAGACTTGGAAATAAGTATCTGAAGCCTTCCTGGACCATTGTCACAAACAAAGCTCAACAAAAGATTTGAATGAAAAAAGGGTCAAGTTAGTGTACAATCATGATCAGTCACACCATATTTTACATTTCATTGAGGGTTTCCACTGAAAACAAATTAAAATACAAACTCTTGACTCTCATTGACCCTTCAGGTCTCATGATGAGGGTGGGGAACCTATATTGGAGAATGAAGAAGAGTTACCAGTTTTGGATGGAAAATGTATCAATTATATGATGGATATATGATGGAGAATCAGAAAAATGCTGAAAACTGAAGAGTATCTACTGGACTAAGAGAACTCAGAGAACTTTGTTGAGGTTTAATCTCAGGACTGAGATTTTTGGAATAATTTCCAGTGACTTTGAAAAGAAGGTACATTGTAGAGTTTATGGAATCAAGTGAGTCATATGACGGAAAAATTTATGTTTAAAAAAAATAAGAGAGAAGGACCCTTGGCTGAGAAAAACAGCAACTCACCTTCAGTTACCTTCTCATCCTTATCCTCAGAAATTGTGGCCTCACTCTTTGGTGTCTCTGTCATCCTTTCAGTTATGGAGGGTGCTGAGAAAGACAGAAAGAAGAAAAATGAATTCCCATGCCTGAGCTGGGAATGAAATGAACAAAAAGAAATCAGTAGGTTTGGGAGTTTTTTTTAAATCTTCAAAGAGACAAAAGAAGTAACAGCTAATCTATTTTGTTTTTCTCATGTGTCATATGAACCTGTGGCTTCATTGTCTGGCAGCTTATGTTCATAAACCCTGGTGATATGGAGGGTGCACATCTGTGTAAAGCAGGGAGGTCCAAAAAGTTCAATGACAGTCTCGGGTTATGGATTTTGTTACCTCACTATTTCCTTTCAGTGATGATTTTAGGGGAAGGGAAGAATTGGAATAGAAAATGAAAAGAGGCAATTATTTTCATAGAAATGTACATTTCTTATTTCCCATTAGAATCTATATATTTAAAGCTAAGAACCACTGTAGACAATGAGACTCATTTTTGCTTTAATTTTACCTGAGATATAATCATATATCTAGGAAAGGAGTTGAATGAGATCAAAGTTCAGTCTAGAAACACAATTTCCAAGTCAAGGTTCCATTTCTTAGAACAATGGAATGAGTCCCTTAGTTGGAATCTCACATGCTTTCCCTCTTTTCTGTTTCCATGTCTCTGTCTTTCACTTCTCTCTCTGTCTCTCAACAATACAGAGTCCTAAACTAAGAGTGGAAACTGGCAGTGATATTTGAAAAATAAAGAATATTTGTAAAAGATGAGACCTGGAAATGCTATGAAAGCATTCATATCTTTGCTTAAGAACATCTAGGGAAAAGGAAGAAAACTGGGAAGAGCCTAAAAATTGGAGTTATATTATACAGACTTGGAGATAAGTATCCAAAGCCTTCCCTGGCCTTTGCTACAAACACCACTCTACAAAATATTTGAATGAAAAAAGGGTCAAGTTAGTGGACACCCAGGATCAATCAGACCATATTTTACACTTGATTGAAGGTTTCCACTGAAAAGAAATTAAAAAAAAAAATAACAAACTCATTTCTCTTATTGATCCTTCAGGCCTCACGATGAGGGTGAGGAGCCTATTTTGGAGAACCAAGAAACTTTTCCTGTATTGAATGGAAAATGTAGCAATGATAAGATGTGGAGAAACAGAAAAATTCTGAAAATTGAAGAATACCTGATGGACTCATCAGACTCAGAGAACTTTGCTAAGGTTTAATCTCAGGATTGGGATTTGGGAATAAATTCCAGTGACTCTGAAAGGAAGGTACACTAGAGAATTTATGGAATCCAGTGAGACATATTAGGGAAAATTTTATGTTTTAAAAAAAATAAGAGAGAAGGACCTTTGACTGAGAAAAACAGCAACTCACCTTGAGTTACCTTCTTATCCTTTTCCTCAGAAGTCGTGGCCCCATTCTTTGGTGTCTCCTTCATGATTTCAGTTATGGAGGGTGCTGAGAAAGATAGGAAGAAGAGAAAAGAGATTCCCAAGCTTGAGATGGGAATGAAATGGCTCAAAGGGAATCAGTGGGTTTGGAGTTTTTTTAATCTTCAGAGAGACAAAAGAATTAGGGGTTAGTCCAATGTGTTTTTCTCATGGCCCCTTGTGATAGTAATGGAATGTGGAGATTCCCCTGTATTGGGCTTGGTTTTCAAATTGATTGTGTTAAAACCCAGAGCTTGTTAATCCCACCTGTGGGATGGACTTGTTGATGTGAAAAGAGAGTCCTGACCTGGGAGGAGCTGGTGACGTAGATTTGGAGAGACTAGAGAGAGGAGGAAGACCTTTTTGGAAGCAGCACCTCGTGGAGAGAGAGAGAGACTAAGAGAATTGCTGGTGGCCGCTTTGAATTGCCCTGGACTTCTGAGACCTGCCCCCTGAGCTGCCAAGGACTGAGGAGACATGGCTGTTTTGCTGGTACTTTGTCTGTCTGTTTTGATGTTGTTTTGCCAGATTTTTCCACTGGTGAAAGACTGTCCTGTTGAAGAAGTCCTGGAACCTGGCTTTTGGTTAAGAAGCCCTGAGCCTGTCCTGCAGACAGAGAATAAATACTGCCCACTGGTGAAGGACAGTGCTGTTGTTGCAGGGGTCTGGAGACTGTCCTGCAGACAGAATGAATACTGTCCACTGGTGAAGGACAGTGCTGTTGTTGCAGGGGTCTGG
>NW_027186350.1:3094005-3094351 GCF_028583685.1 Petaurus breviceps papuanus
AATACTGTCCACTGGTGAAGGACAGTGCTGTTGTTGCAGGGGTCTGGGAGCCTTTCTGTTGGTTAAGAAGCCCTGAAGAAGGATTTTCTTGTTGTATGTTTACAGAAATCCTGGGAGAGGGCTTTGCTAATGTGTTCAGGGGTTCTAGGGCTGTTCTACAGACAGAGGATAAATTCATGAAGGGACTGGCAATGTATCTTATGGCCTTGCTAAGCCTTGTCTCTCCAGGAACTAAGATTGCTGAGAACTTGCCTCGTGTCAAGATGAAGAAAAGACCTCCATTTGGGTATTAAGTGCTGTGTTTAAACTTGATGTAACTCTGGGGTAGATTCAATTGTGATCCAGG
>NW_027186350.1:3109351-3135671 GCF_028583685.1 Petaurus breviceps papuanus
GGTGGGGAACTTTTGACCTTATTGTGCTCTGTGATTGACAAATGAAGGTACTTTACCTATGTTTGGAAACTAATCTCCATTTGAGAAGAGGGGTTTTGTGGTGGACTTAATTAAGGTATAGCCTAGGGGTGGAGTAGTATTTAGAACGGGGACTTTGTAATTGATTGAATGATTGGAAGATCCTGGGGTGGGGTAGTACTTGGAGATTATTTAATCACACTTAGTAAATGCTGTATTTTGAATGATGTCATGTTTTGATCTTCTCTGTTCTTGGTTTGTCACTGAATAAAATAGAGAGCACCTATGCTGGTATTTTGAACCTGGGAAGTTGCCTTTGCTTGGTATTATATTACAGATACTCAGCACCACACCCAGAAATAACTGGCCGAGTAACCTTGAGCAAGTTACTTAACCCTGATTGCTTTAAAAAAAAAAAAACTAAGAACACAAAAGAAATAGAGGATTAAAAGATATTAAATAACTAAGCCATCAGAAGACTAGACAGAGATCTTAAATAGCCCAATCTCAGAAAAACTGCCAAAAGAACTACCAAAAGGAGGAAAAAAATAAAAACCTCTTCATTCTGATGAGTTCATAGAAGAAATCTATCCAACTTTTTTTTCGTGCTTTTTGGAGCGAAGGAAGGCAGGACAATTGGGGTTAAGTGACTTGCCCCACACGGATAGTAAGTGTTAAGTGTCTAAGGCTAAATTTGAATTCAGGTCCTCCTGACTCCAGGGCCAGTGAGTTCATGGCACCACCTATCCCCTCCCTCCCAGTTTATCAAACTTTTAAAGAAGAGTTACTACCCATACTTCACAAATTATTCTCAAAAACTGAGAAAGAAGGCAACCTATCAGAATCATTTTATGAAACAAATACTGTGCTAATGCCAAAAGCAGGGAAATAAAGAAAGAAAAAAACATAAAGGAAACTATAGGCTAATATTATTCAAGAACATTGACTCCAAAATTCATACAAAATCTTATCAGACTACAGTAGTTTATCCAAGAAATCATTGATTATGGCTGAGTAGATTGACACCAGGTATTCAAGGATCATTCAACATTAGGGAAATAGTCAATATAATCATATTACAAACCAAAATCATATGATCATCCCCACAGATGCAAAACAAAGCAAACATTTGACAAAGCAAAACATTCCTTTATGCGTTAAAACCCTACAAAGTGTAGGCACAGAGGGACCTTTTTAAAGAAACGTCACAGGAAACATTTATCTAAAACCAAAAGTAAGCATCATATGCAATAGAAATACACCAGAACCTTTCCTAGTAAGTATGGGAGTGAAGCAAGAATGCCCATTCTCCCCATTATTATTTGACATAATCTTGGAAATGCTAGCAAGACAAGGTAAAGAAATTGAAGGAATAAAGACATGTAAAGAAAATACAAAACTACCCTTTTTTGCTGATATGATGGTTTACAGGGAAAATCCAAGGGGAATCAGAAAAGATGCTAACTGAGAAAAATAATAGTTTTATTAAGGTTTCAAGCTATAAAATAAATCTTCAAAAATCAACATTTGTATATAATAATAACAAAACACAAAAAGCAATAAAGAAAGGGAAATACCATTCCTAATAACTATAAAATGCATAATATTTGGGGGGGTGGGGGGGTAGGTGGCGTAGTGAGTAGAGCGCCGGCCCCAGAGTCAGAAGGACCTGAGTTTGGTTCTGGCCTCAGACACTTAACACCCACACAAAAAAATTAGCTGTGTAATCTTGGGCAAGTTACTTAACCCCATTTGCCCTCCAAAAGGCAAAATGTATATATATATATATATATATATATAGGGATTGATCTACCAAAGAACACAAAAGTCACATATAGTTTCAATTACAAAGCATTCCATAAAGACAGAAACAAACCATGTTGCCCCATTGGGGCAGCTAGGTGATGCAGTGAATAGAGCACCAGTCCTTGAGTCAGGAGGACCTGAGTCCAAATCTGGCCTCAGATACTCAACACTTTACTAGCCATGTGACCTTGGGCAAATCACTTAACCCCAATTGCCCTGTCCTCCCCCCTCCATAAAGCAAAAAAAACAAACAAAAACAACTTAAATAGCTGGAGGAATATTCAGTGCTCATGTCTAGGTGTAATGGGAATGGAAATTTGGAGATCTTCCCTGACCCTTAATAGGCCTAAGGGAATTTGAAGATCTTCCCTGCCCCCTAACAGGCCAAATGTAATCACATGGAGTTTGTGGTGGAAGGAATTTGCTGAAAGGTGGAACAGAGCCCATGGAAGCTGGGAGTCAGAGCAGTTAGAGCTGGAGAGAGGAGAGCATGCACCCAAGGAGACAGCTAGGCGTGTGAGTGCTTGTTAACCCCCTGTTGTGATAGCTAGTCTTGTGAGTGTTTGTTTATGGGAAGGCTGTAGGAAGACTAAAGGACTAAAGTACAGCTAAAGGCTCACTGCTGTGTCATGGTTTATTAACTTCTTTGTTGTTATGATGGATTTGGTTTCCTAATGTTGGGATTTGGCTTTCTGGTGTGTGAATACATTTTTTGCTTCTATTTTCTATATGGAGAGCCTGTTATATTTTGTTATTGAGAACTATACTGACATGTTCATAGTTGCTGTCAGAGCTGTGAATATTGTGTTGGCACTACACTAGGCCATGCCAACATAATAAAAAATTACAATATCGCCAAAATTAATTTATACTTATATTATTAATTTATACTATACCAATCAGATTACCAATGGGATACCTTACAGAACTTAATAAAATAATAACAAAATTTATCTGACAAAACAAAAAGTCTACAATATCAAGGGAAATGAAGAAAGGTAGTGACAAAGGGCCTTCCCTCCTTTCTCAGTTTTTGAGAATTCAAATTATATTATAAGGAAGCAGTCATCAAAACCATCTGGTATGAATTAAAGAATAGAGAAATAGATCAGTGGAACAGACTAGACAAGAGAGAATCAGACTATAAAACTCTATTACCTAGTTGATAAAATGGAAAATACAATTATCCAAGGGAAAAAAAAACTCTTGTTTGATAAAAACTGCTGAGAAAACTGGAAAGCAGTGTGGCAGAAGTTAGTCTTAGACAACACCTAATCATATGTAATAATACATTTCAAAAGGGTATATAATCTTAATATTAAAGATCATACTATTAAAAAATGAGAAAAGGAACAGATCATGTATTTCTCCCAGTTATGGGTAAGAGGTGTACTCTTAATCAAACAAGAGATAGAAGCAATTATAAAAGATCAAAATGATAACTTTGATTACTTGAAACTAAAAATCTTCTATACAGACAAAATTAATGCAACAAGGATAAGGGAAGGCATCCAACAGGAAAAAAAAAATCTTTTCATCAACTATCTCTGATAAGAGTTCAGTATCATGTACACACACACACACACAACTAATATATGTGTGTATACACATGTATTTATGAAAAAATAATAACTGTTCCACAGTGGTCATAGGATATATTTAAAAAGTTCTCAAAAAAACTGCAAAGAATTCAAAACCGCATTAAAGAATGCTCCCAATCACTAAAAATGAGAGAAATACAAATAAAAAAAAAACCTAAAGTTTTATTCACATTCTGAAAATTAGCAAAATGACAAAAAATGGCAACAGTTAATATTGGTAATCAGGTTGTGGGAGTATGAGCTTACTAATACATTGTGTTTTGGAGTTTTTTTGGTTTTTGTTTTGCTTTTTTTTGGAGGGCAGTGAGGTTAAGTGACTTGCCCAAGGTCACACAGCTATTTTGTGTGTGTGTGTTAAGTGTCTGAGGCCAGATTTGAACTCTAAGGTTGTAAACCTCTGTGAGTGGAAGGAGGGTAGCACCTCAAAAGAAATTTAAGGAGTGGGGGGGTATGTTTAGAAAAGAAGATAATAAATTATGTTTTCTACATATAGTAAATTTGGGGTTTCGAGGAGGCATTCAGATGGTCGTTCAGAAGGCAGAATCTTAGACTACAGGAGAAAAATTGGGACAGAATTATAAAGATTTTGAAGTTCACAGATAAGAAATGATAACTCAAATCATAAGAGTTGATGAAGTCACCAACATAAAAAGTAGAGAGAAAAAGAAAGGGGCAGATTGCAAATTGAAACTCCTCCTCATCTTAATAGAAAACAAAGCAGTAATCATAAATCAGATTAACACATAAAGTGGAGTCCTACGAAAAGGTTTGTTTACAACAATCTTGTGAAATAGGCAGTATGCATTATTATAACCTATTTTATAGGTGAAGAAACTGAGACCCAGAAAAGTTGCAGGACTTGCATATGACCCAGAGCTACAAAGTGCCAAAGTCAGAAGTATTTATGGGAAAATAGCAGCAGCAACAACAACAATAACAACTTGGTGGACAGCCTTCTGGTGAGCTTATAACAAGCCCTAGAGGGGAAATGATAGTCAAATTTTTATTCTCCCTTTTAAACCCTTGACAGCCATTAAGTTTTATCCTAAATAGGGTTTTAAAAGAACTTCTCCATAAAGGGAAGTGAATTGATTTTTTGGAAAAAGGAAAGCTCATCATACCATTAGGGAAGACTGAAGGAGAAAAAAGAAAGAAAAAAAAAAGCCATATCTCTGCTATGGGAGGAAGGAAGGGAACTCCCACCCATCAAATGATTGATGGTTTAGCCTGCTGTTATACCCTATTGGGCATATACTTATTAAAATTGTTCTGCCTGTTGAAGAAAATTATTTATTTAGAGATGTTCACTCATCTTAGTTTTCTAAATTTTAATTATCCCATGACAAAATAATTTAAGAGAAAATCATTCAAAAACATATGATCCCATTGAGATAACAGAAAAGTCTTCAATAAAGTACAGCACTCATTTATGCTAAAAACCAAAAATCCCTACTGAAAATATGCATAGAAAGATGTTTTTTAATATGATGAAATATACCTGTCTTAAACCAAAAACTAGCACCATATACACTGTGGAAACATTAGAAAATTTCCTAATAAATATAGAAATAAAATAAGAAAGCCTCTTTTCCTTGCTGTTATTTGACATGATTCTAGAAATGTTAGCAGTGGCAATGACAAGATGAAAAAATAAAGACATAGCAACGACCAGGTAGCACAGCGAGTAAGAGCACTGGCCCCACTGTCAGGATGACCTGGGGATCGAATCCAGGCTCAGACACTTAGCACCCACCCAGAAACACCTGGTCGTGTAA
Organism: Petaurus breviceps papuanus; assembly: GCF_028583685.1. Taxonomy (NCBI): domain Eukaryota; kingdom Metazoa; phylum Chordata; class Mammalia; order Diprotodontia; family Petauridae; genus Petaurus; species Petaurus breviceps. The sequence continues at coordinate 3,114,552 of NW_027186350.1, forward strand.
CCTTGAGCAAGTTACTTAACCCCAATTGCTTTAAAAAATAAAAAATAAAATAAAGACATATAGATAAGCAAAGAGAAAACAAATCTAACCCTATTTGCTGATTACACGAGGGATTACTTAGAAAGTAATAGGGAATCAGAAAAGAAACTAATTGAAACAGTTAATAGCTTTAACCAACAGAAGGATATCAAATTAACACACAAAAATCAACCTCATTGCTACTAAGCAATAACAACATCCTAAAGGGAATATTAGGGAAGTTTCATTTAAAATAACTAAAAATGCAGAAAATATCTGGGAGACAACCTCCCAGAAAATATAATCCAAGTTGGAAATTGAATGTGGTGAGTTATGAAAGACCAGATACAGGTGGTGTTAGAAAATGGTGTATCACAGTGCAGACATTCTGAAAAACAATTCAAAACTGTGCTGCCAAAGTAGTTAAATTGTGACCTTTGACCTACCAATGCCATTATTAGGCCTGTTTCAATAAAGAGAAAATATAGAAGAAATAGATACATATTTATAAAAATATGTGTTGTAAATACTTTTGTGGTAGCAAAGGACAGGAAATAAAGAGGCAATGTCCATCGACTGGACTACTAAAAAAATTATAATACAAAATATAGTGTGTATATATAGTATATGAATATAAATATAGTATAAACATTATAGTATATAAAAACAATGGAATAGTGCTGTGAGAAATGACAAAAAGGACAATTTCAAGAAAAAACAAGGAAGCCTGGTTGCAGAATGAAATGGGTAAAACCAAGAGAATAATTTATATGGTAACAGCGTTGTAAAGAAAAACAAATTTCAAAGATATAAGAGCTCAATGATCAACCACCATTCCAGAAGATCAATGATGAAACATGTCAGAGAAATTATAAACTCAAGGTAGAGAATGAAACACATTTTTTTTTCAAGTGGTAAATGTAAGGATTTGTTTAGTTTAGCCGTGTTTATTTTTTTTCTTTAACATGGGCTCTGTTTTCTTTTTTATTTGTGGAGGGGGCAGATGTGAGGAGACAGTGAGTGAAACTAGAGATCATATTTTCCTCCCCACTCCAAAGGAAAAAAAGGTAGACCTAAAAGAGGATCAGTGAAGCATTCTCTAAATGCACAGAAGAGAAGATAAGAGAAGGCTAGAGAGAGAGAGGATTCTGGGAAGATGGCAGTGTAGGTCAGAAAATTCCAAGCTCTCAAGATTTTCCCCCACAAAAGAGTTAAAATAGGGGTGGCCAGGTGGCGCAGTAAGAGCACCGGCCCTGGAGTCGGGGGACCTGGGCATCGGTTCTGGCCTCAGATACTTGGCACCCACACAAAATAATTGGCTGTGTAACCTTGAGCAAGTTACTTAACCCCAATTGCTTTAAAAAAAAAAAAAAGTTAAAATAGCACCTTAGGGTGAGTAAAGTATGAGTGGAGATAAATAAGAACTGGGGTATAACGGATACTCCTGGGACAATCTGAGAAGGTGGGAAGATAAATCCCAGTGATGAGGTATGGGCTCTGGGAACCTCCCTTGAACTCTTGATTAAATCATCCCATTTGATGAGGCATTTGCATGAGGCAATAAGCCTTACATTGTGGCTAAGCCCAAGCCTCAGTTACTAGACTTCCCACCTATCAAAACATGATCCACCCTTGAACTGGCCTAGCCCACTATTGTCTGTAGTCTCCAGCTACTTCCCACCCTTAATCACTCATTGACCTCATTAACTCCTCCTGAAGACCCTCCCTAAACTCCTCCTCTAGATCACCCCTAGATTCCTCCCACAACCTTCTGTATATAAGACCCTGTCTTGTCTTCATGTGTGTGAGAGCACCTTAGAATAGGGAGAGCGACATAGAATGCCATGAATAGTGAGAGCTCTGCGAGAGCACCATAGAATGACCTAGCACTGACTTACTCTGTCTAATGCAAGCGAACTTTTAATAAATTTTACTTTTCTTTGGCCAAAAAGACTCGAGTCGAATTCATTCAGCAGGACCTGGTGTGTTGGTATTTTGGGGTCTCCAGAGCAAGCCTAACCCTCTAAGTGGGTAACCTCTTCACCAGAACAAGGTTTGGTCCCTGTCAAGAGAAAACACCTCCATAGGTTCTGTTTTAACTGAGGGGCAAGCCCTGGGTTAGTTGATTGGAGAGGTTGCCTCCACCCCAGTCACCAGAACTTTTAACCTTGATAGCGAGGGGAGTTGGGCGTCTCAGCCCGGGAAGATCAAGGGAAGATCCTCTGCTGACCAGGAACGCCAGCCCCAGCTGTGCTGCGGAGAGTGGTGGGGGCGAGAAGGAACCAGCATACACACCTCACGAGTGCAGAAGCAGTGGGGCAGACAGCTCCTGGTTGTGGGCACTTACAGGAGGTTAGAGGTTTGGCTTTAGTTTCAGGCAAGAGGAAAGAATTGAAGAACTGGGGCAAGAGACACCATTTCCCAGGCCCCAGGGCTAGAGGTGACTACAAATAGTTAAGCAAAAAATGCACAGGCAAAGGAGAAAGAATCCAGGAATAGAGATGACCGGGGTTCATCTTCAGAGGAGGATTGAAGTAAAGAAACCCCCAAAGAGTAATGTCAAATGGTCACCTGCTCAAAAAGAATTCATAGAAGATCTTTAAAAAGACTTTAAAAATCAAATGACAGAGATGGAGGAAAAAGTAAAAAAGGAAATAAGAATAGTCTAAGAAAAGCAAGAAGGGTATGAAAGGAAAATCAACCGATTAGAAAAGGAGATCCAGAATCTTAAAGAAGAAAATGACACCTTGAAAATTAAAGACTACAGAAAATCATGACAGCATTGACGTAACTGGTTGAATTTATTGTACATGTGTATTTTTAACAGCAACCTGTATGTCATAGAGATTTATAGCATATACAAATATTACTCTTTATTTTGTGAATGTTAAATTCAGAAGAAAATATATAGGTATACATATACACATATATGTATAAATAGATATGGAATCACAAAAAGTGGAGAGCAGAGAATTCCAAAGCATCTTCACTGGACCTCTGCCAGTTCCTTTCTGGGTCTCTGCATGGGCACACAATGCAGTACATACTCAGAAGTGACTTATCACTAAGTCAGCAGATCAACTAAGTTTTCACTCACAGGCCTGGGAGAGGTTGGAAGAATGGGGAAAGATCAAACAATACTAATGTCATAAATCCCCAGAAAGGCAAAGAGAGAGAGAGAAAGTTACATTTATAACAGCATTTCCTGTGTTTACAAAGAACTGGAAGAAGGTTTGAGGACTGTCTGAATAAATTGTGGTACATGAATGTCTTCAAATATTCTTACTCTACAAGACACAACAAATATGTAGGCCTCAGAGAAACCGAGGAAGCCTTGTATGAGCAGAAGCAAAAGGAAATAAGCAGAACCAAAAAAAAAAAAAAACAGTTTATGCAAATGGTTATAACAATGTCAAAGAAATCAACGTACAGGGACCAAGCTTGACTGCATATACAGAGCCTTGCAGATCATTTTACATTCTTCTCTAAGGAATAGGGATTGGTTCCTTTATCACAACTGATATCATCTTCATGCTCTGAAAGATGGTAGAGTGTCAAAGGTACCTGCCCTGGAGGCTGACAACAGCCTCCTGGTCCCACCCATTATCACTTCTTAGGTCCATGAAATCAAAACATCTTATAATTATCTCAGTGAGACTCCATCTTCAAAATCTCTTTGGTCTCAAGGAATGCTATAGACCTTTACATCTGTAAAATGATCCTGGGAAAAAATTATATCTTCATTTTTACTTACAACAAACTGAAATTTAGTATTTACTTCTATTACAAATTTTAAAAAGAATTATTCTGAGCAAGAATCCATAGACTTCACCAGAATGCCAAAGGGGTTCATGAAACAAAAAAAGTTAAGACACTTTGCTTTAAGATTTGTAATGTTTGCACTTGTGAACACCCTCATAATAACCCTGGGAGGAAGATAGTCATGTAAGAACCATAGTGCAGTGGTGTCAAATTCAAATAGAAATGGGACCATCTCTGTGGCAGCATGTTGAGTTAGTAAACCACACAGCAACATGATACATGTTCTATTGCATTTTTATTTATTTTGTTAAATGATTCCCACTTAAATTTTCATCTCATTCTGCCATCATCCTGGAGGGTTACACACTGCAGTGTGGCCTGTGCACTGTGTGTTTGATACCTGTACTGTAGAGAACAGAACCTTGAACAAAGGGCCAAAATATCTGACATCAAACATAGGTGTGAACCCTACATTAGACAATACTCACCAGATTTGTGGCCATAATGTCAAACCACCTCTGAGTGATTCAGAGACTCAGTTTCCTCATCCATAAATGGGAATGATAATCTAACTAACTTAAAATATTATCACAATCTGAATGATTGTTATTATCCTTATTGTTTTGTATTTTTTTGGAGGGGCATTTGGGGTTAGGTGACTTGCCCAAGGTCACAGGGCTAGTTTTGTGTGTGTGTGTTAAGTGTCTGAAGCCAGACTCCAGGGCTGGTGCTCTATTCACTGAACCACCTAGCTGCCCCCAATTATTATCCTTATTATAAAGATGGGAAAACATCTGCCCAGAGAGTTCTAAGTGACTTGCCCAGATTCACACAAATAATTATCAGAGCCAGGACTGTGTTACCATTTTCAGGAAAAGTTTAGATTAAATTAGAATCTTTCCCATCTAACTAAATGGTAGGAACAGGTATTAGAATTATGGTGACCATGTTTCAAGAAGTTTATACTCTAATGTCTAATAAGCCTAGAGCTTCGAGATGATACCAATCGCTGTCCTTGGGAAATGTCATTTGTTAAGCATCTCATCATAATTCTAGTCCTTGTGCAAGAGGAGTTACATGGAAATTCTCAGTGACTGATTTTCTAAGATCCTTTAGACAAAGGTGGTTCCTGGCAATTCAAAGAATTCAGAAAGGAAAACTGTGAGCAAGGTTGTGTCTAAAAGAAGCAGCAACCCCAGAAAATGGAATCAGCTTACAAGTCTCACCATTGTGTTGGCCATTGCCATCGGAGGGCTGCAATCATCTAGAAGCACAAACATGAGGGACAGTGGCTGTTCCCTCTATCTCTGGTTAGGGGAAGTGTTTAAACTTTAGGTCCTTTAACTCACTTTTCTAATCTCTCTTTCCCTTCAATATGTTCATTGTCATTCTCTTATTAAAAGTGTCATTCATGTGTTGTAGTTGCTACAGATTGGGTGGGCGGGGGGGCTCAGTGGAATCTTATATGGATACTTAATGTTTTCAGTTCCTAGGTCTAACAATAGGTTCTAACAATACAGCCAGCCTATTTCATGAAGGATGATAAAAATTAAATCCCTGGGCAGCTAGGTGGTGCAGTGGATAGAATGCCAGGCCTGGAATCAGGAAAACTCATCTTCCTGAGTTCAAATTTGTCCTCAGACACTTACTAGCTGTGTGACCCTGGGCAAGTCACTTCACCCTCAGTTTCCTCATTTGTGAAATGAGCTGGAGAAGAAAATGGTAAACCACTCCAGTATCTTTGGCAAGAAATCCCCAAATGGGGGGGTGGGGGGGAATGGGGTCATGAAGAATTGGGCACAGCTGAAAAAAGACTGAACAATAACAAAATGAAGTCCCTAAAAGGGAAAACTGAGGTAGAGGAAAAAAAGGTAGAGCATGGCTTTGGTTCACAAAAACAGCCTATGACCATACCTGGTTTCTCCTCTAAGAGGGGGAGTGGTTAGGAAGATTTCTCATTGCTCACCTGCCTTCCTCAAAGCCCTCCCTGATCTTTCTATACCAAATTAATATTTGTAAAGTACTTTCCTTACCAAAAAAAAAAAAGCCTCTGAAATAGGCAATGAAATCTTCCTATTCTCTCTTTTACACAGGAGTCAATTAAATCTCAGAGAAATTTAGGGACTTGACCATGGTCAAAATCGGAACACTCCCCCCTCATCTCAGTATCCTGTCTTCTGTGTTTTCCTCCAAGTCTCAGCTAAAGTCCCACCTTCTGCAAGATGTCCCCTGGCCTTCCTTAAACTTAGTGCATCCCCTCTGACATTGTTCCCAGTGGATTTTGTATAAATCTTGTTTACGTATAGTTTTTGTCTCCCCCATTAGAATGTGAGCTCCTTGAAAGCAGGAATTGTCTTTTACCTTGTATGTCCCCAGAGCTTAGCCCAGTGCCTGGGATGTAAGATGTGCTTAATATTGTTTTTGTTTGTCCTTTGTTTTTAGAAAAGGACCAGCGGATGGGGGAGGAAGGGGGGAATGATGTCTTGACTCTCATATGAACTGGATTTAAGGGAGGCAGGGCTGCACAAAGTCACTGGCTTCACCCTCTCTTCCAGAGTCATCAGAGTCCAGTGGCAGGACAAAAGTCGGGATGACTGGCCGTGGCTCAGGATGCAGAGGATGACCTTGGATGCCTGCCCAAGCTCTGTGTTCCACAGCGCCTGCTTCAGCCGAACATTGTTCTCATCCTCCCATTCCAACCAGGGCACGTCTTCACATGCTTGGTGTACACATCCCCCTAACTCACCGATGGCTTTGAGGCCTCTCAATGACCCTCAACTTGCTTCAGCCTGTCTGCTGAAATGGTTTACCCAGGCGTGACCACCCTGAGCACTGCCCTGCACAGAGCTTCTTGGAGCCCCGGGCAGGAGCTGAGTGCCAGGTAGGCACCAAAGGTGGTGAGCCACCCAGAAAAGGACTCGGCAAGGCTTCACACCAGAGGAGTTAGGAGGGCCTCTTCCAACACCCAAACCGGATGCAAACCCAGATCATTTGAGTCCAAACTCAGCGGTCTACTCACTTTATCACACTGTGGATGTGTATGGGTATATATATGTGTGTGTGTGTGTGTGTGTGTGTGTGTGTGTGTGTGTGTGTGTATGTATATATGTATATACATATAGGGATATATATCTACATGGACATATAGATATATACCTATACATATATTCACATATATACATATAGATATATACCTACATATACACATATATTCACACATATATGTATGTGTGTATATGTATATACAGATATAGATGTGCATCTACATCGATATATATGTATATATGCATGTGTATGCATATATTCATACATGTAGATATATACACATACGTATATGCATGTATTCACACATGCGTGTATATATTCACACACACTTTTTCACATTCATTAATTCATTTAATGATAGCTAAAATCATTATAGGCTTTAAGGCTTACAAAACACTTTATTTATGATCTTATTTGACTCTTACAAGAGAATTCAGAGGTGGGTCCTACAGATTCCCATTTTCTATAATTCCCATTTTACAGTGGAGGGAACTGAAGCTCGGGGCCTTCTTGTTTATTGCAACAATAGAAAGGGACACAATATAAAAGATTAAGAGGGAGTTACTATCGGGGCGGCCAGGTAGCACAGCGAGTAAGAGCACCGGCTCCAGTGTCGAGATGACCTGGGGATCAAATCTGGGCTCAGATACTCAGCACCACAGCCAGAAATAACTGGCCGTGTAACCTTGAGCAAGTTACTTAACCCCGATTGCTTTAAAAAAAAAAAAGAGGGAGTTACTATCAAAGATAAGTAAGAAGATATAAAGAGATGGGGCGGCTAGGTGATGCAGTGAATAGAGCACCAGCCCTGGAGTCAGGAGGACCTGAGTTCAACTCTGGCCTCAAACACTTAACACAAAACTAGCCGTGTGACCATGAGCAAGTCACTTAACCCCAATTGCCCTGCCTTCCTCCTCCAAAAAAAGAAAAAAAAAGATAAAAAGAGAGCATTTAGCTCTCCTTGATGAATTCTAGTCTTCTAACCTCAAAGACTGACATCCAAGCACACTGTTAGAACTGGCTAATAAGATCATTAAGCTACTGTCATTGATCTTGGAAAGATCTTAGAGAATTGGGGAAGTACTATGCATTAAGGAGCATCCATTGCATCTGAGAGCTTTCTGTCAGTTCCTACATTTGATGTTGAAGGTCTCTTCAAATGGGATATTGTAGGGCAAGGGAAAGGAATGCACAAGTTTCACTGCAAGACAAAGATTATATTGTAGTCAACTGAGGCCTCAGGAAGTCCAGAGATTGGAATGGGATTTTTGCCCCCACCCCCTTTCAGAAATGGATTTGGAGAACTGCAAAATCTCATTCTGAAAATCTACTTCTGAATGGGGGAGGAGTGCAACCCCAGAAATGGTTGCTAGCTTTGCTTTTTTTGTATTAAAGATATTGCCTCCTTTTCGGGGGTTCCAGTAAGATGAGTGGGGAGGAGGGTGATATCTAATACCTCCACGTCCAGGTCCACACTTTGGAATCTTGGAATGCTATAATTCATTGAGAGGTTGTGTGGTTTTTATCCTTCATTCTCGAAGAGGACCATGACATCAGGGAGATGATGACATGACTTGCAGTTGACTTGGATTTGAGTAAGGGATGGCTATGCAAGGTCACTAGCCTGACTTTCTCCTCCAGAGTGATCTGGGTTCAGTGGCCAGATATTGATCTGGAGGACCAGAGATGTCCCAGGATGCAGTGGGAAACCTTTGCCCTTTTAAGCTAGGATTTTTTAAAATTCTCACTTTGAATGAGACAACTATTCGGGGAATAAGTCTCTAAGAAGTGAGTCAGGGCAGCTAGGTGGCACAGTGAATACAGCATCGGCCCTAGAGTCAGGAGGACCTGAGTCCAAATCCAACCTCAAACACTTCACACTTAACTAGCTGTGTGACCTTGGGCAAGTCACTTAACCCCAATTGCCTTGCCTTGCCTTCCCCACTCCAAAAAATAAATAAATAGTGCTTTTTAAAAATTCATTTATTTATCTTGAAAGTCACAAAATACCCCTTTGAATTTACAAACTACTTACATAAGACACTTCAGAAACTAAGCTTGAGATCAACATTTGATTTTTTATCTCATATCTACCTCATTTTAAAAATTAATTATTTTATGAGTATTTATTATCTTTGCTTCCTACTACTTCCCATTGAATAATAATGTAAGAAGAAAAAGAAACATAATAAATCTACATGAGTCATCAAGACAAATTGACACATTAGTGAATTCTTGTCCTTCAAAGTTGTTATTCTCTACAATATTGCTGTCATTATATAAATTCTTCTAGTTCTGCTCATATCATTTGGCACTAGTTCATAGAGGTCTTCCTAGTTTCTGAAACTGTTCATTTTTGTCATTTCTTGGAGTGCACAATAATATTCCATTATATTCATAATTATTTTAGCCATTTCGCCATAGGTAAGTACCCTCTTAGTTTCCAGTTTGGGCCTTCTACAAAAAGAAGTTACTATCAATATCAATTATATCAATAATATCAGCATAAAGGTCACTAAGGTTCTTTTTCCTCTTTCTTTGATCTCTTTGAGATAAAAACCTAGTGGTGGTATCACTGAGTCTGTGACCCTTGACCTACCAATATCACTACTGAGCCAATATTCCAAAGAGATCAAATGAAGAAGAAAAGATTCATACGTACAAAAATATTGCAAAAATTTTTGTTGTAGCAAAGAATAAGAAACAAAGAGGGAGTGCCTATTAATTAGGGAGTGGTTAAACAAAAGTATGGTATGCTACTTTAATGGAATATTATTAGACTGCAAGAAATAATGAAAAGAACAATTTCGGGGACATTTTGGAAGACTTGTTGCAGAGGGAAAAGATCCTAGTCAGGAGAACAATTTACATAGTAACAAGAACATTTGAAAGGCTTTGAAAGGTTTCAGAACTCTGCTCAGTGCTGTGACTGTCATTCCAGAGAACCACTGATAAAACATGGTACCCATCTTCTAACAGAGAAATGATGGACCCACAAGAGAGAATGAGGCACACATTTTTTGCACATGGCAAACACAGGGATTGGTTTTGCTTGACACTATGCTTATTTGTTACAAGGATTGCATTTTTCTCTTTTTATTTGGGGAGGGGGATATTTAAAGGGAAGGTGAAAGGAACTAGAAATAATGTTGTCTTCTCCCCAAAAGAGGAAAAGACAGATGCAAAATAGGGTCAGTGATGCATTTTCTAAATGCACAGAAAAGATGTGCAAGTCCATAGGGAATCACAGAAATTCAGGATCCCTTTGAAGAAACTTATCCACATTACCACTCACAGGTCTGAGAGAGGTTGGAAGAACAGGAGAAAGATCAAGCAACAGTATCGTGCATAGATCCCCAGAAGGTCCAAGAGAGAAGGGAAAGGTGCATTTATTTATTTAAAGCAATCTGGGTTAAGTAATTTGCTCAAGGTTACATGGCCAGTTATTTCTGGGTGTGGTGCTAAGTATCAGAGCCCGGATTCTATCCTAGGTCATCCCGACTCTGGGGCTGGTGCTCTTACTCACTGCGCCACCTGGCCGCCCCAGAAAGGTGCATTTATACTAGCATTTCCTGTGTTTACAAAGAACTAGAAGTGGGATCGAGGACTGTCTGAACAATGTGGCACATGAAGATCATAGAATATTATTGCTCTATGAGACACAAAATATGGTGGACTCAGAGAACTGGGAAGCCTTTTATGAACTGAAGCAAAAGGAAGTAAGCAGAACCAAAAAAACCCAAAATAACAATGTATGCAAACAGTTATAATAATGTCAAGGAAATAACATGGAAAATCATCAGAAGACTGATACTGCAGGGACCAAGATTGACTTCGGAGGCCTGTCCAGGAAGCATGGCTCCCTCCTCTCTGCAAGAGGTGGAGAATGAGCCATGTGCTGCAAGATGGGCCAATGCATTGATTTGTCTGGCTTAACTAGACTTCTTTGTTACACGGGAGGGTTCTGTGAGGGGTGAGTGTGTCTGTGAGGGCAGTGGCATCTGTTCACAACAACGTTTTCAAAAGGCATCACTAAAATATTTATTTTAAAATTAAATCTCCTCTTTTGTGCTGGGGGGTGGGGGAGGAGATAATCTTCCTCTTTTTGTATGAAGACAGAAGAGGGAAAGCAGGAACCAGGAGCAGCCAGATAGCAATCTGATTTCTGGGAAGTTTGCCCAGCTTAGTTAGTGAATAGGTTATTCCATCCAGGTCATGCGGAAGAGCTCTGAGAATACTGAAGACACCTTGTCTCCTAATGCACAGGTCCCTGACTGCTAGAGACACACACCTGGGGCAATCCTGCACCGAATACAGGCAAAGTTGGCTCCATGCTTTTCTGGATCATACACAGAGAGAACAAAATTGAAAAGTCAATCCCTCCTGCCCGAGAACCATGAATCAAAATGGGATGATAATAAAAAAAATGTCTAGTTTGTTCTGGTGCCAGAAAAGACATCTGTCAATCAGTTCACATTCTTCTAAGGAACAGATGTTGGCTCCTTTGTCACAACTGATACCATCTTCATGCTCTGAAAGATAATAAAGAGTCAAAAATGCCCACCCCGGAGGCTGAAAACAGCCACTCTTCCCTCCTGCTCGCATCCCATATCACTTCTTACGACCATGAAATCAAAGTATCTTATAATTGTCTCAGTCAGATCCCATCTTAAAAATCTCTTTGGTCTCTAGGAATGTTGTAGACACATCTAAGAGAATAGAACATGCAATCCCTGCCCTGTCTTGCAGAGATGTAAGCTACCTATAACATTGCATGCACTTGCAGCCTTGATTAATGGATTGGTTAGCTTTGTTTAAATGCTTTCTTACTCTCTTTTCTTTGCTATAAGGGATGGTTCTGGCTCACTTTAGGCATAGGGGGAGGGGGATGAGCATATGAGAATCAAAGGTATGTAAAAACAAACATATAGAGGTGGCTAGGTAGCGCAGTGAATAGAGCACCAGCCCTGGAGACAGGAGGTTCTGAGTTCAAATGCAGCCTCAGATGCTTAACACAAAAACTAGCGGTGTGACCTTGGGCAAGTCACTTAACCCCAATTGCCCTCCAAAAAGCAAGAAACAAAAAAATATATAGGTAAAAATTTTAATAAAAATAATAGTTCATTCAACAATTTAAATTCTTAATTAGATTCTTAATCTGGTGTCCAAAGACACTTAAGAGGTCCATGGATAGATTTCCCAAGATTTGTAAAATTTTACTGGAAAATATTACATCTTTATTTTCACTGACAACTGAAATTTAGCACAACCTTCCGTTACACTTTTAAAAATTATTTTAAGCAGTAATTAGTCATCTTCACCAAATTAACAAAAGAGTTCCTGACACAAAAAAAGTTAAGAACCCTTGCTCTAAGGTTTACAAGGCATGTCCTTGTAAATAAACTCACAACAATTCCAGGAGGTAGGTAATAATATAAGCACTTGGTGTAGAGAACAGAACCTTCAACTAAAAGTCAAGACACCTGGCTTTGAATTCTACATCAGACGCCACACTTATGTCTATAAGCAAAGCTAGCCACCTCTGAGTAGTTATGTCCACAGAGACTCAGTTACCTCATCTGTGAAATGGGGATAATAAGCCTTACACCTCCTTAAAGTGCTATAGAGGCATGAATTATTGTTACTATGCTCATTGTATAGATGGAAATACTTCAGCCCAGAGAGGCTGGGATGACTTGCCCCGATTCATACAGATACTTAAGTATCAGAGCCAGGACTATGCTCCTAGTGTCTAATAAGCCTCAAGCTTCAAGATGATACCAACTGCTACCCTGGGGAGATGTCATTTGTTGAGGGTGTCATCAGAATTCCAGTCCCCGAGCAAAGAAAGATATGTGGAAATTCCCAGTGACTGACTTTCTAAGGTCCTTTAGAAAAAGAACAAGGATCTGGTGTGCGTCAAAATTCAGAAAGTGAAAACTGTAAGCAAAGTTTTATCTAAAAGAGTCAGCAACCCCCAAAAAATGAAATCAACTTACAGGTCTCACTGTTGTGTTGACCACTGTCATCCCAGGACTGGAATCATCTAGAATCATAAACACAAAGAGAGACATGACTGTTCCCTCTGTCACTGAACATCTTGTGTTCCTATTGGGCATCAATGGTGTCTTATTCCTCGCTGTGGCCACTACAGTTCATAGCACAGGTTTGTTTTACAGAGTGGGGGCTCAACAATTATTTGTCAAAGGCTTACTAGATAAATTGAAACCTCCTTACACTGATATTTGAGGTCCTATGCAATCCAGCTCTAACTCTCTAATTTTATTGCATACCAACCCCTTTAATTTATTCTGTGTTTCAAACAAGTTGAATCAAATCTTCCCTTATACTTAATCCTACCCTTTCCCCCCTTACATACTATTCTCCATGCCCAGAGGGATCTCCCTGTTCTATTCACCTGCTGAAATGCTTTTCTTCTGTCTAGACCCAGCCCTGGTGCCACTTCTTCCAGGAAGCCTCTCCCTGCTTCCACCGGCTAGTAGAGATCTCTCCTTAACTCTCTCAGAGCAGATTGCTTCTATATACATACATATGGCTGAAATTCAAACTATTTTTATTCAATTAATTCTTAAGTTTAACTAGAAATGTGTTTATAATACATATCTGTTGTTATTAATCACTATGTATGTATGCACTTATATATGTACATATATCTATGTGTGTGCTATATATATATATACATATAAATATATATATCATGTACGTGTTTGTCTTAACCACTGCACCTTGAAAGCAGAGACCTAGTCTTTGAGCTTTGTACCCCAAGCTGTACACAATGTTTTGCACACAGTAGGTGCTTAATCAATGTTTACTGACTTAAATTGCTTTTTTAAGTGAACCAATGAATAAATGAACAAACGAATGAAGAATGAATGTCCCATTTACAAGGGCAAATTGTAGTCAGTCCTCTACCTTTAGCTGGAAGGAGTCTAGATATTCAGAGTACTGACTGCAGGAGATAAACTAATTTCCCAGGTGAATACATGTATTATATTTCTTTGTGTAACTGAAGTTCAAACTATTTTTTATTTAATTAATTCTTAAGTTTAGCTAGAAATTTGTTTATAATACACATCTGTTGCTATTGATCACTAAATGAGATTGGAATCCATTCTTTTTCCTGTTCAATCCAACAATTATTTTAAAGTGCCTACCCTGGGCAGAGCAGTATTCTATGTACTTATAGAAGGGAGATCAAGTTAAATCATTCCTAGCAACATCCACAATGCTTGTCCTCATGGAACTTGCAATCAAGAGAAGGGATGAGACAAGAATAAATAACTAATTCAAGGGGCAGCTGGGTGGTGCAGCTGGGTGGTGCAGTGAATAGCACACCAGCTCTAGAGTCAGGAGGATCTGAGTTCAAATCCGCCCTTAGACATTTGACACACCTTCTTGCTATATGATCTTGGGCAAGTCATTTAACCCCAATTTCCTTGCCTTTCCCTCTCCAAAAAAACAAGAAAAAGAATAACTAGTACACAATAATACTTATAAATTCATTGGTCCAGACCTATGATTTTACGGTATAAGAAATCTCTGTGGAGAGGCACCCTCTAGTAATTCCAATCAGTCTTCTATAGGTTATAATTTTAGAGATTTGATATATGAATTTCAAGCTGATAATCAAGGAAGGAAAGGGTTCATGAAGGAGTCAGCATTTAAAATAGAATCAAGTTAGTAAGTCAGTCGGTCATTTTCTAATATTCAGTAATAGTAAAGTCTAATATTCTGATTTTCTAGTTGAAGTATAAAAATCAAGTGACAATGTGGGTCTTCATCATTGTTAATGTCTCTAGATGATCTAAAAATGGTGCATCTGTTAGCATTCTCTACCTCTTTTTAACCACAGATGGAGAAGAACAGAACAGGACAAGGGGCCATTCTGTATTTTTCTTTGTTTCACGGGTTGCTATGAGCAAAGAATTCATCAAGAAGAAGAGAGAAAAGGAACCAGGTGCTGTGCTAAGCACATGACAAATATATGATTCCCACAACAACCCTATAAGACAGGTATTCCCATCTTACAGTGTAGAAAACTGAAGCAAACAGAGGTTAAGTGACTTGCACAGGGTCACCCAGCTAGTAAGTGTCTGAGGCCAGATTTGAACCCTGGTCTTCCTGTCTCCAGGCCCAGTGCTCTATTCTCTGAACCACTTAGCTGTGAAATGAAATTTTGTGAGAAATAAATATAGTTTGTCACTGGAAGCATGTTGATAACCGTTCCAGCAGGCCAGAACCTTCCAGGGCTTCCATTCAGCTGTCACAGCCTATAAAAACCCAAGATTGCCTCCATACAACTGTAAGACATCAGAACAGGACTTCTAGGAAGGGCTCTAGGTCATATGGTTAGTATGTGACAAAAGTGGAATCCGAAGCCCTGTCTCCCAGTTCCGAGTCCGATGCATTTTCCACTTTACTGTACTCTTTCTCTAAGTCTGAGTTGTAAAGATCAGGAAGGAAATCAAAAGCTCAAGAAGACATTCCAACAATAGGGAATAATATAAGCAAACATAGAGGAAGCAGAGCTTGTTGGGGATTGGGAGTGTGAGGGAGAAAAGCTTGCAATTAGTCCCCAGCTTGTGATAGCTTCTAATGCTAGGAAAAGGTGCTTGAAGTTCATCCAGTAGGCAGCAGGGAGCCAGTTAAGTATGTTGTTGTCATTGTTTTAAACATATGAATGGCATAACCAAATCTATGCATAAAGATTAGCTTGGCAGCAATATTGGAAGGGATGAGGAGTGAGAGGAAAGGGAGGAATGAAATCAGGAAGACCTTAGCCGTAAGTTACTATAAACCCAACTTGGATAGTGGGGATGGGAATAGAGAAGAGGACTTGATAACTTGATCACAACAGGACTTGATAACTCATTCATTCTAGTATGAGCTCCTCAATCAGAAATCAGAACCCTGAAACTCTGGATTGCTCTTGCCTAGCATTTGAACTACTTTTCTCCATTAACTTTGAACTGAACAAACTGGAGAAATTATACTTCAAGATCTATAGGACACAGACTCTAACTGCTTAGAGCGAACCCCAAATAAAGGCAAAACTGGCGTTTTGGCAAATAAAATTCAAGTGGTACAGCAGATCTCAAACCTGACACAAAGCTATGGAGGATGGAGGGAATGACTTGAGGGGGCAGGAAAGCAGAGAATGTGGGATATTTCTCCTGGAGACCCTGTCCTCAAGGAAGGGGACTACATGGAGCTGTCCTCTAGAAAGGACTTCTGACAACATCTATGAAGGGGTAAGGGGAAGTAGGAAACAGGGGCATGATAGGGAAAAGGGAGAAATGTTAGGAGAGGGACACCATGGGGATGGGACCCAAAGCAGGCTGGAGTTGGTCAGGGCCCCAGAACTACATAGGATCAGGGAAGAACAGTGAAGTAAGCCCAGGAAGTTGCAGGGAGGAATCCTGTCACCCCCTGATAGGTGCCCTAGAACAAAGTCCCAGGAACAACACTAAATTTCTAAAATGTCTAGAAGAGAAAAGTACTTACTAGTTGCCTCCTTATTGAATTCTTCACTTGACTGTCCACTGGATTCCCAGTTAACGTCTTCACTGTATTCCCAGATGTAATCAGTACCATGCTCCCAGATGGCATCCTCTCTGGATTTCCATGGTAGCTCTCCATCGATTTTGTGGACTGGTTTTTCTGTGTTTTCACTACTGGCTTCCCCAATGGCGTCTCCTTCCATGGTTTCTTCACTTAATTCCTCAACAAATTCAGGGTTAGAATCCAAATCCAAATTTGAACTGAATTCATTACTGATTTTCTCTTGTCTGGGGATATCATTCTCTGTTGGAGAAACTAAACAAAAAACAGCAGGAAAAAAAAAAAAAACAAGAAAAAAATGTTGATGGTTGTTTCTCCACAAAGCACTGTCCATAGCCAAATCTACTCTATAACTCCACATCTCCAGATAGGAAAGATGATGGCCCAGCCTTGACTCCTCCTTTCTTTACACATGGTCCTCTTTGATCTGCTTATGTGACATGAATAAAAAGGAGAGAAGATAACCATGACTGATGACTACATCAGTTTCTTTCCTTTCTGTACCAGTAACTGGCAATTTGAGAAATCAAGAATTATAAAACCTGGATGGCTAGGTGGCACAGTGAATAGAGCACCAGCCTTGGAGTCAGGAGGACCTGAGTTCAAATCCAGCCTCAGACACTTAACACTTACTAGCTGTGTGACCTTGGGCAAGTCACTTAACCCTGCTTGTCCCTCTAAAAAGCAAAAAAAAAAAATTTATAAAACCACTGATACCAGCATACCTTGTTACTCTCAGGACTCACATTACCATCATCATTATCATCATCATTAGCATTTATATAGAACTTTAAGGTTGTGATCCCCACAAGAATCCTGGTTGGTAAGTGCCATTATTATCTAAGGAAACAGAGGTTAAGTGACTTGCCCAGGGTCACACAGCTAATAAGTGTCTGAGGCCATATTTGAATTTAGATCTTCCTGATTCCATTCATAGCTCAATTCACTTTGCTGCCAAATAGAGCCTGTCTTACTGTTTCTATTGATTCCAGGAAAAAAAAATCATCATGTTCATCATCAACTTTGCAATGCGATCTTTGAATCAGAAGACAAAGTCCTACCCCGGCTCCAAAACTAACTAGCATGGTGACTATAGAGCATAGACAAGTATCTTTTTATTCATTTTTTTTTTGGAGGGGGAAGGCAAGGCAATTGGGGTTAAGTGACTTGCCCAAGTTTACACAGATAGTGTGTTAAGAGTCTGAGGCCAGATTTGAACTCGGGTTCTCCTGACTCCAGAGCTGGTGCACCACCTAACTGCCCACAAGAAAAGTATCTTAGTCTCTCTGAACCTCAGCTTTATCATCTCTAAAATGGGGATAATAGGGCTTATAATACATATCTCTTAAGGCTGTCAAATGAAAAAACAAACTTTGACACACTATATAAATTTTAAGCCATTATATTTTTATAGTCCTTTGAAATTGTCATCTGTCATCTTATTAAGAGGAATGCATTCAATAAATATTTATAAGGTGGTACAGTGAATAAAGCTCTGGGCCTGGAGTCAGGAAGACTTGAGTCCAAATTCAGCCTCAGGCACTTATTGGCTGGGTGACCCTGGGCAAGTCATTTAACCTTAACTTCCTCAACTGCAAAATAAAGATCATATTACCTCCCAGGACTGTGGGAAGGATCAAATGAGATAATATTTGTAAAGTGCTTAGCACAGTGTCTAGCACATAATAAGTATTATATGAATTCTTATTCCTCTTCTCCTTATAAGATGGCAATTAATAAACTAGATATCACAGTTTGTGGTCCCATCAAAATGATGAAGGATTTGTGTTCAGAGTCCCTTATTTTGTGAATCATCTCTTACAGATTAGTTATAGAAGTCTAAACTATTCAAAATTTAAAAAAAAAAATCATTGCTTCTTCTGGCTTAATCCTTCCACTCTCATCTACCCAGAGTATGATCAAAAAGGATTTTTCCAGGATCCTTCTCTCCCTTTTCTCTGAGATTACCTCCCATTTACATTGTGTGTGTATACACATGTGTATGGATAGATAGATAGATAGATAGATAGATAGATAGATAGATAGATAGATAGACAGACACACAATGTATATATATATATATACACAAATGTACACAAATATATATGTATATATGTTTCTTAGGTGCATAATTTTTTGTAAAGGATGCCCCTTAAGAATGTAAGCTCCTTGGGGCAGCTAGGTGGCGCAGTGAATAGAGCACCAGCCCTGGAGTCAGGAGGACCTGAGTTCAAATCCGGACTCAGACACTTAACACTTACTAGCCGTGTGACCTTGGGCAGGTCACTTAACCCCAACTGCCCTGCCCTCCCCCCTCCAAAAAGACACCAAAAAAAAAAAAGAATATAAGCTCCTTGAGGATAGGTATGGTTTTTTACTTCCTTTGTAAATCCATCACTTAACACAGTACCAGATACTTGGTAAGTGCTTAATAAATGCTTATTGTCTGATTGATTGTATCAACAGACTTGAACAGGAAGGACTTAATGCAAATATACACTCTGACTTTCTTGAGGGAAAATGTCTGTGTCATAGTTAAAAGGCTTACAAGCTTTTCTATAAACAGTCTACACATAGTTAACATGGGTTGTCTTTTCTAACAGACTCTTCTCAGATTTCCAAATTAATGCTGAGTTAGATGACTCATCTCAAAAATTTTCCCTTCTCTCCCCAAGGAAAAGAGAGAGAAAGAGATAGCAAGGGCCCCTAGAAAATTTAGCCAGGATGTTTCCTTCCATCAGTTCAAGAGTAAAATAAGAATCTGGACTACTGGAATGACTTGCTAATCCCTTTGGGTCTCAGTTTTATTGCCTAATAAATAATTATAACTAGTTTGTACATAGTATACTGCAGTGGGGTTTTTTAATCTCTTTTCTCATTTATTTTGTTATCATGACAACCTTTAGGAAGTAGGTAGGACATTTATCCCAGAAATCACAGGCTTTGAGTTGTAAGAACTTCAATAGACATTGATTAATCAATTAAAAAGCATGTAATAAGCTCCTGCATGGTGTCAGGCACCAGGAAATACTAATAGGAAAAATAAAACAATCTCATTCTCTAGTTTACATATTCTCAGAGGAGACATGTTCTCAAAAAAAAAAGGTAGTTAGAGTTGTAGGGACTGGAAAAGGTTTTGTGTAGAAGCTGTGTGTTGTATGTTGAAGGAAGAATGGGATTCAATGAGGCTGAGATGAAAAGAATAAATTCTGGGCATGAAGGTAACGAGTGCAAAGGTATGAAGGTGGAATGAGGTATGAAGAGGGAGGAATAGAGAGAAGAATAATTTGGCTAGAATGAACAATGTGCAAAGGAGAGAATGTGTAACGAGATGGCAAAGATGGGTTGGGATTAGGTTATGAAGGACTTTAAAGACCAAATAGAGTTCATATTGGATCCTAGTGGCAATAGGGAGTCATTGGAGTTTATTGAGAAAGAGATTGGCATGATCAAAATGTGTGTTTAAGGAAGATCAATTTGGCAGTCATGTAAAGAATGAATTGGCATAGGCAGAGACTTGAGACAGGGAGACCAATTAGGAGGTCACTGCAATCTTTGAAGCGAGAAATGAAAAGAGCTTGAACTAAGGTGGTAGCTGTGTAAGTAGAGAGAATGGGTGAGAGATGGTGTGAACACAGAAAAGGAAAAGATGTGGGAGCTGATTGAACATGCTATCTGAATAGTCATGGTTATAAACCTGGAAGACTGGAAGAATGTACCTTTGACAGGAATAGGGAAGATAGGAAAAGGGTTGTAAAAAAAGATTATGGTTTCTATTTTGGACATGCTGAATTTGATGTGTCTCTAGGACATCCAGTTTGGAATATTCAATTAGCAGTTGGTGAGAGGAAACTGGAGCTCAGAAAGAAGACAGGAGCATGATAGAGAGATCTGTGAGTCATCTCCATACAGATAATAAATAAATTTGTTTGAGCTGATGAGGTCACCAAGAGAGTATAAAGAAAAAAGAGAAGATGACCCAGGACAGAACTTTTTTGAAATATACACAGATAGTGTATAAGATATAAAAATAAGGGGCAGCTAGGTGGCATGGTGAGTAAAAGTGCAGACCCTGGAGTCAGGAGAACCCAAGTTTGGTTCTGGCCTCAGACACTTAACACCCACACAAAAAAGCTAGCCTGTGTAACCTTGGGCAAGTTGCTTAACCCCAATTGCCCTCCAAAAGGCAAAAAAAAGATATAAAAATAAGCCAATAAAAGAATCTGAGGAGTGATCAGAGAAATAAACAACAAAAAGGAGAGACAGTTGTGTGAAGAAAATCAGAAAGAAAATATTACCCTGGAGAAGAGATTGCTCAGTGGTGTCACATGCAGTCGAGAGACCAAGAAGAACAAGAACTGATAAAAGACCAACATGTTTGGCAATTAAGAGATGGTTGCTCAATAAACATGATGACTACAGAGAAGCACGAAAAGATTTATATGAATTGATAAAGAGTGAAATAAGTTAAGGAAAGAATATACACAATGACTACAATATTGTAAATAAAAAGAACCACTACCATCAATCAAATGTGAAAGTTGCAAAATAACAAAGAAAAGTGTGGCCCCAAAGAAAAGATATGTGAACACACATTCTCTCTGTCTCTCTGTCTCTCTGTCTCTCTCTGTCTCTCTCTGTCTCTCCTCTCTCTCTCTCTCCTCTCTCTCTGTCTCTGTCTCTCTGTCTCTGTTTCTCTGTCTCTCTGTCTCT
>NW_027186350.1:3135771-3143260 GCF_028583685.1 Petaurus breviceps papuanus
CTCTCTCTCTCTCTCTGTCTCTCTCTCTCTCTCTCTCTCTCTCTCTCTCTGTCTCTGTCTCTCTCTCTGTCTCTCTCTCTCTCTTTCTCCTTTGCAGAAGTGAGAGGTCAAAGGATGGGAAACATTCTGTATATTTTCACATTTTTTTCTGATGTATTGATTCTGGTGATTCTCTTCTTCCTCTTTTTCCTTTTAAAAATATTCTTTATCATATAGGATGACTTTTGGGGAGAGGAGGAAATAAAGGGGAAAACAGGTTATATAAAAACAAAATATATTTTCAAATAGATCATTGGTAAGTTTGGAGAAACTTGCAAAGGGTTGAGATTGGAGTCAAATAAAAGTGAAGTCAGAGCAGGAGACAGTACTGAGGAGAGGAAGGATTGGAGGTCTCCGTGAGAGTGAAGAATAGATTTAGGAAGGGTGAAATACAGACAGTGATGGGAATTATCAGTTATGATCAGTCAGATAAAGAAAAGTCCAAATTTTCAATAAAGAAAGTTGAACACTTATTAGTGGCACTCACTTATAGTGAGGTCCAGGATACAATAATCCGTGTGTGTGGTGTGTGACTGAAACAGAGTGAAGAAATGGGGTCTGGTATTTAAAGAGTCTGAGGAACATGGAGGTTAGAGTGTTTAATGGAGCATTGATATGGATATGGAAGTCCCTTAGCATAAAGACAGGATATGGGAAGGAGAGGATAGTAAGTCAGTTGCTGAACTCATGGAGAGAGTTACCTGGGGCTAGCAGAAGGTAACCACTGTGACTATTCATTTTCGCTGATTGTTCCCTATGTCTGAAATACTTTTCTTACTCATCTTTACCTCTTAACTTCTGTGGCTTCTTTTGAAGTCCCACCTACAATCCTATCTTCTAAGAGAAACGTATCCTGATTCTCTCTCAAGGCTAGTGTCTTTCCCTTGTTGATTATCTCCAATGTACTATCTAGCTAGCTAGCTGTCTATCTATCTGTCTGTCTGTCTATATGCATATGTAAATATATATGTACAATTTGCACATAATCACTTGCATGTTGTCTCCCTCATTAGACTGTGAGCTCTAGAGCAGGGACTGTGTTTTACCTTCCTTTCTATCTCTAGCACAGTGCCTAGCACATAGAAGGCACTTGATAACTGACTGAATGAATCTAGAGGGGGAAAATTTTTGAATGGATGAACTTCAAAAAGGGAAAGGTGCTGAGTGAACACTAGCAAAGGAAGAGTGGAAATGGCAGTAGGCAGTAGAAAATATTCTAATTTCCCTTTCAAGACCAACAGGGGAGGTGGGTGAAGGAGTCAATGCTAGAAAACATGGCAAGGAATGTAGTATCTTCTGGGCCAGAAGGTCATAATAAAAGTAAATAGATGGTTATGTGAGAGAAAGAAGTTCAGATTAACAGGAAGTTTGGTCATTACAGAACAAAAATTCCACAAGATGTAAGTGGAAGGGAGGAGCAGAGTTGGAGTGGGACCTGGGTGGAGACTAGGGAGGCCAGGTGGCACAGTGAATAGAGCACTGGCCCTGGAGCCAGGAGGACCTGAGTTCAAATCCGACCTTAGACACTTAACACTTA
Organism: Petaurus breviceps papuanus; assembly: GCF_028583685.1. Taxonomy (NCBI): domain Eukaryota; kingdom Metazoa; phylum Chordata; class Mammalia; order Diprotodontia; family Petauridae; genus Petaurus; species Petaurus breviceps. Next base: position 3,137,348 of record NW_027186350.1, read on the forward strand.
CTAGCCATGTGATCTTGGGCAAGTCACTTAACCCCAACTGCCCTGCTCTACCCCCTCCAAAAAAAAAAAAAAAGGAGACTAGAGATGAAAGAAGAGGGATGACATTAAGTATAGTGTACTCCTAGGAAGGTAGTAGTTAATACAGAGAAAGAGAATAGGTGCATCAGTGGGTGGGAGAGACACAATGCCCACTGTCTTCAGAGAGAACATGAAGCAAGGCAGGTCTTGATTGCAGGGGCAGAAAAGGAGAGTAGAGTCTAATCTGTACCTGAGCAAGACTTTCCCCTACAATATTCTGAACAACTGACTACCTAGCCTTTGGTGGAAGACCTTCAGATAGCAAAGAACCCACTATTCCATGTTTAGATAAATCTAATTATTAGGAATTTTTTTCCTAATGCCATTTCTAAATTTACTTTTTGCAATTTTAACCCATTGTTTCTAGTTCCACCCTCTGAGAAGGAGTCAATTCCAGCAATTTCATCAATTCCACTCCATCTCCCCTTCCTGTACAGTCTGTCCCTGCCATGCCTAAAAGCTATTTCCTACATAATATAATGCCTGATGGCTATCATACATAATGTCCTCACCCCAAAAAAGTTGCCTTGCATTTATTTTAAATACATTTATGTATATATATACAAGTTGGTATATGTCTTGTCCTTTCCCCCTCTCCACCCTCTTCCCCAACCTTAGAATTTAAGATCCTTGAGAGCTGTGCTTCATTTCTGTCTTTTTTATCTTCAGCACCCAGCATAGTCCCTGAGAAATAAGAGACACTTAATAAGACTTATTGGTTGCTTCTCTTTTTGACATTTCCCTTTAAATATTTAAAGACTTTGATCATATTCTGTCCCTCCCTACCCCACCCTTCCCCAGGAGCCTTCTCTTCTTCAAGCTAAACATGCTCAATTCCTTCATTCTGTTTTATGGCATGAATTCAAAGTCCTCCATTCTGGTTGCCCTACTCTAGAGGCTTTCCAGCTTATGAACATACTTTCAAAACTGTGGTGTTCAGAGTTAAACATGAGGAATCTAGATGTTGTGTGACTGTGGCAGAATACAAACAGACTCTCACCTCCCTAGTCCTAGACATGAAGATTGCCTTGGTTATCACCAGCTTGCAGACCACTAAGCCAAACTTGTGAAGTTGGCTTTTTTGAACCAAAGTACACTTCCTATTTAAACTTAATAAATTTCATCTTGGTCTAATATGGAATTGTTTTGCATGACTGCACTGGGTAATCTGTATCAAATTGCTTGCCTTCTCAAGAAGGGAAAGAATTTGGAACTCAAATTTTTTTAAAAAACGAATGTTAAAGATTTTTGTTTACATATAATTGAGAAAACAAATTTTTTAAAATGTTTAAAAATTCATATTGAAAGGCAATATGGAGTAGTGGATAGAAGGGCTAGACTCAGAGTCAGTAAGAACTTGGGTTCAAATGCCCCCCTAATAGATACAGGCTGTGTGACAAGGAGGAAATCACATAACTTCTCACAGCCCAGTAGAAAACTAGACATTACCAAAGAATAGTCAGTCTGCATTGGTAGAGGAAATTTGCACAATGGAAATTATAACAAAATTTAAATCGTAAATCCAGAGAGAAAAAATCATCTAATTATATTTATATAATATACTAATCTGTCAAAATCTTTTTTAATCTGGGATTTAGTGGGTTAAATGAACTGCATAAGGTCACAGCTAATGAGTATACAGATCCAGCACTGGGGCTTGGATCTTCTGACTTTACACATTCTCATTCCACTTATAACACTGAGCTACAGAACTGTTGAAAAGAATACCTTCATTAATGACTGCAGATGCTTTCCAAATGCCAAGTATGTTTTAAATGCTCACCGAACTCTAGAGCACATCTCCGGTGTAAGCAGAAGCTATGCCACGAAAGGCAAGAGTTTTCTACCGACTAGGAGGGTCAGGTTTACCTTGGGTGGTGGTTGGTTCCCCTTGGAGCACAGGCAACAGGGCTAGGAGAGCCAAGGTTCCCCACTGCATAGCTCTCTTCTGGCAGGAAGTGTGGAGCCCAGAGGAATGAAGCACTAGAGGAAATCAAAGGACTTGGCTTCTGTCTCTCTTCAATATCCCTGAAACAAGAGGAAATCAGGTGAACTGCAGAGATTCAGAGACAAGGAGGAATCTTAAAGAGTTGGCGATAGGAGGGAAAACATCGTAAAAGTAAGGAGGGGAAACAAAGAGGTAAGCCAATGATGGACAGGAACTTGGAATGACATCAAAAAGCATCTCCATTTAAATCCAAATATTGAGAACAGTTATTGTTTGGGTCGCACTGGTCAAGGGCATAAGGAGTACATGGAAGGATCTGGAAAGAAAAGAACTTTGAGACCATTTAGGGTCATTCCAAACCAGTGGCTCCGACTTGAGATAACTTGAATTAACAAACCATTAGGATTCTTTGTTTTGGCTTGAGAGCACAATAAATAAGCCCACGAGGTGTTTGTCATTGGAAAAGAACAATGCACATGTGAGGAAATGTGGGACAGAACACCTGGATTTTGGTCAAAGAGCTCTTCTCTTGCCTCTTGGCTCTCGCCCAGCACAAGCTAAGGCCTAAAAAAGTACTCTTCAAAGAGGCTAATGATAAGATAATTCTTATCCCAAATCTCTCCTTTCTTGTTTTTTTTTTTTTTTCAGTTTTCAAAGCTATACATTTCTTACCCTCAGGACCTTCACCCATGAAAGTTTTCACAGGTGGTTTCTAGACTGGAAGCTAGTGACTCTACCCCTCCCGTTTCATTTTTTCTTATCTTGACTATGCAGGTTCAGCCATATCACAGTATTCTCATAGAGTTTGGAGTGGGGAGGGAGTCTCAGAAGCTATCTAGTCCAACCCCTATCCAAATAATGAATCTCCTGGTGAGCCTAGGATTCCAGATATATCTCTGCAATATCTCTGGCAAGGTATGGCCACCTCTATCTTAAAGTAATCTTAAACAGCACATATTGGAATTCACACTCCTTACCTCTTAGGCAGCCTTGAGGGCCTAGTTTACAGAATCCAAGTTAGGGAGTGACCTAGGATTATAGATTTAATATTGAAAGGGAACTTGGCGGTCTTCAAGGTCATTTTATAGATAACAAAAATAAAGTTCAGGGTGGTTAAATAATTTGACCAGAATAACACAACTATCAATCTAGTAATCTGAGAATCAATCTGACAATTTGAGACAGGATTCACATCTGGATTTCCCTTATTCTAAATCCAGTACTCCATCCCCTGTATTAGAAATGTCAAACAGCCAGCCTTCAGCTCACATTGGGGCTACTTCCTGCAAAAACAGGACTTCAGAACCAGACTAAAATATCACTGGGAAATATTGAACAAATAAATAAAAAAAGATGATAGAACATTGATCATGTGTGTGTGTGGTTTTCTAAGTCAATAGGTGGCCCTATTTTAGTTTTTAGGCCCCCTATTCCTATTTGAGTTTGATAACACTGCAGTATACCATAGTCTATAAAAAGGAAAAAAAGTTGAAAAAAAAAAGGGTGGGAGGGATACCAAGCTAGAAATCAACAAGAATTTGCTGGTCCCAGAACATAACTTCTCCTCATTTCTGCCTGTTAGAACCCTTAATCTGCTACCAGCTCTTCAGGAAGACCTTTCCGGGTTGCCCCCAGCCCTAGGTGCTTTCCTTCCTCTCTAATATAGTTAGGTCATTTTGTCTAATCTCTTCTTCACCCTACTCACTCCCTACTTATATTTGTTGCTTATTGAATTCCATTAGTGGAAGTACCTACAGGGCAGGGACTATTTCATTTTTTGTATTTGTATCTCCACAAACTAGGGCGTTGTCTTGTACATAGAAGGTGTGTTGTTGAACTGAAGGCAATTCCTGAAGCAGGTGATTAAAAGAATGAATTTTATCTGAGAGAGAAGAAAGACCCAAGGACCCACTGGCATCAGAATAATGCAAGAGAAAGAACATGTGCTGGTTTGGAATCAGAGTCCTTCTTTTCACTGACTCTCTGTGGGACCTAGGGCAAAGTGCTTCAACTATTCAGGCCTGTTTCCTCATGTGTAAATGAAGGGGTTGACCTATGACTACAAAGTTGCCTTGAAACTCTTCTTCTACGTATGACCTCATGATGATGATTTTCTCACTCCAGATTTAATTAGTAGGGGCAGCTAAGAGGCACAGTGAATAGAGCACTGGCCCTGGAGTCAGGAGGATCTGAGTTCAAATCCCATCTCAGACACTTAACACTTACTAGCCATATGACCTTGGGCAAGTCACTTAACCCCAATTACCCTGCCCTCCCCCCCTCCAAAAAATAAAAAAAAGGACAGATTTAATTAGCAACAGTGGCATACATTTGTTTGTGTTCTCAGTCATGTCCTACTCTTTGTGACTCTTATTTTGGCGTTTTCTTGGCAAAGAATCTGGAGTGGTTTGCCTTTTCCTTCTCCAGCTCATTTTACAGATGAGGAAACTGGGGCAAACAGGGTTAAATAATTCACCTAAGGTCACACAGCTAGTCAGTGTCTGAGGCCAGCACTGAATTCAGATCTTCCGGATTCCAGGGCCAGCATTCTATCCACCTCACTATCTAGTTTCCCTAAGCCCTATGGATGACATACATAATTGAACTAATTTGTGAAGAAAGGTCAGAATAGACTTAGAAATGAAGCCAGCACGTCGCCTCTAGTGGCATGGTGAGCAGAGAGCAAATGGGAAGGAAGTAAAAGGCCCAGAAGAGACAGGATCATACACCATCCTATGATCCTTCCCAATCTTTTAGGAATCCTGAGCCAAGAATTATGCAACTATGCTGATTTCCATTGTCCATGACAAAGTCACATCCAGCCTCTCACCAGACAGTGCTTCTGTTTCTGAGGACACGAAGGGAAAAGGCAGAGGAAGGTTACCTCTGCTGGAGTCTTCTGAAGGAAGACAGAATCAAGACATTCTCTAACAAAGATGTGAGCTGTGGCAGATCCCCACTTTAGCTGCCCGACCCTGACCACCTCAGAGAACATGAACCTCACACATGAAGTGACTTGCCCAAGGTCACACAGCATTCACACTGATTCCAACTTCTTAATCCCAACTGCTAAATTTCCAAGAATCTCCAGACTGAAAACTGAGCCCCTGTTTGGGGCCTGCTGACCACGAGCCAATGCTACCTTCTTCTTCATCATCATTATCTTTATTGTAGCTAATATTTATATAGCACTTACTACATGGCAGATACTATGCTAAGCACTTTGCTATTATGCTCATTCAGTCCTCACTGGGTGCTATCATTACACTCATTTTACAAATAAGGAGACTGAGGCAAACAACAGTTAAGTTACTTGCTCAGGGTCACCCAGGTAGTGAGTGTCTGAGGTTGAATATGAACTCAGGTCTTCCTGACTCCAGGACCAGAACTCTCTCCACTGTGCCGCCTAGTTGCTTTCATGGCCTATGGACTGCTAACTTTTGTTCACAAAGCCCCCTGTTTGAAATGCTGTCCTCTCTACTTACATAAATTATTCCAGTTCTTTTTTTTTTTTTTTTGCTTTTTGGAGGGCAATCGGGGTTAAGTGATTTGCCCAAGGTCACACAGCTAGTTTTTTGTGTTAAGTGTCTGAGACCAATTTGAACTCAGGTCCTCCTGACTCCAAGGCCAGTGCTCTATTCAGTGCACCACCTAGTCACCCCATTTCAGTTCTTTAACATTCAATCCAAATTTCATTTCCTCCAAGAAGTCTTCCCAAACTATCCAGTCACAAGTGTCTTCCAATACCACATATATGAATATGTAACACTCCTGTGGTACCAAACTACAATTGTTACTTACCTTTTTTGATGTATACATGTATCAGCAATGCCATATTCACAATGCCTATAGAGATTACAAATATGCTGATATAATTATCCATCACA
>NW_027186350.1:3143270-3164193 GCF_028583685.1 Petaurus breviceps papuanus
AGCAGCTCCGGCCCCTGGCAGTCCTCAGCAGGAGTCCTTAGCAGAAAGTCCTTAGCAGTCCTAACTCAAAAAGGGCTTCGCGCTGGCGCTGCCTCTGCTGCTGCCACCGCCATTGCCACCACCGCCAGCCACCGCAGGAACACTAGCTCGGCTTTCGCTTTCTCTAGCTTTCGCTTTCTCTTGCTCCGCCCCTTCCTGCTATGTCAGCACATCCAATGAGGCATGGAAGATCTTTAAATCCCATAACCCTTACAAGGGGGAAGGTAGGGCAATTGGGGTTAAGTGACTTACCCAAGGTCACACATCTAGTTTTGTGTTAAGTGTCTGAGGCCATATTTGAACTCAGGTCCTCCTGACTCCAGGACCATTGCTCTATTCATTGCGCCACCTAGCCCCCCCCCACTTCATAATCTTATTCATTCCTACAGTTTCAAGTTATTATCTCTCTGCAGATGATTCCCAGATCTATCTATCCTGCCCTAGTCTCTCTCCTGAGTTGCAGTCTCACATCATTGGCTTATATCTCAAATTGGATGTTCTGTAGACTTCTCAATTTCAATACGTCTGAAACAGAATTCATTATCTTACCTCCCAAACTCTCCACTCTTGCCAATTTTTTATTGCTGTCAAGGACACCACCATCCTCCCAATAACCCAGACTCCTCAATAGAATCCACTCACACTCAACCCCATGTCTAATTTTTTGTCGTCTTATTGTTTTTGCCTTCACAACATCCTTCTCACGCACACAGTCACCACTGTGGCCCTCATCACCTCACACCTGTACTGTTACATTAGTCTCCCTACTTTAAGTATCTCCCCATTCAAGTATCACACTTTACTCAATTGTGAAATTGATTTTCTTAAAGTGCAAGAAATTCTAGTCCTCCCTATTGGTCCTCTTTTAGGCTTTTAAAGTCCTACCCCTTCCCAAATTTCCGGTCTTACACTTTACTCCCTTCCACAGACTCTATGGGCAGCTAGGTGGAACAGTGAGACACAACACTTTGGCTTAGAATCAGGAATACTCATCTCCATGAGCTCAAATCCAGTCTCAGACACTTAATAGCTGTGTGACCCTGGGTAAGTCAGTTAACCCTGTCTGCCTCATCTACAAAATTATCTGGAGAAGGAAGTAGCAAACTATTCCAGTATCTTTGCCAAGAAAACCCCAAATGAGGAGTTGGATGTGACTAATCAACAATGAACCATCCCTGACTCAGTATACCTCGCCTCCATGCTGTTGCCCCTACCTCCTTCAAACCCTATTTTATGCAAAAGGCCTTTTCTCCCAACCTCTCCAATACCAACATTGCTAGTACCTTCCTTCTAAGATGATCTCCTATCTGCATATATACCTTTATATGTATGCATCATTGTTGACTCCTGTATCGGAATGTGAGCTCCCTGAGGGTAGGCAAGGTGGGCAATAAATAAAACCAATAGGTGGCGAGCATTTAAATTATAATCCTTGTGGTATGAATGGGCAGAAAGAAAAAGAGGAAGAGATGTTATAGAATTGGAATCAATAAGACTTAGCAACTGATTGGATATGGGGGGAAGGGGGAGAGAGGAGTTAAAGGTGATTCCTAGGTTATAAACCTGGGTGATGGGGGGGGGGGGAATACCCTCAACAGAAAAAGAAAAGTTAGGAGGAGGGTTGTGTTAAGATGGAAATACATATATATGTTATACTTTAATATATACGTTATACTTGAAATGCCTATGGAATATCCAGATGAAGATCAATCAACCAATCAAAAAGCATTTTTAAGTGCCTTTTTTTTCAGAGGGGGAAGGCAGGGCAATTGGGGTTAAGTGCCCAAGGTCACATGGCTATTAAGTGTTAAGTGTCTGAGGCCAGATTTGAACTCAGGTCCTCCTGACTCTAGGGCCAGTGCTCTATTCACTGTGCCACCTAGCCACCCCTGTTAAGTGCCTTCTTAAGAGACAATGTCAAGCCCCACATCTGACACATACTGGTTTTGTGACCCTGGTCAAGTCACTTGGCCTCTAAATGCTCTAAAGAAGTCTCTTAAGACACAGAAGAACCTGAGAACTCATATAACACAGAGAAGGTATTGACCTGTATGGGTAGAGGGAGGTTACTTATCCTGTACCAATAAAGTCACAAGTCTAGTTTCTCTTCCTATTATATGCCAGTAACTGTTAGGGTCCTTCCTAGTTCCCTTTTTTATTTCTTTTGCATTTATTCTGTATATATTTATATATGTTCATACCATCTCCCCCATATCTATCGTGCCTGTATCCTGAGTGCTGAGTAGAGTACACATAGTTCTTAACAGACACTTGTGGATATTTGTCAGATATTGAGCTTGATACAATTTGTCAACATTTGACAATACATTTGTCAGGTATTGTGCTAGGGATACAAATACCAAGGATAGAACAAACCCAATGATCAAAGTGCTTATCAGTGGATTAGACAGACAGACAGACAGATAGACAGACAGAGATAGACAGATAGAGATAGATAGATAGAGAGAGAGAGAGAGATAAATTGATGTGTGGATAGATTGATATACAAAAGAAATATAAGGTATTTCAGGGAGGGCACCAGCTATTGGGAGAGTGGATAGGAAAAGACTGAAGAAGCTGATGCTTGAGTTTTGCCTTGAATGAAGAATGGGATTCTATGAAGCTGAGATGAAAAGGGAGTGCATTTCAGGCAGGGCAGGTGGCAGATGTCACGTAGGAGGAACAGAAAGGAGAGCAAATTGGCTCTTTTGGTTCCTAGTAGAGTGTGGGAAGGGGAGTAATATATAATGAGACTAGAAAAACAGGTTAGGGACAGGGCATGAAGGGTTGTAAAAGCTGATGTTCACACCTGATTCCAAAGGCAAAAAGGAGCCACTGGCATTTATTAAATAGGGGAATGATAGAGTTAGATCTAAGCTTAAGGAAAATCAGGTTAGCAGCTGTGTGGAGAATGGGCTGAAGTGGGCAGAGACTTGAGGCAGGCAGAGCAAGTAGGAGGCTATTACAATAAAACAAGCAAAAGGTGAGTGTGAGTAGAGAAGAAGGATTAGATGAGAGAGAGATGCACAGAGACAAACACCCAGACAGAGAGAGAGACAGAGAGAGAGAGACAGAGAGACAGAGAGAGACAGAGACAGAGAGAGACAGAGAGACAGAGAGAGACAGAGAGACAGAGAGGCAGAGAGAGAGACAGAGAGAGAGAGAGACAGTAAGATAGGAATGTTTTGCTTTCTTTTTCAGTCAGAGAACTTGCATTGAGTCAGCTTTGATGCCAGGTAACTCTCTGTCCTTTTCTCCTGACCTTATTTTCCCCATTGGTAAAGTGACAGGTTGGGAGCAGGTGTCCTCTAAGGTCCCTTTTAGTAACAAACCTATGATTTTCTATGATATGTTATGGAAGCAGAAAGCACAATATTTGATAATTTGATAACAAATATGTGAGGTGAGGTAGGATGAGGAGCTGAGGATAATGTCCATATTGTGAACCTGGGGTTCTTAAAGAATGGTTGTCCCTTTGACAGAAATGAATAAGTAGAAAATAGGAAAGCAAAGTTGGACTAAACCAAGCACATGCCAAGGAAATCTGTATGAATACAAACGTTTTAAGGGATTTTTAAAATAAGATATAGCAAAGAAGAAAAGACACCAAAAAGAAAAGAAAAAAGCACAGGCTATATTAAGGCCCACAAAGGATCTAAAAAACCATCCATAACTATTGACCTATATGCTTATTTTATCATTTATATCAAATGACTTGTGAAAATGAGCTATGTGCTTACAGAAATTGTCCTTCATGAAACTATGAGAAAAGAACATGCATTCTTTTGCAAATGATTCTCTATAGCAGCTTGCACCTTGATCTTCCCAAAACATGTCATTTGACCTTTTTATTGAGCATAGTAGCCATTTTTGGCATTCATACCTGTGGTAAAATGACCATTACATGTCTTCCCAAAATTCTTCCCATAGAGGGATAAGGGAGCAAGATCAGTTCTGAACTAAAATTCTCCTCTATAAAGAGTTCAGAAAGGAAGCTGCTTTATTTCTGCTCCCTGCTTTGGCTATGTTTCTGCCCTAGAAAAAAGTGGATAGCCCTTGAACCCAGTTAATGCTGTTCTCTCTGCCTCCCCACACCGTGTATCCTAGTTCTAATAGTTTCCTACAAAACCAAAAAGCAATACTCCTATTGGACAGGGAAGGCTGCTGGAGCTAGACATTTGACTTGCTTAGGTCACCTGAACTTTTGTGCCCCAAGTAAATGTCACAATGTGTTGCTGAAAATTTAACTGTTCAGAAAGAGAGATGAGGGTTGTATACGGTTGAAGTTATCTGCACAGAGCTGATCTTTGAGGAGCTGGCAATATTGCTAAAAGAGTGTGTGGGAAAGGAAAAAAGAGGATGGAGGACAGCCCTTCCATACAGCCATTCATAAGAATGACAAAGGAAGATGATACAGCAAAAGAAACTGAGGCTCGGTTAGAAAATTGGGTAGTGTGACTTTAAGAAAACTCAGAACAAAGCATCCCAAAAAGGATGGTCAAAAGTATCCAATGCTGCAGAAAGGTCAAGAAAGATGAAGATCGAGAAAAAGTGACTCATAGCTAAAATGACTGCCTGAGTGAAAGGCAGACCATATGGAGGCCATATACTTACTCAAGCAAAAACCTGAAATTCACACCAGGATGAACAATAGTGAAGAAATCCAATGAGAAACTGCAGTAAGTGGCTTCTCCCATCCCAGAACTATAAAAAAAGTCACCCAGAAACCTTCAGGCAATAGGAAAAGGGACTGTCAGTTAAGCCAGTGCCAGGGCAGGCAAACAAGCTCAACCTTCCAGAACAATCTACAGCCTTCCAAAGACAAGCATAGCCTATGAACTATATGAACTCCCATCCCAGAACTATAAAAAGTCACCCAGAAACCTTCAGGCAATAGGAGCTGTCAGTTAAGCCAGTGCCAGGGCAAGCAAACAAGCTCAACCTTCCAGAACAATCTAAAGCCTTCCAAAGACAAGCACAGGCTATGAGGTTCCATGTCCAAGGGTTACAAGATTGGACAGCCCTCTGACAAAGCCCCAGGGAGGTCAGAGAACCCCAGGGTGGTGATTAAAGCCCAAGGTGGGGACCTTGAAAGCACCAGCAAGGAACAGGAAACAATATCATGTGGCAGTGCTCAGACAGGGACATCCCATGTGTCTAGGGTCTCCTGGGTCCCTAAAAAATCTGACATCAGATGCCATAGATGGCCCCAAAGATCTATTGCTCTGAATTACAAAGATCCAAGAGAGACTAATACAAGGAAATGGAGGTCAGTGCAAGAAGCCAAATGACCCAGGACTAGACACCCTCAGGCTGGAATAACCCACCAATCCAATACACATGTATATATACATATATGTATGTGTGTACATATATGTGTGTGTATGTACATGTCTGCATAGACAGAGGCCACAGGGTGAGTTGAATATGAAGGGATGATATCTAAAAATAACCCACCAATTCAGAAACTAAAGCTGGAAATGTGATTAATTTTTTTCAAAACAATAAAAATATTGTAAATCTAGAAATTTTCATAAGAAGGAGAAAGAAATACTATTAACAAATACAGGCAAAGAAAATATGGATTTTTTCCACAAGGACTACTTGAATATCCAAAAGAAATAAAGCAAAAGGTAAAAAATAAAATAAAAAGTCATTAAATCACTTCCCAATGAAGTAACGATGAAGGATCCCCAATCCACATACCCACCCAGAAAATCTTCTTTGTAATAAACAAACATAGTTAAGCAAAATGAACAGATGTATTGACCATGTCTGATAATGTAATTCATATGTGCCCATTAATTATATGCCCTCCACATGTAAACAGGCCACACCTGTTCCCTAGGTGGATCCATTATTTCCATAAGGGTGTGTGTATCTGTGGAAAAGTGTGTCCCAGTTAAAAAACTATTGCAGAAGTCTGGGTGTGAAGTGATGTGGATCTGAAAAAGGGTGGTAGTGGTGGGCATGAAAAGAAAGCTAGGATGTAAGCGATGTTACAGAGCAACAACAAGATGAGGCGACTGAGTACAGAGAGGCCAGAATTCTGACAGAAGATTGAGGGCATCACCTCCCCCTTACCCCCATGTTGCCTTTCTCCCTATCACATCCTACTGGTTAGATCACTTGTCTTCATACCTTTACTCATTCTGTCCCCTCTTCCTAGGACCCCTTTCCTAAACACCTCTACCTATTTTTTTGTGGGCTTTTTAAAAAATATATTTATTTATTTATTTTTAGTTTTCAACATTCATTTCCACACTAGCCACCTCTACATGCAGAAATCCTACCTGACCTTCAAGGCCCAGTCGTGAAGGCTGTCACCTCACATACAGCAGAACATTTTGCCTATTGCAACCCCTATAACAAAGTACAGTTAGGCAAAATACATTGGCCTTCTAACACAATGCATGCCTCTGTGTTTCAGAGCAACTCAGGCAGCTGGTGGAGGGCAGGAAGGAGAATGTGCAGAGGATGAAAAGTTTGGACATTTTCTCTTTTATTTGCATAGCAGAGGAGTTGAGGGTGGAAAATTGCCTCTGACCAACCCAGCTCTGCTTTTTGCAGCCCCCCCCCCCAAAGTTCCTTTGGTCTCCTGTGAACAGAAAGTAAGGAGGAGGGACACAAGGCATAGCTTTGTGGAGCTACAGAGAGAAAAGCAATGTACTGTTCTCTGCTTGAATTCCTTCCTCCAAACTCCTGCCTTTATTGTGTAGATGCGGACAGAAATAAGCCTCCTAGACTTTGAGGTGTCCTACATTTATAGCCCTAACAGTGCCTAACCCCAGACGTAGTTGATTCTCAATGAATGATGGTTGAATTTAAATATTTTGCTTAACCTTACTTCTTGGGTGGGGAGAATCAGTCACTGGAAAGTGACAGTGATGTATTTTTTTTTGCCTTTTTTTTTGGAGGGCAACTGGGGTTAAGTGACTTGCCCAAGGTCACACAGCTAGCTTTTTTTGTGTTAAGTGTCTGAGGTTGGATTTGAACTCAGGTCCTCCTGATTCCAGGGCCAGTGCTCTATTCACTGCACCACCTAGCCGCCCCCAGTAATGTATTTTTAAAAATCTTTTTTAGGGATGGCTGAGTGGTGCAGTGAATACAGCACTGACCCTGGAGTCAGGAGGACCTTAGTTCAAATCCAGCCTCAGACACTTAACGCTTACTAGCCATGTGACCTTGGGTAAGTCACTTAACCCCACTTGCCCTGCTGTCCCCTCTCCAAAAAAGCAAAATTCTTTTTTAAAGCATATCAATGAAACATTTTAAAGGGAATCACCATCATTAGAGTTAGCATTTTGCTTTTAAGGCACTCAAGAAGGCTCCCACTTCAGTTTGCAGCTTTGAGGCGCTCTGCTGAATTTTGGTCACTTGGGCATTATGCCAGCTTTAGGCTGTTCAGGGCACAATCCAAGTAGGTCATAAGCCAGTGGCAAAAGAAAAAGTACCTTTTGAAGGTCCATAGGACCTTTAAAGTACACTAATTTCTAGCAAGTAGTCATGCATTCAGGGTTTTTATGATTCTCTGTAGGGCTGAGGTATCAGTACATCCCAGAGTACATTGACAAAAGCTAACATTCTAAGCTCCATTGTGTGACATGAGCACAAGGCATAGAACAGAAGAGAGAGTACTTCATCTTCAGGTGCTGTCTGTTCTGGAGCCCTTTCATTGTGACCAGCAGAACTTCCGGTTTCAACACTTTTGTTTTAAATGTGTAGGTTTTTGTGTTAGTACTGACAAATCTTGACTCATTGGAATGCTTAGTAAACTGGCGGTGGGGTGAGGAAAGTTGTTGAAGGAAAATTATTGAAGGCAATAGGTTTAGGAGAATAAGTGCTGGGTGGAGAAAGAGGAGATGTCAGGGTGAGCGTCAAGGAACCTCTTTATGTGTCAGTTTTCTTAATAGTAAAATGAGAAAAATAACTCCAGTGCTTACCCATAGATTGTTGTTATGGGGATCAAATTCTATGAAGTATGTAAAGGCCTTGGTAAACATTAGAGTTTATATGGATTTCAGCTGTTACTATTATTACTCAAATATGGAGGAGGAGAAATATATTAGGCCATTAATACCTATCAAACACCTTAATAGATTAGTTTTTCAGAGCAGTAGAAGACAAGGCCCTAAGAAAGTGACACAGAAAGCCCATAAGAATTAAATGTGAAAAAGAAGGCCTACAAGAACATACAAGTGTATATATAAAAGTTCTCAATTATGTCCCTTCTTCCCAAGGTTGAGAGCTAGGTGGTATAATGGTTAGAGCTCTGGGCCAAGAGATAGGAAGTTTCATTGTTCAGTTGATTTCAGCTGTGTCTGAGTCTTTGTGACCCCATTCTTGGCAAAGAATCTGGAGGGGTTTTACCATTTCCTTCTCCAGCTCATTGGAAATGGAGGCAAACAGGGTTAAGAGACTTGCCCAGGGTCACACAGCTAGTTAGTGTCTGAGGACAGATAGTCTTCCTGAATTCAGGCCCATCAACTTTGCTACCTAGCTGCCCTGGAGTCGGGAAGACATAAGTTCAAAGCCAGTCTCAGACATGTTCTAACTATGTGACCCTGAACAACCTGGGCAAGACACTTAACTACTACCAGCCTCAGTTTCCTCAACTGTAAAATGGGAATCGTAATAGGACTACTGAAGATGATTGTAACCTAGAGCTTTGACAGGTTAGCGGTCAGGGCACCAGAGCTCCAGGAGCTAGAATCCATGTCAGGATCTCCTGGAAGTGATCTGTGAGACTAACCGTGATGCTTCCTTTCTGGAATGACTGGGTCCACCAGTAATGCTATATTTGGAAGTAAATTTGATGGGGTGAATGCTTTGTAACAACTGCTTTAGGTTTAAGCCTATCTTCCCTACTGACCAAAGTAGGCTAGGGGAGAGCAACCCCCAGTTTGGAAGAACGTCTTGTATTTCTGATAATACTCTATTTTTGCAGTAAACATCCCTTTATAAAAGCTAATTAATGTTAATTGGCTCAGTAAAACTAGGGCTCTAATCACTTGGTCATGCAATAACATATCAACCAACAAACATCTATGAAGCATCTACTATACATCAGACGCTACAAATAGAAAATATCAACTATAACTGGTGACTGATGTGGGGGAGAATACATCAGAATGGGAGTGTGGACTGATAGCACTCACAGAATCACCCTAATGCTCTGCAGGAGTACTCCTAGAAGTGGGAGACAGAACTTGTCTCACCTCAACAGAAGCGAACACATCAGTGCAAATGAAAGTTGGGATAAGGATTCCTCGTGCTTACATAGGCTACATGCCTAATTAGCAATGCTACAAATGCTTTTTTTTCTTTTAAAAGACTGTGTCTGAGGGCAGCTAGGTGGCACAGAGAATAGAACACCCCCTGAAATCAAGAGGACCTGAGTACAAATCCAGCCTCAGACACTTGACACATTTACTAGCTGTGTGACCTTGGGCAAGTTACAACCCCAATCGCCTTGCCTTCCCCCCTCCAAAAAAATAAATAAATAAAAGACTAGATCTCCCTATCTTACCCAAATGGAAGTGCAGGGAGCCCCATCTGGTTCTTATCAGCATGGTAGCTTTGACTACTCTGTTTCTGACCTGGCATAGTTCTGTTTTAAATTATGAGAAATTAAATATCACTCTCCCAGCAGATGATAAAAACCTGTTATAAGTTAAGTTAGCAAACCCTATTTAATTTATTCTACTAATGCATGCTTGTAAACGATCTGTATTTACCATTCCCTTTTTATATTAAGATAAATTATCTACCCTGTACCTGATTAATAGTACATTTACATAACAATAGAGTACATAGTAAAATACTACAATTAATAATATACTTAGTATCTCGTTTAGTTCTCCTCCTCCCACCTGTCATTGAAGAAATCCAGACATGAGCTAAACAGCAAAAATGAACCTGGACAGACTTTGAGGGATAGTGGAGGATAGACATGACTGGTGGACTGTGGTTCATAGGGTCCCAAAGAGTAGGACGCAGCTGAATGACTGAACTGCAACAATTACAACAAACACACGAACCATAATGTAACACCTTAATATTTTTATTATGGACTTCACAAATACCAAATACATCAGTATTTCCATATGCAAAATAGAATAGAAAAAAAGAATTTATTATGAAACTGTACATTTATTATGTGTAGATTTTTTTTATTCTTTGAAGTATTTTATTTATTTGCATATTTTACACCCTTAGATAAAGAATTATAGGGGTGGCTAGATGGTGCAGTGAAGAGAGCAACCGGTCCTGGAGTCAGGAGGACCTGAGTTCAAATACAGCCTCAGACACTTAACACATACACACAAAATAGCCGTGTGACCTAGGGCAAGTCACTTAACCCCAATTGCCCTACCTTCTATACTCCAAAAAAAGAAAAAGAATTGTAGGGGCTTTTTCCTACTGTGTTATTCTTCATATCCATGGTGCCAGCTAGGATCGTAAGCACAATGCATCTGATTCTGATGGGACAGATGAAAATTATTCTCCTGCTTTCCAAATCTTTTGATTGAATATCAAATCTAAAGCTAATCCCACCACTTTTTTTAATCTATGAGATTCGCGCGCGCGCGCGCACACACACACACACACACACACACACACATCCTGTTTATCAATGATCTCAAATTCACCAATATAACTACACTTCATCATTACTGTTAAGTACTAGAAAAGATGTTTTATATCATGGAATAATGAGGACCTCTGAGTCTTCCTCAGTGTTCTGCCTTATTGATCTTGATATCAGCCAACACATTCATGTACATTATGGTGGTGATGCAAGAAGAACGAGAGATTACAGTTTGCTTTTCCTTTTAAGTATAGAACAAATTCAACACGTAGCTTTAAAAGCTGTCCTGCTCTCCACCCCAGACTGCCAAGTGATTACTTTATAAACTAGAAAAAAATTAAAATGAAATTCATCTGGAGGAATAAAAAGGTCAAAAATTTCAAAGGAAATAACAGAAAAAGATAAGAAGGAAGGGAAACTTGTAATACCAGATTTCAAAATATATGCTACATAATACTAATCTTCAAAATATTTGCTTCTGGTTAAAACCTAAAGAAGTTAATCAATGAAACAGATTAGCTCTACAATATATAGAAACAAATGAACCTAGTAGCACAGTGCTTAGTTTCTCCAAAGACCCTCAACTACTGGAGTAAAAACTTTGTGTTTGACAAAATGTTGTGGGAAAATGAATAACACTATGGAATGGGCAGCTAGGTGGCGCAGTGAATAGAGCACTGACCCTGGACTCAAGAGGAACAGAGTTCAAATCCAGCCTCAGACACTTGATACTTATTAGCTGTGTGACCTTGGGCAAGTCATTTAACCCCAATTTCCTTGCCTTCTCCCCTCCAAAAAAAAGAAAAAGAGGGATTTGGGATTTTAATTGAGACTTAAAGTCAATCAGGGGAAATCAGTTGGCAGAGTACAGGAAGGAGAACATTCTAGGTATCCAGGACAGTCAGAAAAAATGCTTAGAACTGGAAGATAGAGCGTCTTGTTCATGGAGCATCAAGCAGGCCAGTATTACTGAATCAAAGCATAAAGGGAGTAAGGGAGTAAGATATAAGAAGATTAGAAAGGTGGGGCTAAGTTATGAAGTACTTTTAATACTAAACAGGGGGTTTTGTAGGTGATAGGGAGTCATTGGAGTTTATGGACTAGGGAGTGACATAATCAAATCTGTGCTGAAAGAAAATCACTGTGATGGCCAAATGGAGGGTGAATTGGAGTGGGGAGAGAGACAGGCAGAATACCCAGCAGGGTATTGCAATAGTCTAGGTGTGAGGTAAGAAAGACTTGCACCGAAACAATGGCAGTGTCAGAAGAGAGAAGATGGCACACGCAAGAGAAATTGCAAGGTGAAATTAGCAGACCATGGCAACAAATTGAATGTAGTAAAGGGGCTGAGAGATAGTGGGGAGTTGAGGATGACTCTTAGATTGCAAGCCCGAGAGACTGAGAGGATGGTGTTGTCCTCTACAGTGACAGGAAAGAGAGGAGAAGGGGAGGGTTTAGGGAGAAATAACGAGTTCCAATATGGACAAGTTGAGTTTAAGATGTCTACTGCACATGCAGTTCAAGACGTCAAGTTAATAGGAGATATGAGATTGAAGGTCAGCAGAGGGTTTGGGGCAAGATAGGTAGATCTGAGAATCTTCAGCATAGAGATAGTAACTAAATCCATGGGGTCTAGTGAGATCACTAAGTGAAGTAGTCTATAGGGGAGAAAGAAAAGGACTCAGGACAGAAACCTAAGGGACATCTATTATTAGATGGCATGATCTGGATTAGGATCCAGCAAAGGAGACAGAAAGAGGTCAGATAGGTAGGGGGAGAAATAGGAGTGAGTTATATTCCAAAAAACCTACAGAGAAGTATCTGAGAGAAAAGGGTGATCAAAAGCAACAGAGAGCTCAGGAATGTTGTTTAAAAAATCTACCTATCAAAGGAACAAGAAAGAAATTGCCTTTTAGATGTATGACTAGGGAAAGCATTTATGACTAAACAAGGAATAGAGCTCACAGAAGATATGAGGGACAATTTTGATTACATAAAATTTGAAAGTTTTTGAACAAACAAATCAAATCAACCAAGAGAAGAAGGAAAAGTGCTGACTGGGGAAAAAATTTTGTAGCAAGTTTCTTTGATAAAGGTCTCATTTCCATAACGAACTGATGAAAATTTAGAAGAATAAGAGACATTGCCCAAATGATAAATGGTCAAAGGATGTGAATAGGCAATTCTCAAAGTTCTTTATTCTTATCTCCCTCAGTCTGACCCCACCAATGCCTCACTCTACTTATATTCTCTGGAATGCTTGATTCATAGACAACAAACTTGTTTTCATCTTAAATCTTTTTCTTTCTCATACCTTCTATCTTTTAGTTCTCATGGAGGCTTGGATACCTCCTGACAACCTTTCTAGCACTGGTTGAACTTTCACTTATTCCCCAACTCACTGGTCAGGATGAAGGAAATGGAAGACTCCTTGCTCCCCATTACCACTTCCAGGGTCTGCCTCTACCAACATCACTCAGTAATATATCTTTTGTTGAAGTTAACTCAGTGTATACATACCACCCCAAAATACTGCTATCTGTTATCTACTGGCCTTGAGAATACTCTCTTTTCTTCCGTGAGTTCAGAGGTTGGCTCCCTCTCTGTTTCTCCGAATTCCTGCCCTAATACTAATACTCCAATATACATGTTGATACTCTCTCAAAACCCTAACCTCACAGTTCTTCAGCTTAATGACTTCCCATGACCTACAATGAAGCTACACAGAGAGATGGTCATACTCTGGATCCTGCCATCACTCACAAATACACCACTTCCATGTTCATAAATCCTAAAATTCCTTTACTTGATCACAATCTGTTTTCACCCACCTCTTCCTCTGTCTCTCAAACCCTCTTCTCCATAGTCATTGACTTTCATTCCCTCCAACTCTCTGTTCTTTCAGGGGTAGTGAATTGGTTGCACTCTCCCCGCTTCCCCTTCTTAACTCCTTAGAGAATCAGTTCAACTTTACACTCTCTTCTTCTCTCAAGTTACTCGCCCCCTTATCCTATGAACAATTTTGTCCTGCCAAGCCTCAGCCTTAGATCACTGGGCACCCCCAAGTCTCTCATTCATTGACTTCTCTCCTACTCACATGCTAAATAAAGCTGGAGAAAATTACAAAACTGTGCTTTTTACGCCCACTATGAATCCATGATATATAATCTCAACTTGGCCTTCACTGGGGCAAGTCAATTGTCTTAATATCTCCTTGACTGACTCACTACTTTCTCTCTAGAGTGGTTTTTCTAAATCCTTTCCATTCCTCCTCAAACTTCCCATAGCTCACCTTCCTGCCACCCTCTTAGCTGAGAGCCTTACTTTACATTTCACTGAAAAAATTCATTCACTGAGAGCTTCCTCTCTTCCCTTCTTCCTCATTTCATGTCCCTCAGGAGCTTCTGCCGCTGTCTTCTCTTTCACCTCTGTCTCACATGATGAAGTGCCCTTTCTCCTTGACAAGACAGATTCTTCTACCTGAACAAATGATCCCATTCCATTCCATCTTCTTCAACAGATTGATTTTCTTCTCTCTCGCTTCTGTTCAGTTTCTCCCTGTCCACTGACTTCTTCCTTACTGCCTACAAACATATTTGCATCTCTTGATCCTCAAAATACCTGCATTTGATTCATGTATTCTCTGAAGCCATCATCCCAGAACTTTCTTCCTTTTAATGTCTAAACTCTTTGAGAAGGCTATTTACAATCAATGCTTCTACTTTTTTTTCATTTCAATCTCTTTTTAACTCTCATATGTCTGGCTTTTGACTTCATCATTTTACCAAAATTTCTATCTCACCTTCTTGCTGCTCCTAGCACAAGACACCATGCCTCCTGACTGCAAGCCTTTTCATTGCTTGTCCCTCGTGCCTGGAATTCTCTTTCTCTGCTTCCTGGTTTCCCTGGCTCCTTTCAATTCCCAGGTAAAATCTCAATTTATGCAAGAAACCCTCCCCCATCTTCCTTAATGCTAATACCTAACCAATGTTGATTATTTTCTATTTATCCTGTCAATATCTTGCTTGTACTTAGTTGTTTTCATGTCTCCCTGTAGCAGCAAGTACCCCAGCATCCCCAGGGTGGCTGCCAACACAGGTTCTTAGATCTGCTTTGCTAAAGGAAAGCAACTCAAAATGGGTTAACAAGCTTACTTTAATCAGTCAAATATATATCATTTACCTAGTTCAGGGGAAAAAGGTCAGCACCCCGAACTTCAGAGTATACAGACAGAATTATCAAGACAGAGATCAAGCAGACAGGTTTCCAAACTGTCCAACCATTACATCCATACCAAATCACAGTTACCATCAACATCTGGATTTTTCAAAGTTGGGTGGCTCTCAACAATGGCTTCCCAGAGTCTCATCTGATCAAATCACAGAACACTTCTCAAAGTGAGCCCCAAAACAAAACCTCACATCAGGGCTTATATAGCCTTCCCCTGGCTCAGAGAATGTAACAACCTTCTTGACCCACTGGCCAATCAAAAAGTATCTACTGAAAAACAAGCCTCCCACCCCAGGCTCCAGGTGCACTTTAGCCTAGGGGCAGGGAAGATCTTAAAAATTTACATTCCCATTACACTCCCCCATTAGACTGTGAACTCCTGGAGAATAGGAACTGCTTTGCCTTTCTTGTATGCACAATGCCTGGCACATAGTAGGTACATAGCATAAATAAATGCCTGTTTGCTTGACTTGAAGAAATCCAAGCTATCTATAGCCATAAGAGAGAAAATGCTCTGATCACAAATAATTAGAGAAATGAAAAATAAAGCAACTCATACACATCAAACTGTCAGACAATATTGACAAAAAGGAAAGTGGCAAATGTTGAATAGATTCAGGAAAACATGCACACCAGTTGAAGGAGCTGTAAATAAGTATAACCATGCTAGTAAGCAATTTGGAACTATAAACAAAAAGTTACTAATTTGTGCATACGCATTAACCCAACAATAGAAATTCTAGGTCTAGACCCCCAAAGGATATCAAAGAAAGAGGGAAAGATCCTATGTGTACAAACATATTTATAGCAACTCTCTTTTTTTTTTTTTTGCAAAAAAAAGAAAAGTAAAAGAAAACCTAGAAACTCATGGAATTTCCATCAATTAGGAAATGACTGAACAAATTATGGTACAGGAAGGTAATGGAATACTACTGTGCTGTGAGGAATGAAGAAAGAAGTTTTCAGGGAAACCTGGGAAGACATGTGTTGACTAAGGCAAGGTAAAGTGAGTAGAACCTGGAAAACAATCTGTACTCTAACATCAATATTGTAAAAAATAAACAGTTTTGAAAAACTCAAGGACTTTGAGCAGTATAATGATCAGTCATGATTCCAGAGGACCATTGATAGGAATAACACCTTCTCACAGAAAAGCAATGGATTCATTCATATGCAGAATGAAACACATATTTGTGGGCATGGCCAACGTGGGAATTTGTCATTGTTTGACTGTGCCTGTTATAATCTTTTCTTCCCCCCAGTGGGGAAAGTAGGAAGAGTAAAAAATAAATGTTGAATAATTTTTTTAATTTAACTTAATAAATGTCTTACAGGGGCAGCATATACTTTATACATACACATACCAAAATGATTTCCACCTGTTAGGTTAGTTGAGGAGGGGCAGGTAAAAACTGGGCAAAACAACTCAGATGCCACATAACTGAGTAGACATTTGAATCCAAATCATCCTACTGATATTCCTTCTAGAATTTGATTTTGTTTATAATGTAAATAAGGAGAAGAGTAAGAAGGCAAACCATGCATTTTGATACCAAAAACCAAGGTTTTACAGGTTCATTTGCGAAGTACCATACATCCATGTTCTCATTTCTTTGTCCTTTAGAAAGGTAACTGGAGCATGATAAGTATGTCTACTCAAGTTGTCTGCAATATTCCTTTAGAGTATGAGCAGGGATGGACTAACAATATGCAAAATTCCTTCAGTCTCTAAATCCTACATTCCTGTAACAAAGAATCATTCAGATTCAGGGCGGCTAGGTGGTGCAGTGAATAGAGCACCAGCCCTGGAGTCAGGAGGACCTGAGTTCAAATGTGACCTCACACACTTAACACTTACTAGACATGTGACCTTGGGCAAGTCACTTAACCCCAATTGCCCCTCCAAAAAAAAATCATATTCTCTGCACAATTATTTATCATAGGGGAATTAAGCACTGAGGTAAATGAGGTATAAAGATGCAATGTGCCTCTACTATTTAAGGGGGAAAAAAAGTATTTGTCTTAGAGACTGATGAAGACCTAAGTTTGGATTTCACTACTGCTACTTCCCACCAGTGTGACCTTGGTCAAGTCAATTCCCCTCAAAGGTATATATCCTCATTTGTAAAATGAGAGGGTTAAATTAAACATGGTCTTTCTAAGGTCCCTTCTACTTCTCTAGTCTATGAGTGTGTGTGTGTGTGTGTGTGTGTGTGTGTGTGTGTGTGTGTAGCACAGTAGAAACTGCAAAATGTTTCCAGGTTATTTTTGGTAAGCATGTCTCATGTGCGTATCAGTCCAGTTCCATAATACTTACAGTGCTGTAGGAGAGCACCTCTTGCTGGAGACAATAATGGAGATGCAGATGTAGTCCTGCATCTGCAGTACACTGCTGCCACCTATTGGCCCAATGACCTTTGCTTTTCTAATTCGCTGGGGGAAAGAATGACGAGCCTCTTTTTAATGATTTGGGATCCAATCATCCAGTTTCTAAAGGTAAACAGAGAACTTGAGGTTACATCTGCCTTGTGGAAATGACACATGTTTTTGGGGTGTCAGATTCCCCACCCCCACCCCGGTCACTTAACCCCAATTGCCCTGCCTTCCCCCCACCAAAAAAGCAAAAAAAAAAAAAAAGATTTCCGTCCCAGGAACTTTAGGGAGCCTGCTCAGACTAATTTATCCAAATAAAATATGTGTGAGCAAAGAACCAGAAAATAAAGACAGAACTGTTAATGAGAACAAATAATGGCTGTGATTGTTATTTACAGCTAAGTCCTTGATTTTAAAACCCCTCTTTTTGTTGCTTTTCAAATATTAGTCAAGTACCTACTCGATGTAGGCCCAAGATAGGACCAAAACAATGGTTTTGTCCTTCTCACAGCAGAGGAACCATTAAAGAGGAATTCTATACTGGATTTGATTTGGACAGAAATGATGTGAACTCTTGCCAGGGATGGCAAACCATTGCCACCCACAGGGCAAGAAAGCCAGCTTAGTCTGAAGGGAGAGACTAGAGGCAGCAAGTGCCAGGAAAGTCAAACCTTGACCACCATCTCCCCTCAGACCCTGAATTTATGAATAGCAGTGCTTCTAGTCCACTCTCTGTAGTTATTATCCTGGGAAGCAACCCTCAGAGAGATGCACCTGAGTAATTGCCCCTACATGGGCACTCCTGGAGGGAGGGTCTGGGCTGCTCATGTCCTTACTTTCCTGGGATATTGATACTATAGTATCTTAGAAACAGTTGAAGCTAGGGAACTATAAACTATCAGGGCTCCAAAGTGGTCTGATCTGGAATAAATCTGATTACTACTACTACTACCACCACTACTACCACTACACCACACACACACGCACGTGCACACACACACACACACACACACACACACACACAAATCTGAGCTGAACAAATTCTTGCCTGATCTGAGAAACAGAAGAATGCTGTTAAACTCAGTCGTTACCAGTCAACAAAATGGTTCAAAGTGATAAAACTGTAAGCTTTCCATTAATCTAGGATTCCTGTCCTGGTTACTCCTCTGCAGGCTTCTATTTGGACTAGAAGCTGGAACTGAGACCCTGTTCTATTCCTGGGGTCTGAACCACATTGCCACTGATCACTTCTGAGCTTGATCTTCTCTCAGTGCACACAGCCTAGGGTCCACTGCCAGGATTATCACCTTGAGGCACATATGCCTTCCTCAGTCAACCCTTGATCTGTGACCTAGAATTGCACAGTGGGTAACAAAGCCATTTGGTACCTATTCCCATACTACTCCAAAGGTCTTGAACCTCCTCTTGCTAAATTGTACAACCTCCCCTCATGGCTGGGGTGCTCCAGGAGCAGGAAGCTTCTGATTGTATCCTCAGGTCTCTCTATCTGGCTCCTTATGAGGACCCAATCTGAAAAGATGATTCACCATCATTTTCTCTTAGATTCCCCCATCAGGATTTGGTCTGGCACCTTCTGTAGATTTGTATGGAATAGTTTGGGGGGGCAATACCCTGTACTTTGTCTTGTTACTCTACCACCTTGGCTTAAAGGGAGGACCTCTCTCATTTCAAAACTTTCACATAATGTGGAGCTGTTTCCCTCTTCTCTTTGTTGGTGCATCTTTAATTATTATAGCTTTGGCACACTGTTTTTTGTTTTAAGGTAAGTGAGGCCTGGAATTATGCTCAAAACTATTTCTCAGTCTTGCTGATCATGACCGCACTTGCCTCTTGACATAAAGGAACAAAGGCAATAAAACAACAGGATACACTAATTAACTGAACTAAGCCTCCCATTTTGAAGACTTGAATCTAATAAATAGTTTGTCCTGATGACTTTAAATTGAATTTTTACAAAGGGTACGCTGGGTTGACTGTGATTGGAACTCTTCCCCTCCTCCCCAGTTGTTTTCCACGAGTCTATTTGCCATGTAAATTAAAGATAACAATTCTCCATGGCTGATAATCAGCTGATTCCTCAGCCATCTTTGAAAAACCCATTGGCATGAGGTCATTGTTATTGAACTCTCTCCCTGGGTGTCCTAGATTTGTTCCTAGATTTGTTTTGGGAGGACTTCCCTTCCAAGATATTATGTTACCTAATTACCTGCATTTGAATCCTACTTCTAATGCCTGTATGCTGTGTGACTACAAGCAGGATTTTGAATTCCCTGGGCCTCAGTATCATCTGCATAACTGAAGTAGCCATATTGATAGTGCTTCCTTTACCTGGTTGTTTATATAGATTGAATGAGAAGTACTTAAAGGGTGTTGTAATCCTTAAAATCTAAAACCAAATCCAACTATTACTGTTATTACTAGGTGGTACAATACAGAGTGCTAGTCCTAAAGCCAGGAAGACCTGAATTCAAATCCTGCTTCAGATAGTTACTAGCTATATTACCTCAGGTAGGTCATTTAACCTTTGTGTGCCTTGTTTTCCTCATCCATAAAATGGATATAAGGCACTTAACCTCTCCCTTATCTGCAAAATGGGGATAACCTACCTCCCAGGGCTGTTATGATGATCAAATGAGCTGATATTTGTAAAGCACTTTACAAGCCTTAATGCACTATATAAATGCTACCTATCCTCATCATCAGCTACACTCAGCTGCCAAACTGATCTTCCTAAGGCACAGGTCTGACACCCACACATAGACATGCATACAGCAAAGGCTCTCAGAACCTGGCTCCCTCCTGCTTTTTTAGTCTTCTTATACCTTATTCTATTTGTACCATATACCTGAAATCCAGTAATCCTGGCTGGCATCCTTGATTTTCCTCACACAAAACACTCCATCTCCTAATTCTTGGTATTATCATGGGCTGTTGTAATGAGAATGGGAATTTGAAGATCCTCCCTGACCCTTAATAGACCTAGGGGGAAGCTTGAAGACCTCTCCTGCTTTGAAAGTAAACTCTGCTCCCTGATAGGCTGAATGTAGTCACATGGAGCCTGTGGTGGGAGGAGTTTGCTGAAGGGAGGCAGTGCCCACAGGAAGCTGATAGAGCTAGTGAGAGGGTGGGGGAGAGAGGACACTCAGGCTAGGAGTCAGATAGGCTAATGAGTAGATATTGATCTTGTATTGATTTGTGGAAAGGCTGAAGGATGCTGTGGCTCTCAGTGTTATTATGGCTTCTGAATATCTTTGGTACTATGATGGAATCGGCTTACTGGTTTTGGGATTCGGTTTTCTGGTGTCTAAATAAATGCTTCAGTTCTATCCTCTACCTGGAGAGTTTGGCATATTTGAGATAGAATGCCATGCGATACTTATAGTCACAGTCTTTATCGTGATTGTGGGCACTGTTAAATATTGCGTTGGCACTACAGCTGTTCCCTATGCCTGGAATTCTTTCCCTCCACATATACTCTTCATGTCTTCCTCAATTCTTTCAAGTCCCAGATAAAATCTGTTCTAAGAAGTCTTTGTTGATCACTCTTAATTCTATCAGTTGATAAACAATTATTAATTCTCTACTATATAAGTGCTAAGCATACAAATACAAAAAGAAAAAGAGGAAGGAAGGAAGGAAGGAAGGAAGGAAGGAAGGAAGGAAGGAAGG